>NW_012267265.1:1450384-1454207 GCF_000151885.1 Dipodomys ordii
TTTTGTCGGTCGTGGGGCTTGAACTCTGGGCCTGGGCACTGTCCCTCAGCTCTTCAGCTCAAGGCGAGCGCTCTACCACTTGAGCCACAGCGCCACTTCCTCCCTGGGCTCTTTTTGCACAAGGATAGTATTCTACCACTTGAGCCACAACTCCACTTATAAAGCTTATTTTTTTGTAATTATAAAGGTGATAATAGAGAAGGGTTATGCTTGCATAAGTCAGGTAAGGAGCACATTTATTTCATGGCACCCCTGGTTTTTTCCTCCTCTCCCCACTCACAAGTTGTATAGTTAATTTTCTTTCTAGGTTTTTTTTTTTTGTCATTCATGGGTCTTGAACTCTGGGTCTGGGCTCTATCACTGAGCTCTTCAGCTCAAGGCTAGCACTCTACCACTTGAGCCACAGCACCACTTCCAGCTTTTTCTGCTTATGTGGTGCTGAGGAATTGAATCCAGGGCCTCATGCATGCAAGGAAAGCACTCTAGCACTGAGCCACCTTCCCAGCCCCAAAAGCATTTCTACTAAGTAGATTAATTAAAGGTTATTAACTTTATATATATATGAAGGAAAATCTCTTACAGATCAGACAGATGGTACACAAACTTGGTTCTTAATGGTGAAGTGGGATCAGAGATATTCTCTCTGCTGTTCAGAGGAACACTGAAAAAGAAAGAAAACAAAGCAAGATAATGAGACATAAATATTATTTCTTGTAATAAGAAAATTGCTAGAATAGTAGATGCTCTTTAATCAGAACATTGCCTACCATTTTATTTAAGCATTTTCTTATAATGCAATTCATATTTTTTATAGTTATGTGTTATATTTCATATGCTTCCCACCATACCCCAGTTAGAATAGCAATTACCAAGAAACAAACAATAACAAATGCTGGCAAGGATGCAGCCAAAAGTATTTCTAATGTAAGCTTTCCACTCTGGAAAACAGTATGGAGGATCCTCAAAAAACTAAACATAGAACTACCTTATGACCCAGCAATTCCATTCCTGGGCATTTATCGAATAATTCACAAACAAGATTAGAGTAAAGCCACCAGTACAAGCATGGTTTTTGCAGTACTGTTCCCCATAGCCAAGACATGGAATCAATCCAGATGTCTTTCAATGGACAATTGGATCAAGAAAATGTAATACACATACACACACAATGGGAATTTACTCATCCATCAGAAACACTGATACTGTACCATTTGTAAGGAAATGGAAAGACTTAGAAAAAATTGTATTAAGTGAAGTAAGTCTTCATTTGTGGTAGCTAGCATGTACCTATAAATCTATAAGTAAACATATATAGGGGGTATGCACATGGTTACAAATGAGTTAATTGAAGCATGGAAGACTCTATGGAGAGTTCAAATAGTATAATTCCTTAGAAAGACAAAGTCAAATCCCAACAAAATAAGCACCAGATAATGGGAATTGGCAAAGGGGAGCCAAGGGGAGAGGGGTAGACAAATTAAGTGGAAAGAGAGAAGAATACAGTCAAGAATTCATTGTACATAGTATGAAATTAAGAAAAGAAAGAGAGGGAATAGGTCAAAGAGAATGCTGAAAGAGGTGACATAGATCAAGATTTATTGTATTCATAAAATGCTTTATTAAATGGCAACCCTTTGTACAACCATTTAAAGATAACAAAAATCAATAAAACACTTCACATTCAAAATAAACCTGAAATTAATTTCTCTATTGATTATTTTATGCTTACTTAGCAAATCTCTGGTTTTCCTTTAAAAACCTAGCTCAAGTTTTATACTTTTGTGGTATTGACCTTAATTTTATTCCTTCCCAGTAATTGTCTTCCTCCATAGTCTCATAAAAGATCACATACATTTATTAATGTTAATCTCATTTGTTAATGCAATTAAAACACTTTCTCTTTAGAGTGGTTGTTGTCCTACACTATGGAAGTACTTATACAAAACATCTATCTATTTCCATTGCCTCAATAGATGTGTGATATGTGAAGTATGTTTAATGCTGGAGAGACATACAAGCAGATAATATTACTACCCATAATTTAAAGATGTGAAAAGTATAAACAAGAGAGGCTGGTTACTCAAATAGGTCAATTAACATTTATGTAGCAAAGTAGAAATATTTTCATGGTGATATCCAATGATAAATAGTGATTATCAACTAGCTCAGATGGTTTTGTTACCTTTTAATTTTTTCATCCATATCATCACTCCTTCATTTACAATCATTTCTATTCCAGTGGCTCTCACTAGCTACTTAGGAGACTGAGATCTGAGGAACGTGGTTCAAAACCAGCCCAAGCAGAGAAATCCATGAGACTCTGTAATTAACTACCAAAAAGCAGGAAATAGTGCTGTCTCAAGTGGTAGAGTGCCAGCCTTGAGTGAAAAGCTAACGGGGAGGGTGAGGCCTTTTAATTCAAGCCCCAGTACAAGCACAAAAAGAAAGAAAGAAAAAGGGATAGAAATTACATTTAAACAATCCTTAACAAAGGAAGGTATCTGTTTACAGTGTGGGGGGGGGGTGTAGAGGGGTAGAGCTAGGTAGGGAGAAGGGGGGGGTACAAGGAAGGAAAGAAAAAAAATCCACATACACAATCCGGATATTCCTCTCCACAATGGTTTCATTCGGATTCTTAGGAGACGGGATGATCCTGGAAGTAATACGGGTGCACTGACATTTGTTGTCAGCAAGAACAATCCTTTCATCTTCAGCTTCGGCTTCAAAGATAAAATACATTATGGAAATAAAGTCTATATGTTTTCTGTTGAGTCATTTCTCTTTCTGTATTCTTGTATATTAACTTGAACTCCGAAAAATTTAAATTTATCATTCATCAGTCCCAATTTTTTCCATTTGTTTTCTTGTCTAATGTAAATAGTTAAGTGTTGAGCTGGATGGGATTCACTAGCATAAAAGCATCTGCCTAGCAAGCACCAAGCCCTGAGTTCAAACCCTATCAAATAAATGAATAAAATAAAATAGCTAATTGTAATCTCACATCATAACAAAGGAAATCAAAGCATGCTGATTTTCACCTAATATTTCTAATCTTAGAATTATGGGCCTTGGTAAAAATCAGTGACAAACACCAAAAGAAAACAAAAAACTAGATTTTACCCCCAACCAAAGCAATTCACTCAAAAATAGACAAAAATAGAATTTGTATTCGTAGATGTAACTTGAAATGTCACATCCTTCTTGAATTCTCATTTGTGCTTTAAAAAAAAAACCTATTTTTGCTTAAATTACATTAATAAGCTACAGGCAGGTAAGTTTTTCCTTAAGATAATCTTATCTTGTAAGAGTTTAAAATGTTCAAGCCACATAACCAACAACAACAACAAAAAGAGTTTAAAATATTAAGCCAGACACTAGTAGCTCACACCTGTAATCCTAGCTACTCAGAGATTGAGATCTGAGGATCGAAGTTCAAAGCCAGCCTGGACAGGAAAGTCCATGAGACTCTAATCTCCAATTAACCACCAGAATTAAGCCACTATAACTCAAATTGGAAGAGTGCTCATGCTCACCATGAGCAAAAGAACTCAGGGACAGCATGCAGGCCTTGAATTCAAGCCCCATGACAAAACAAAAATATTCTCTGCTTCAACTCTCTTAAGCTAATTATCTTTTTTACAATAACAGTCAATTTATCATGGTATAATGTTCCAATCAAATAAAATAATCAAACTATATTAATATTTCTTATAATAATTTTTTTTATGTCAGTCATGGGGCCTGAACTCTGGGCCTGGGTGCTGTCCCTCAGCTCTTCAGCTCAAGGCTAGTGCTCTACCACTTGAGCCACAGCGCCACTTCT
>NW_012267265.1:1454382-1466435 GCF_000151885.1 Dipodomys ordii
AGCCTTAGCTTTGGACTGGGAAGGTGGCTTAGTGGTAGAGTGCTTGCCTTGCATGCATGAGGCCCTGGGTTCGATTCCTCAGCACCACATAAGCAAAAAGGAAAAAAAAGCCGGAAATGGTGCTGTGACTCAAGTGGTAGAGCACTAGCCTTGAGCTGAAGAGCTGAGGGACAGTGCCCAGGCCCAGAGTTCCGGCCCCATGACTGGACCCAAAAGAAAAAAAGCCTTAGCTTTGTGAACACTTATTGTCTATCCTGTATATCAGAAAAAAAGGTCTTATAAGTGTTGGAAAAAATAAACAAAAAACTTTTCTCAGTACCTGAACTTATATCACAGATTTATTAACTTTTCAAATACCTGCAATCTAAGTCAATGTAACAGAGTTATTTAACAGTACTAAATAAATAATGCTATATACCCTTTATTATTATAGTTTTAGATTAGTAGCCTTTAAAATTTTGTCCCATTAAGTCTTGACTTTTTTTAAAAAATGCAAAGATTTAATAAATGAATTCAAAGTATAAAGGTTAAATGATCAGGAGAGAGATTATTGTAATTAGAAGTCTAATTATTCCTTAGATGATTATTCTCTTAGAGCAGAGAAAAACCTAATTGTAATATTTCAATCCTAATAACTGCCATTACAAAACATTTTTAGATTGTTATTATAATGACTTAAATTACTTTATGATACATAATTATTCTATTATTCAGGTTTTCTATCAAATCTAACAAAAGTCTTAACATGGTATTATTAAGAAAACATCAATTCGAGACAATGATATAAGTATACCAAGTTATTACTTCATTTACTAATTATTAAATAGAAAATATCCATATCCTATTAATAAATATAGTATTCAAAAAATGATAGTTATTTTAAATACAGCTAAATATATTGTATATTTTTGGTAATAAACATATTTATAAACATAAATTTCCATGTTTAGATATAAATGCATATGTTGTATGTGGCTAACTGCTAATATTTTACATTTTAAATATTATTCATCTCTATGCCATGTGTGTATGCATATATATGCAATGACAATTCTAATTACATTTGTTACATTATCTTAAAATAAGTATAAGCTCAGTAAATGTTAGAAACAATCCAGTCAAATTATATTACTAACTCATGTAACTATCTAAAACTACATTCTTATCTAATCTTATCAATACTTATCTAATCTTATCTTATCTAATACTACATTCCATTCTTTCAAATTGTTTGAATGGTCCTTAAACAAAATATCAAAAGTTATAGGTAATCTGTATTATATCAAATATTATTTAAGGATCATAATATATCTGTGGGATTAGGAAAAATTGTTAAAATTAATATGCAGGAGAAGTAAATCACAATGCATTCTATGTTGTACATAACAGTAATAATGGACTACTCCATTTCTCTAGAAGCTTACTGATTTTTGAAATTAGATGTGTAAATTCACATAAACATGATGATAATTAACCAAAAATATTTACTTCCTTATTCTATAATCTGCAGTGGGCAAAAGAGAAGAGTAAAAGAATAAGAGAACTGACCTAAGCCTTATCTACTAAATATCATTTGATGTATATAAATTAAAGCATGCTAGAAAAAAGTATCCTGACAAAGAATAAACTTAAATCTTTAAATCTGCAAACCAGATTAAATTTATATTTTCATTTTATTTGGTTTTATCTTATAGATACTACTTACCTGTCACAAGAACAGCCTTTAGAAAAATGGCCAGGACACCCCAGAAAAGGAAATGGCTCTTCATCTTGACTTTCTTCTTTTGAAAAAGTAAAGCCAGAAAGTCAAGGATAAGGTATGTGACCTCGAAGGAGTGTGCAAATTAACAGTGCTTCTGCTTTCTTAAAATAACACTCCACGCAACTATAAACAATCACAACTGTAGTTGAACTCTGAATTTTAAAAGCTGAACTGGAAAAAAAATGTAGGATTCATAGTTAAGTATTTCTATCTAAATGATCTGATGTAATGATTTTTATTTTGCATTTCTGTTATTAAAAATGTGTGAACCAGCAGAGTAATAATAAGTCAGGAGTATATTAACAATATTTAAATACAAATTCTCAACTTCATTGTCTAGAGTTATTGATATTTATCTTCAAACTAAATATTTGACATTTGTTGTAGTTGGAACAGTAAATGAAGGAAAGGGAAGGGTAAAAAGGAAAACAAAATAAATGAGGACCATTTAAGATCCCAATTATATCTTGTGTAAATTTTTTCTAAGTCTTTAACCATAGGATCAGATTTAAACATCAGTGTGTATGTTCTTATTACCTTGAGTAATTTTCTAAGTAATAACTTGTAATTAGAATTATATATTGGTGGATTGGATACATCACTTGCAATGTTTTAATTTCATAACAAGACAAATGTTGTTTTAATATTTAATAACCCTTTTAGAATTGTAGACTCATGCTATTATTCTTCTTTGAGATGCCTCAATACAAAACTAAATCCATGAAATCTTTTGCTTACTATTTTTCCTCTAAGTGTCAATTTTTTTTTAATCATGAGTTTTGGAGAACAACCTCCCAACCTCTATCTCCAACATATTAGAATTTCCTGTATCATAGGCATGACTAGTTCCAAGATTGTGTTGGTTGTATTTATATGAAACAACATCATAATCTGTGTTACTTTTCATTCTTACCTCTGATTTTTAACTGGTCTTGGCAAAATTTTAAGAGGAATAAATACATTGCAGGACCTTAAGTAGACAAGCTAAAAGTCGAAAATGGAAGGATAAAGAGATATGAAATGCTAGCACAAAATTGCATTCAGTTATTGAAAGTCTAGCAAGAACAGTGTAAGGATAATGCATATGCTGAAATCATATGAATAATTTAATCGATTAGAAAAAGAACCAGATTTGAAAGCAAGTCAGTTTAGTTTGTGGTCAGGATGTTGAAACAAATATCAACTACTCTACAGAGTCCTCAGCCCTCACTATAGTTTCTAAATGACTAGCTTATTCTATAATTAAAAGTTAGCTGAAGGGATGGGAAGGTGGCTCAGTGGTAGAGTGCTTACCTTGCATGCATGAGACCCTGGGTTCAATTCCTCAGCACCACATAAGCAGAAAAAAGCCTAAGTGGTGCTGTGGCTCAAGTGGTGGAGTGCTAGCCTTGAGCTGAAGAGCTGAGGGACAGCACCCAGGCCCAGAATTGAGGTTCCATGACCAAAAAAAAAAAGTTAGCTGAAGAGTTTAGGTTATTATTTTCTTCAAAATATACCAGTGTTCAACAGTTTCCTGAAAACAAGATGGATAAATCCCTGGACATAAAGCTTTCTCCAAAGCTTCTTTAAAAAAAAAAAAAAAAGCAGGGACTAATGAGGGACAGTGATAGATGTAGATGAGTAGGGCACGTTATATGTATCTGTGGAAAGGTCACAATGAAACCCCTTTGTATAACTAATATATACAAATAAAGTTTTATGAATATTATTCGATTTTTATAAGTACTAACCTAAATAAAAGCTCTAAATTTTGTTTCTCAATTACTTTACTTTGCAGTTTTATAATTCTATTATGCAAACTATATATCTAAAAATAGACAAAAATTAAGGCATGTGCCAGGTGTCAGTGGTTCATGCGTATAATCCTAGCTACTCAGGAGGCTGAGATCTGATGACAGAGGTTCAAAGCCAGCCTAGACAGGAAAGCCTGTGAGACTCTTATCTCCAATTCACTGCTAAAAAGCTAGAAATAGTCCTGTGACTTAAAGTGGTACAGCACTAACTTTGAGCACAAAAGCTCAGAGAAAGCACCCAGGCTTTGAGTCCAAGCCCCAGGACTAGCACAAAAGAAACAACAACAAAAAAGAGTAAGCTGGGCATCCCATTGGCTCACACCTGTAATCCTAGCTACTTAGAAGGTTTAGATCTGAAGATCACCAGCCCAGGCAGGAAAGTCCCTGAGACTCTTATCTCCAATAAAGCACCAGAAAACCGGAAGTGGTGCTGTGGCTCAAGTGGAAGAGCATTAGCCTTGAACTGAAGAGCTCAGGGACAGTGCCCATGCCCAGAGTTCAAGCTCCAGGACTGACCAAAAAAAGTAAGACTCTTTGTCACCCAAAGAAATAAACTATATTGGCATTATCAGGACTGAAACTAGTGTTTCTTTACTTTGTATAGTCTAGGGATTATCTGCCTAGAGTCACTTGAAGAGCTAGTTAAAATATAGATGTCTCAGTTATCCTTACTCAGAATTTCTAGAGACATGATCTTGGGTTTTGTTTTTTTTTAAATCAGACTCAATTGCCTCTGATATATACCAAAGTCTGAAAACTGATTAATAAGAAACCTGTGGAAGAGGGAATAACTAGCAACATTAATTAGTTATGAATGTGCATGAAGTTAATAAAGATTTTTTTAAGCTCACAATGGAAATAAGTTAGTTGAGATTCTGTTTATATTAAAAATTCTATGCTTCAGGTAAATTGTTTCAGATAGTTTTAACATTAATTAATCATATAGATTTCAAATTACCTAAGCTCTCATTTCAGTTATGTTCTTCCCAAAATGTGAATAGTAGAGTCCTTTATGTGCAAATGAACGAAATGATTTGAGGACTTTGCCTCATTATAAATTCTTCACCAAAAAGAAACATTTTTTTTCATTATTTTTAGTTGTACAAAAGAGTTGCCATGTTTTTTAAGATTCATGTGGTTCAGTGGTAGGCTCACTTGGATAAAAGAGATAAAGGTAAATCATTCTGAGATTAACATTTGTTTGAAAACCAGCTGACTTAGTTGGATGCTTAATTTCTTCTTGATATAGCTTATTATGAGAAACTCAAATCAGGACAAGATTTTATTCTCTTTAGACATAAATTGGGAGAGTGTGCTCCCTGGTTTCTTTCTTTTCACTTCTGGTAACTCATCAGTCTCTTATGGATTTTTTTCTGAATATTAAAGGAATCAAGGCTTAATCCTTAGACATCTCATCATCTTCCTACTTTATTTTGTTCTATGGCTTTTAATACAGGGAATGCTGAGGACTCCCAAATGTATAAACTCTAGCCTTGTCTTTAATCATTAGATAGCTTCACTCCAACTTTTTGGTATTTTTCTGATATCTCTACTTTGCTATCTAATGGTTTTCTAAAATTTAAACAAATAAAACAATTCTCTCTCTCTCCCTCTCTCTCTTCTCCCCTCTCTCCTTTCTTCTTTCCTCTCTCTCTACCTCCTCTCAATTATGTATATTGGGAAAACATTAATACCTGTCCTTCTGAGTCTGGCTTATTTTTTCAGAGCCTCAAGTTCCATATGTTTTATTGCAAACAATACAATTTCATTTGTCTTAATGCATATGTCACATTTTCTTTCTCCATTTATCCAATAATGGCATCTAGGTTGGTTCTATAACTTGGCTATTATGAATAGTGTTGCAATAATCATGAGTATAAAAGAAATTATAAAACACTGAAGAGGTGGAAGAATATATCAGAAGGTTGCCAGATACTGGTGGCTTATGCCTGTAATTCTAGCAACTCAGGAGGCTGAGATCTGAGGATCATCATTCAAAGCCAGCAGGAAAGTCCATGAGACTCTTATCTCTAATAAACTACTCAGAAAAAGCCAGAAGTGGTGATGTTTCTCAAGTGGTAGAGCTCTAGCTTTCAACAAATTAACAAATGAAGCTCAGGGACAGTGCCCAGGCTCTGAATTCAAGCACTAGGACTGCCCGCCCCTCCCACCCAAAAAAAGATACAGAAGGTTTAAAAAATCCACATTCATGGAACAGCAAAATTAATACCATTAACAGGGCCATATTACTGAAAAGAAACTACATGTTCAATGTACCCCCTATAAAGGGTCAAATGGTATTCTTCACAGAACTATAAACAACTCTAAACTTCAGATGGAAACATACAAGACCTCAATTAGCCAAGGCAATCTTGGGGGGAGGGAGAGAGAATGGTGGAGGTATTACAAAACCGAACCTCAAATTACTCTGTAGAGCCAAAATAACAAAAACAGCATGACACCTAGGCCAATGGAGTACAATAGAAAGACCTAGAAGATAAACTACACAGTGACCAATGTCCGATAGGTTGTTACAAGGTTTGAACTTGTCATTTGCTAGTCTGCCACTCTACTTCTTGTACATCTTTGTCCCTGATTTTTCTGGTTATTTTAGAGATGGAGTCTAGCAAATTTTTCTGCCTAGATTGGTATCAAACTAAGATTCTCCAGATTTCAGCCTCCTAGCAGCCTGGGCAGGAAAGTCTGTAAGACTCTTATCTCCAATTAACCACCAGAAAACTGAAAGTGGCACTGTGCCTCAAGTGGTAGAGTGCTAGTGTTAAGCTGAAGAGCTGAAGGACAGCACCCAGGCCCAGAGTTTAAGCCTATGATCGACAAGAAAAGAAAAAAGTACTAATGATTTAGCTATAATACTCCTGGATATATAACCAAAGGAAACAAAGGAACCAAAGGTGTAAGTTTTTAAGCCAACTTTGGTGACATTTTGAGGGAGCTGAGGCAAAAGGATAACAAATTTAAGGCTAGCCTATGCTGCATAACAAGACTTTTTGTCTAAAAATAAAAAGCTAGAGCTGTAGCTCAGCAGTAGAGCACTTACTTAGAATGCTCTAGGCCCTGGGTTCAATTTCTAGCACTACACAGACACACACACACACACACACACACACACACATTTATTTATATATAAATAAATATATATATGTTTTATCTTAAACTAGACTTTAAGATATATGCTATTTTAATATTACAGCAAGTAAAATTAGGAAAAAATATAGAATATTATAAATTAAACATGATCAAGTTGAAAAGAAATTTAATTATAGTAATTTGAATGTAATAATTTGGGAGAAATATGGCTTCATGTTTATTAGCTATTAAGCTATGCATTACATCTTACATTACTATTACGTCCTGTCTCACCCCCCACAACTCATTGCCCACTCTAAAAAGTAGTATTTTTTTCATTTTCGTTGCTCATCCTGAGGCTTGAACTCAGGACCTGGACACAGTCCCTGAGTATTTTTGTTCAAGGCTTGCACTATACCCCTTGAGCCACAACTCTACTTCCAGCCATTTTTGGTGGTTAATTGGAGATAAGAGTCTTACAGACTCTTTCATACTTAGGCTGGCTTTGAACCACAGTCATCGGATTTCAGCCTTCTAACCATCTTGGATTACAGGTGTGAGCCACTGGTGGCCCAGCTCAAAGTAGTATTTTATCTATTTATCTGTCCACCTATCTGTCTGTCGGTCTTTCTTTCTGTCTGTCTTATTTACATATTTTTTGTCTGTCCTGGGGCTTGAACTCAGGGCCTGGACACTGTCCCTGAGCCTGTCTGTACACAAGGCTAGAACTCTACCACTTGAGCCACAGTGCTGCCTCCAGCTTTTTCTGAGCAGTTCACTGAAGATAAGAGTCTCATGGACTTTCCTGCTGAAACTGGCTGGGAACTGTGATCCTTACATCTCAGTCTCCTGAGTAGCTAGGATTACAGGTGTGAGCCACTCAGCCAAAGTAGTATTTATTTTTATTCTTTTTACTCTGGGCCTGGGTGCTGTTCTTCGGCAATTCAGCTCAAGGCTAGTGCCCATCCACTTGAGCTACAGAGCCACTTTGGCTTTTTTCTGCTTATGTGGTACTGAGGAATCAAACTCAGGGCCTCATGCATGTAAGGCAAGCACTCTACCATTGAGCCACCTTCCCAGCCCCCAAAGTAGTACTTTTCAAAGCTAAATCACATCATATCTGACTTAAAACCTACCAATAGCTTTTCATTGCATTCATAATAAATTCAAAGTCATTATCCTACCTACTTCTCAAAATTATCCCTTTCACTCTCCATCTTCCTCTGCTCAGCAACTTTGTGCTCTCTACTCCCTCTGCTTGAAACATTTTTCATATTCTTGCATGAATGTTACTATTCAAGTCTCAAGTAAAATGTAATTGCCCTAAAGAGAAAAATCATGGGTGTTAATCATCCTAACCAATCACTTCACTGTCATATTACTTTTTCAAGGCACTTACCATTGTTTGACATTCTACTTTATTGAGTATCTCTATCTCCTCTTCATTGGACTTAAAGGTATTAAAAGAGTAGCATTATTCTGTTGTTTGCCTGTTTCTAAAAAGCAAAGAAACATCTCAAATATACAGATGAAGGATAATAAGCATTTTTACAAAAAGTTGAAAACTACCAAATTTAATCTCCAAACAATTACTAGTCTCTTTTTTGGATAGGCTTCATATTGTCAGTGTCCCTTTAAAAGTATAATAAACAGTCAGGTGCCAATGGTAATGTTAGCTACACCAGAGGCTGAAATCAGAATTATAACATTTTTTCTATTAAACACAAGTTAAAATGATATTGTCTTCTTTCTTTGCAACCATACTACACAGTTGGCTTCAATTTGATCAAATACAATTTCTGTTTTTAAAAATAAGTGTTTTGAAGCTGAAGGTATAATTCAGTGGTACAGTGCTTGCCTACTCTATACACAGCCTTTGATTTAATCCCAGTACCACCAAAAAATTATTTACTTTTTAATTTTTTTAATTGTGATTAAGTGATTACATTAATTCCCCAAATTTCACAGTATTGTGGGATAGTGATGCTCAGTTAAAAGTCACAAACACATTCTAACTTTCCTGGAGGAAATTTGTCTATCACAGTCTATAACATTTATGAGTTCTATGAGCTTTGTGATAGTTATTTCTTCCACATTGGGTGATATGTACATTTCTTTTGTTTTGCATAGCATCAGCTGTTCCCTCTTTCCCATTTGTTCCCTCCCTCTCATCGCTGCCATTAAGTTGCTTAGTTCATTTTGGTCAATGTCCATTGTAGCTGATGGGTCCTGCTGTTGTATGTTCAAAAAAAAAGTAATGACTTCTTCAGATTCAATTTTTAAGCTCTTGTATTTTGGGTATGAAATTTAGCTTTGATCTCTGAAAGTTTTAACTTGTTAAATTCACACACATTTTATCTTGTTAAGTTACAAGCTATCAAATTCTTTTCAAATCAATATTCTGAAACCTATTATTTCTCTTGCCTTCATACTACCTGAAAACTTGACACATATGCCATCAGTCCTTATTTAAGTAATTAATATTCAATAGGATAGTTCTTAAGATAGACTTTCATGTCATACATCTGAAGTTACACTTATTCAGTAACAACAATCCATTATTACATACAGTAAAGGAAGTAATTTCAAGCTAACTCATATGTCTCATATTAGCCCATGGACTGAAACTTTCCATTTCATCTGTAAGAGCTGCATCAATATAATAGATCTATCCATTAACCTTTATTTTTCCACTTGAACATCTTCTCTAACATACAAGGCTCCTTAAAGCAACATGGCATTCTGCCACTTAAACACTTTTTTAAAAATGATATTTTTAATATCCTTCTTGGCTTTAAATAAAAAATATAGCTGAATTCCCTTGATTTTTCCATGTAATAGACTTAAGTTCTTCATTTGGTATAATTACGTATATTTCCATTTGTCCTTGAACTTGAAAAACAATTTGATAATGAATAGAATTTTCCATTATCTATTTTTGTTTGGAACAACCAACTCCAAACATAATGTGGCCTTTCTGGCCACATAAACCTTGAATTAAGTATCTGTCTACTTCGAAAAATCTTACAATTTTACAAGTAACTTCTTAGTGTCTCCAAAAATATGTATTCAAAGCCCTAAATATATTTGATAGTCACTGTGGTGGTATTGCAAGGTGTACATGAAAGAGAGCTATTAGCCTTGAATCTAAAAATTATTTTTCATTTTCTTAATGACTCCAGAATATATTTGTTCCAAAAAAGTAAATAAAAGCTTTTAAAGAAAACTGTAAAAATATACACTTGAGATATTTTTTATATCAGATGAATTCATAGTACATTACAGAGAAACTGCATGTCAACTTTTTTGTGTGTGTTTCAGTCCTGGGGCTTGAATTTAGGGACAGGGCATCGTCCGTCCCTGAGCTTCTTTTCTTCAAGGCTAGCACTCTATCGATTGAGTCGCAGCGCCATTTCTGACATTTTCTGTTTATGTGGTACTTGTAAGGTCTGCCCCGGGCCATGCAGGCACTGACGTCCAGACCTCCTGCTTGCCTTGTAATACTCAGGAATCGAACCCAGGGCTTCATGCATGCTAGGTGAGCACTCTACCACTAAGCCACATTCCCAGCCCCACGTCAACATGTTTTGTTTTTTGTCCGTCATGGGGCTTGAACTCTGGGCCTGGGCGCTGTCCCTCAGCTCTTCAGCTCAAGGCTAGGGCTCTACCGCTTGAGCTACAGCGCCACTTCTGGTTTTCTGGTGGTTTGTTGGAGGTAAGAGTCTCACAGACTTTCCTGCCAGGCCTGGCTTTGAACCGCAATCCTCAGACTCAGCCTCCTGAGAAGCTAGGATTACAGGCATGAGCCACTGAGGCCCAGCTCCATGTCAACTTTTATAACCAATGTCAGATAACCTAGAATTAATTGACAACCCCCCCCCTCCCCCCCCCCCCGCAAAGGAAGATACATGAAGGGAAACATGGACACAAGAGACTTCTTTTCCAAAAACATATGTTTTTGAAATATGTTAAACGACAATGAGAAATACAGCATTTACAACTTCTCCATATACCTTGAGATATTAGACAATGTTAAAGGAACTCAACACGGAGAAATAAATCATGAGAAGATTTTATTGGCACTTGAGGAAAGAGCTGCTGTCAGAAGACAAAAGCAAAAACACTTTGTAAATGTGAAGCTGGCCGAAGGCTACAGGTCCCCTGGAGCCCTAAACTTCAATTCCATGGTCCCGTCTCCGTTACTGCCTTGCAGGTTAGCATGCGGTGGATTGCAACACCTGGCGCACAACGTGGGGCACGCAGCAGAGCACTGGGGACGGAAGAATTTGGGAGGTCAGCCGTGGAACACTGAAAAGCTCGTGATCCGGAACCCACGCCAGGACACGCTTCAGGGCTGCCAGGTTGTCTCAAGGATCTCCGGAACCAACTGGGCCCAACTTTTCTTAAATAGCAGATTACAATTTATTACATCCTTCCTCCAAGTAAACAGCTTGTCCCCAAATGACCAGACTGTGATTGAAGATGTCCTAGAGGAGAGTGGCTATTACAGTTGTACATCTAACAGGGGGGGACCAAGAGTCACCTAACCAAAAGATGAAAACACTGCATTTTCAATGGATTTGGTTTCCCCAGTGAAGTTCAAGTTCTGGACTTTAGCCACGCTGCAAGATGCCCAAGGCATGGATGTTGCTAAAAGGTGTAGAAGAGGAAATAAACAAACTTTTATGGGCCAGCAGAACCTCTATCTGGGGGTCTTGTTGAGGTGGAATGTGACTAGCTATATGGCTGGGGGGCCTCCATTCACTGTATGCTTTATATACAAGATGGCAGGGCTGTCAATGCGCTTCAAGGAGAAATCGCAGACTTGGTGGGGGAGAGCGTTGGGAACACACAGAATTTTCTTCCTTATTTTTTCAAACTTGTCATATTTTTCGAAGGAACATTTTATCCTCAGGATTGCAAAAACTATTTAGTATCTAGCCTTCCATGTATTAAAAAAAATAGGGCTGGGAAGGTGGCTCAGTGGTAGAGTGCTGTGTTGCATGCATGAGGCCCTGGCTTCAATTCCTCAGCACCACATAAGCAGAAAAAGTCGGAAGTGGCTCTGGGGCTTAAGTGGTAGAGCACTCACTAGTCTTGAGCTGAAGAGCTGAGGGACAGTGCCCAGGACCAGAGTTCAGGCCCCACAACCGACAAAAAAACAAAAAAAAAATAGTTTTAGATAAAGAAACTTACGGCACCCAAAATGACATTTCAGGTGATTTGCTGTTTCTCTCATTTTTTCAACCTTAAAAGAAAAAATAGGCAATTAAAAATAAACAAAAGGGGGCTGGGAAGGTGGCTCCGTGGCAGAGCGCTTGTCTTGCATGCATGAGGCCCTGGGTTCGATTCCTCAGCACCACATAAGCAAAAAGAAAAAAGCCGGAAGTGGCACTGTGGCTCAAGTGGTA
>NW_012267265.1:1468480-1473507 GCF_000151885.1 Dipodomys ordii
AGCATGCAAGGCAAGCGCTCTACCACTGAGCCACCTTCCCAGCCCCGGGACCTATGTTTCTTTGGGCCTGGCTTACTTCACTTAATATAATTTTTTGCAAGTCTATAAGATGATTTCTATGTTGCTTTGTATGTCCCTCCCCCACGGTATAACCCCTGCTTTCACTGTATTTGATGTTGCTATAATTTGTGGAGGGGAAGGGCAAAAACAAATCGTTTAAATAGGGATACAGGTGGACCCACTGTAACAATGAGATGTACAAGTCGTTATGTCGAAATACGAACTTTACAACTTTAGTTGGGGGAGGGGAGGATCAGGTGGGGGGGGAGGGCAAGTATGGGAAGGGATGGGAAGGGGAAACAAAGAGGAGGCAACAATGCTTGATAAAAAAATGTACTCGTTATCTTGCCCATGTAATTGTAACTCCTCTATACAGTATTCTCACAATAAAAAATAAATAAATAATAATAAATAAATTTAAAAAAAGAAAAGGCTCTCTAAAGAAGACAATCTAGGATAACACAGAAACAAAAAAGGCATCTATGCTGGCATAATAAATGACCAAAACTGAGTACAACTCACCACCAGCATCCTATTAAGTCAGAAATCTGGTTAGGCAAGGCTAACTGGTCTACTCCAGTTTTGCAATGTAGGAAAAAAGGTGTTGGCTAACCAAGGCTCTGACCTTTATTCCCCCTAACCCTTACCCCCTCATTCTGGGGATTAACTCCAGGGCTTCATGCAGGCTGGGAAATTCTATCACTAAGCTATAGTCCCAGTTCTTGAGTTCTTAAGATTTTAAAAGAAAACGACTTCTGAGCTCACTAAAGTTGATGGGAGGATTCAGTTCTTGAGTCTTACATTGTAAGCCCTTGACATTGTAAAGCCCTATTTTCTTGCTGGCAGTCAGAAATTCTCAGCTTCAGAGCCTAACAACATTTCCGGTGATAACCTCTTTCACCATCAAAGAAAATAATGGCGGGTGAAATCATTCCCACCTTTCCCATTTCTCTAAACTCTGCTTATTCTGGTTAGTAAAGGCTTAGTGTACTTATATTGAGCATATTCAGATAGTCTAGGGTTAACAATTAATCATATCTAAAAGTTGTTTTTGCTATGTGACAGATAACATAGTCACAGTTCTGGGGTCTGTGAGGGGAACATTATCCTGTTTATCAGAGTCAGAAAAACATTATTCCAAGAAATGAAACAGCAAGTAAGAACAAAACATGAGTTGGGAAAGAGTATGGCCACACAAATAAGCAGTAAGGAAAAAAAACCCTAAAGATGCAACACAGTGAAAACTATAGTAATAGTAGATGATACCATGTACTTCTACATATTTAAATTGTACAAGTTTAACATTTGAGTTTTAGAATCAATCTTGTGATTCTAAAGCTAAAAGTGGAACTTAAACTAACCCAGCCCATTTGAATTCTCATAGCATCAAAAGTCATATCTGTCTGGGGGAATTTCTTTTAATTGGCATTTTTAGGCCCAAACATTTTCATCTCTGTATATAAGCACTGCAAAACTCAATCATGGTATTTGTAACGTTTATATTTAGATACCAGGAGGCAAAAAACAAATTGAAAAAGAATTCACAATAAAAAAGAAACCACTCCAAATTCTTGCTAAAAATTAAAAAATTAAGACAAAAAACAAATTGTTTTCCAACAGATTTCCACAAGATTTTTACAGCACTGTTTGTGGTTAAATGTTTATAAGAAGAATTGCACCTGTGCAGTGGTCCGTTTTTAAATAAACTTGCACCTGCAGTGGCTTTTCATAGAACTGCTATTTGGGATACTACATGTCAGTTGCATGACATCACACAAAGCTCACTCTCAACCACACAAGTACTGTTCATTCTAATTTGTAAATGGCCTACTTCCAAAAACATTTGAAAAAAAGCTTATATTTTATGATTATTTCCCTAGACTCACAATGATAAAGTTCCTAAGAAACTACTAAAAAATATAACATTTTCCTTTCATCTTATGAATTACTACTCTGGGTCTCTTCTTTAAGAAAATTTCTAATCTATTTTGAGAAAAAAAACTTCTGCTACAAATGTCTGCTCTCCTTTTTCTGTACTATATGGCTTGCTAATTCCTGTTTCTGAATCATTTCTATGCTATCTTTTTTTTCTTACTACAAATTTCTTTATCTTTCCAACCAATTTTTATCAAAATCCTAAAATCTTTAATACTAGTTCTATAAGTCTTTAATTTATGATATCCCATTCTGTTCATTCAATTGCTTTCATAATAATTGCTAGTATGGGGCTGGGAAGGTGGCTCAGTGGTAGAGTGTTGCCTTGCATACATGAAGCCCTGAGTTCAATTCCTCAGAACCACATAAGCAGAAAAAGCTGAAGTTCAGAGTTCAGAGTTTACAACTGACAATAAATAAATTGCTAGTATCTCCACATACCATTTTACATGAATTGGCATATTTGCTTTTACATCTTTTTTCCTAAGTATATAATTTCTCTCCTATAGAAAATGCTTTCTAGATGCAGAGAAGGGATCAGAAAGTACTATCATGTAAAAAGGCTGGGAAGGTGGCTCAGTGGTAGAGTGCTTGCCCTGGGTTCAATTCCTCAGCACCATATAAGCAGAAAAAGCCGGAAGTGGCTCTGTGGTTCAAGTGGTAGAGTGCTAGCCTTGCCCAGGCCCTGAGTTCAAGCCCCAGGAGTGGCCAAAAAAAAAAAAAAAAAAAGGAAACATGATCTGAAGTTGTGTGCTAGTATCTCACACCTGTAATCCTAGCTATTCAGGTGGTTGAGATGTGAGAATCCAAGTTCAAAGCCTACCCAGGCAGACAAATCCAAAAGAATAATCTTAACCTCCAATTAACCAGCAAAAAGCCAGAAGTGTGAGTCAAGAGGGGAAAGAGGAAGAATACATGGTATATACCACAAAATTAAGAAAAGTAACGGAAAAGGGATGAAAATGTTGAAAGGAGTGACACTGATCAAGATACATTATTCAAAACTGCTTTGTTATATGGTATCTTTTTTGTACAATTACTTGAAAAAAAATTTTAATTAAGGGAAAAAAACCTTTAGTGGAGGTGTGGCTCAAATGATAGCAAGCCAGCCCTCAGCAAAAAAGTTAAACAGAATGTGAGTTCCTGAGTACAATCTCCAGCACGAACACACGAACACACACACACACGCACACACACACAAGCTGTCAGGCAAGAAGTACAGTTAAGTAGTAGAATGCATGTTTAGCATGGATGAGACAGGAGGCATAGCTAAGTAGTATGCATATTTAGTATGAATGAGATCACCAGCCAAAAGGTGGGGGCACTATGAAGATTTATCTGGAAAAACAGATGAAAATACATTTTTCTTGTTCTTCTATTCAGAATGTTTGTATCACATGTAACTGGCATACTAAGTCTATTTTCTTTAACAACAAGGAGAAAGTATAAGTGCATATGAACACATGTGAATTATTTTTGAAGTATTGGAGATAGGCTTGGCATCAGTAGTTCATGCCTATAATCCTAGTTACCCAGGAGGCTGAGATCTGAGGATCACGGTTCAAAGCTAGCCAGGGCAGGAAAGTCCTTGAAACTCTGACCTCTAATTAATCAGCAAAAAAGTCAGAAATGAAGCTGTGGCTTAAGTGCTTAAGTGCTAGCCCTGAGCAAAAAAGCTGTAGGACAGTGGGCAGGAACTGAATTCAAGCCCCAGAACTAGCACCAAAAGAAAAATAAAAGTATCAGATATAACTGAAAAGATATACCTTAAGTTGGGTCCAATGGCCCATGTCTTTAATTTTATCAGAAGGCTAATATCTGAGGATTACAGTTCAAAGCCAGCCAAGGTAGACTAATCTGAGAAACTCTTTATCTCCAACTAACCAGCAAAAAGCAAGAAGTACAGGGGTGGCTCAAGTGATACAGTAAATAAACTAAACAAGAATGTGAGGCCTGAGTTCAAGCCCTAGGACTACCACAAAAAAAAATTAAATCTTTCCAAAATTAATAAAGGAACAACAGACCAATCTTGAATAATATCTCAAATTATGCTTTGATATCCCTTATTCACTTTTTAAATGTCATTATGTCGTTTAAAATTCATACTATGTCTCTGAATAATGTGAATAATGTTAGGCTGTAAGTCTGAGGGCTCAAGTTTTTCCAGTACACACTGCAGCAGACTCATGTATCTGTGGACCTCAAGTTTTTCATTAGTGATAAATATAGGTAAAAAACCAGTGTAACCAGTAGTTGAGAAAAACAACAACCTTAAAATGAGACTTGAGGTCAACAAGCAGTTATATGGCTCTAAAAGAAAAACTAATTTTACCAATAAAGTTATAATTACCATTTATTAGAACAAACAAGTAATTGTATTTGTAAATTTTCTAGTTATTTGTTAGATAAGCATTTTTTGGAAGAGAAAACAGTACAATTTCATTAAATCCTTCATTCTGTAAGACAAATCAATGACAACCAAAGACTTTCAAAATACAAACATAAAATTACAATATTTTATCACATACTTCCAAATCTCTTCTAGGATTTTGTGAGTTAAAATAGATTCCTTGTTTGCAAAAAACAAAAACGAAAAAGGAAAAATAGATACCTCATTTGCAAAAAGAATCTATTACTGGTTGGTCTCAGAGTAAGTGGTTTCTGACAGCAGAAATGACACCTATTTCCATCAAAAATGAAAGCACATGGAAACTGCTTTGCCTCTTCCATTTTCTGTCTTACACCTAAAAATAGTCCTTCTTGCACCATACAGTACTCTAATTTTGTGATTATATTACATTAAGTTGGTAGACAAGAACACATTTTCTTAGTATTAGTCTATCAAATTACTATTGTTTGTTTTTTATCAGCACAACTATGTTTATTGCAGCACTATTTACCATAGCTAATATATGGAACCAATCCAGATGCACCTCAGTAGATGAATGGATCAAGAAAATGTGGTATATATACACAATGGAATTCTATGCCTCCATCAGAAAGAATGACATTGCCCCATTTGTTAGGAAATG
>NW_012267265.1:1477712-1491786 GCF_000151885.1 Dipodomys ordii
AAAAAAGCCGGAAGTGGCGCTGTGGCTCAAGTGGTAGAGTGCTAGCCTTGAGCTGAAGAGTTGAGGGACAGCGCCCAGGCCCAGAGTTCAGGCCCCAGGACCGGACCAAAAAAAAAAAAAAAAGTCTCATGGACTTACCTGCTCAGGCTGGCTTTGAACCCGGATCCTCAGATCTCAGCCTTCTGAGTAGCTACGATTACAGGTCTGAGCCACTGGCGCGTGGCAGGCCATGTATTTTCTACTTAGTAAAAGTTAACCTTTAAAATAATCATAAAAATGTGTATCATAAAAATACCTGCCTTATCTCCACACTAAATAATATACATAGGACTGCTTTGTGAACCATACCATGTTTTACACATATGAGTTAGTATTATATATATTCTGTGCTTGGTGAGGAGGGCATGTTTACAGGTGCTAATCCAGGACACTGCATCAATACAGTCTTAGGGGATGACAATTCAGCTTTAACTACTAAAACCCATGCTGTGCCTTATCTCTGTTAGGGATTAAAATTTTAAAATTTAGGGATTAAAATTTAAATCCAGCAATGAAGCTTTCTCTTAACTTTTTTTGCTGGTCGTGGGGCCTGAACTCTGGGCCTGGGCGCTGTCCCTCAGCTCTTCAGCTCAAGGCTAGCGCTCTACCACTTAAGCTACAGCGCCACTTCTGGCTTTTTCTGCTTATGTGGTTGCTGAGGAATCAAACCCAGGGCCTACATGCATGCAAGGCAAACGCTCTACCACTGAGCTACCCTCTCAGCCTCTCTTATTTCTGTTTAATGACATCTTGGGAAGAAAGAACAATGTGGCTAAATTTCCTCTGATCAATGAATGAATTTAGCTGAACTAGAAAAATAGCTTTTCTCACCTACAGCTTTAAGCTAGTCCTCTTTGATCTCTTCTTATTGTCATGGCAGTCCAGGAACTTGAACTCAGGGACAGGGAACTATCCCTGAGCTTTTTTGCTCAAGGATAATGGCCTACCACAGCTCCACTTCCGGCTTTGGGGGCAGTTGAATTTAAGAGTCTCAGGGACTCTTCTGCTCTCTCCTGCTTCTGCTGGCTTCCAGCTTCCATCCTCAAATACCAGCCTCATGAGTAGCTAGGATTCCAGGCCAAACCCATTGTTGTTTTGTTCGCATGAAATGCATCGTTGGCATTTAATGGATTTCTACAAATTACCATCGTCTAATACAATATGTGTAAGTGAAGTAAACTTGTTCTATGCTTCCGGACGAAGGTGTCTTAAACGAAACCAATGCTCCGTGTTCGTGCGCAAGTACTGGCCTCGCGTTCGCTAGGCTTCCCAAGCCGGGGATCCGACACGCGTCCTTCCGTGTTCACGAACTTCACGCGGTGCTAAGGTGACAGGATCCCGCTGACCACAGGCTCCCCGGGGGTGGGGGGGAGGATCTGCTTTGGCCTCGCGGCCTCCCTCGGGGTCTCCGGCACTGTGTCCCGCACACGCGTGGCTCTCCTCAGTGCTGGAAGCGCACACGAGGTTCCCTTCCACCCACCCCGGGGCGGGGTCCGTCCCCCAGTTCCCACCCCAAGGAAATCGCGGTACCTCTTCCCTTTCCCCCGAGGGTGGAGCCCACCGACCCCCGAGGTCCGCCTCGGCTCGGGGCCCCGCAGGGCTCGCCCGGGACCCCGGCTCCGCGGCCGCCGCCGGCCTCGGGCTGTGGTGACCGGAAACGTGGGTGCGTTCGCTGTCGGTGTGAGGAAATGAAAGAAAGAAAGCATACCGAACGTTAACTTCCACACTGATGAGGAGAGAAAACCAACCCCGCGCAGGACGCTCCCGCCCCTCTCGGGATCCAGTGACGGCGCGGCCCGCGGGGCCGTCAGAGCACGGGCGTGCGGCGCCCTCTACTGACCCCGGCGAACGCGCCGCGCTGCAGCACCGCAGTTCTCGCCCTTCGCCACGCGCAGGCTCGCGAGAGTCTCGCCGCGGAACGGAATTGTCGCAATTTGTTTCTAGCCGGAAAGATTTTACAGCGGCTGGGAAGGAACTCCCCGCCCATCTCCCCGCTCCGCCCCGCCCCCTCGGCCTGCGGGGCCGAGCGGAAGTGGTGGTCCGCGCGCCGCGCGAAGAGCATCCTGGGGACCGGAAGGAAGCGGAGGTTTTCGCCGGGGACGGCTGGGGTGCCGGCGAGCTCGCGTGGCCGGCGGCGGACTGTTGGACGTGACTTGTCGCGGAGGTGCGTGGCTTGCGGGCCGTGGTCAGAGGTGGCGGAAGTAAAACCTGCGACGGTGTGTGCGCCATGGGGAAGAAATCCCGGCGGCGTGGAGCGGCCCAGTGGGCGTCCGTGCAGTCCCGGGCCGGTGGCCACGTCGGGGAGGAAAATGAAGAGGACGCGGGGTTGCCGCCCTCACCCGGGAGCGCCAGTTACTACCAAGATCAGGTAGACGACTTCCACGAGGCACGATCCCGGGCGGCCTTGGCGAAGGGCTGGGCCGAAGTAGACAGTGGGGACGAGGAGGATGGCGAGGAGGAGGTGCTAGCCCTAGATGTTGATGATGAAGACGACCGAGATGGAGAGAGTACGGGGGACGAGGAGGATGGAGACGATGATGATGATGATGATGGCGGGAGTTCGGTGCAGAGTGAGGCTGAGGCTTCTGTGGATCCCAGTTTATCCTGGGGTCAAAGGAAAAAACTGTACTATGACACAGACTACGGTTCCAAATCCCGAGGCCGGCAGAGCCAACAAGAAGTTGAGGAGGAGGAGAGAGAGGAAGAGGAAGAGGCGCAAGTAATTCAGCGGCGCCTAGCTCAAGCCCTGCAGGAAGACGACTTTGGCGTTGCTTGGGTGGAAGCTTTTGCAAAACCAGTGCCTCGTGTAGATGAGGCCGAGACGCGAGTGGTGAAGGATTTGGCAAAAGTCTCAGTGAAAGAAAAGCTGAAAATGTTGCGAAAGGAATCACCGGAGCTCTTGGAACTAATAGAAGACCTGAAGGTTAAGTTGACAGAAGTGAAGGATGAGTTAGAGCCACTGTTAGGTTTGGTGGAGCAAGGTATCATCCCACCCGGAAAAGGAAGCCAGTACCTTAAGACCAAATATAATCTCTACTTGAACTATTGCTCCAACATCAGTTTTTATTTGATTCTAAAAGCTAGGAGAATCCCTGCTGAAGGACATCCTGTCATAGAACGGCTTGTTACCTACCGAAATCTCATCAACAAGCTCTCCGTAGTGGATCAGAAGCTGTCCTCTGAAATTCGTCATCTACTCACAGGTGAGGATGATGCTGTAAAGAAAGAATTGAAGCAAAAAGAAAAATTCACAGTGGCCAAGTCAAAGAAGTCTGTTTCCCAGACGGAGGCTGTTTCTACTGCAGATGTTTCTGATGATTCTGATTTTAACGAAGCTGCGTTGAAGCACTATAAAGAGATGGAAGACCGACAAAAGTTGAAGAGAAAGAAAGAAGAAAGTAGTACTGAAGAACAGGCCCTCGAAGATCAAAATGCAAAGAGAGCTATTACCTATCAGATTGCTAAAAATAGGGGACTTACACCTAGGAGAAAGAAGATTGATCGCAATCCCAGAGTAAAACACAGGGAGAAGTTCCGAAGAGCGAAAATTCGAAGAAGAGGCCAGGTTCGTGAAGTTCGCAAAGAAGAACAGCGTTATAGTGGTGAATTGTCTGGCATCCGTGCTGGAGTTAAAAAGAGCATTAAGCTTAAGTAAAAATTTTGTTTCAAGTTTTGACTGTTTTAGAATAATAAATTTTTTATTTTTAACCAAAATGATTGTTAATATATATAATCTAAACCTAATAATTTAATCTGAAGTTTTAAAATTTTTGTTAACAGAAATTTGGGTTATTTCTTTATTTGTTTTTTAAGGTCACACTAAATTGGGGGAGCAGTAAGAATATGCTTAGAAAAAGCCATGGTGTCTGAAAAGCTCTTCAATATTTTGTCATGTTAGCCTGAGAAAATTCCCAAAGTAATTAATGGAATTACAACACATAAAATGTTTCTCATCAAGAAAGTAAACGAGGGCTGGGAAGGTGGCTCAGTGGTAGAGCACTTGCCTTGCATGCCTGAGGTGCCCTGGGTTTGATTCCTCAGCACCACATAAGCAAAAAGAAAAAAAGCCGGAAGTGGTGCTGTGGCTCAAGTGGTAGAGCGCTAGGCTTGAGGTGAAGAGCTGAGGGACAGCGCCCAGGCCCAGAGTTCAGGCCCCACGACCGGACCCCCCCCCAAAAAAAAGAAAAGAAACCATTAACAATGGCCTTATTTGTAGGATAGCCTATGAGATTGTGGAACTTTGGTTAAAAGTGGAAAGGGAAAATTATAGACCTTAATTGCAATTTATAAATACTTTCTAATAGTCCTTCATATGGAAAATAAGGTAAAAATTCTATTTATCCTCCGATGGTAATTTACAGTGATTGCTGTTTTTATTCATACTCAGTTTCTTGAAACTCTGGTGAGTGGTTTAAAAAAATTACATTTTTCTTTATAACTATTCAGGTCTTCATAATGGGAAATATTGATAAACATAAAGTACTTGGATAATGTTACTGAAAAAAAATCAGTCTTCTCCGTTAAATATTGTACTGTACCTGCTAAGGATACAGAGATTAATGCTAAACACTTCCCATGAATGGTTGTTTATTGAAAAGGAAGCTAATGAAATTCTGGAAAGGTATCTTTGTAAGGGACACCTGCTTGAGAATTAAACCCAAAGAGTATCTTATTTTTACTAATTTTCTTACTCCTTAACAACCCTAGTAATTCTGTTCATGTCTTTTGAGGATGAAGAAACATGGTAGCAAAGAGAATTTATTTTCTATTAAGACTGGTAGGATATCAGCCCAGCCTTTGTAGCTTCAGAACCCATCCCTGTAATTCCTTTCTGGTAAAGTACATGTTTTGGAGTTACTTACCTGGGTGATGTTTAGTTAATGTCTTCATTTTGTAGGATTATTATGAGGATTAAGTGAACTAATATGTGTTAAGTATCACATAGTAATCACCTAATTAGTGTTGCATTATCAGTAGGAAATTAATATGCTAAACTTGGGAGAGGGGAACACATAAGAGAAAATCTGGGATAGGGTCCAAAACGATATCTAAAGTTAATATTTAAATTTTGGTGTTCTATGTCAGTCCCTGCAATATATATATATATATTATTGTGGTGAAAACAAAATGTTTAAAGGAAGAAATACCTCACAGGAACATGGGAAAAATTAAGCTTATATTAGATAACTTTCAGAAGCTTCACAACATTTTTATAAATATTGATTTGTCATTTTGAAATAGGATACAGACAGTGATTATCAACTTAAAAAGGTGGCTCTGTCATTTGTGAGTTAATACCAGAAGAAGTGGCTGGATTTAGTGTTTACATTTTCAAAAACTCATTTATTTCAATGAATGTTTAAAGACACAGATGTGCTGAGACAATTAGAAATGATGAGCGTGGTCATTTTTTATTGCTCACTATGTGAACATCACAGTTTTACAAATTGGTCAGTAGATTAGTGTTTCTGTTTCACAACTGAAAATGTAAATGGCTACGGAAAACGTAAAATACTAGATAAATTAGTGAACCAGTGACTTTCACAATCAACCTGGCTGATTAATTACTTGGGGCTAATTTCTCTAAGCCAGTTTCTAACCTATACTTTTATTTGTAAGGAATATAAAATGTCTCTTTAGTTTTTGTATGGAAATGAGTTTTATGAAAAATTTAAAGCTACCTAGTAGTCCACATATAGCAAACTGGAAAATGATTTTTGTAGTCTTAATAATTAGGTAACTAGTTATTTTTATTACATATCACAAAACATTTGATATATCGAAGAATGGCTGCAGTTCTGGCTGGTTCTATGAGGTGAAAACAATGGACAAATGGAATGGGGATATGATTTGAGTGGTAGGCCCTGAGTTCAGTCTCCAGTATAGACAGAAAAAAATGCACTCAATGACTAACACTTGCCTGACATTCACAAGGTCTTGGGATTGCCCCTGTTTTAAAAAAGTATACAAGTTAACTACCAAAATCATTCAGGAAGGGGTATCATACATGTAAGGGATCACAGTGCACAATGATGAACACTGAATGATAGGTCTGTACAATTCAGCTAAAATTTTAAGCCAACCTGAAAAATTCTCCATATAAATGTTTTCTTACAAAGGCATGGAACCTAGGACTTTGGGCAAGTCCTCTTCCTATTGAGCTATACCTACCTTGTCCCTATATCCTTGTAGATGATCCACTCCCATTTTGTTACTGGTTACAGTGACTCAGGATGGCCATTTGCTGCGTAGCCCAAGCTGGCCTCCAGCTCCATCTAGCCTCAGCCTCCTGATGTATACCACCATGTCTGGTGTAGTTATATTAACCATAAGTTCTAAATTATTTGATATTTGCTTCAAAGTAGAGGGTAAAATAATATATATGGTGAATTAAAATTTGGCACACTACAAAAGTACAAGACTGGAGGGCTGAGATCAAGGGAGAGTACTTGCTAGCAAGTACAAGACCCTGGGCAGGAGGCATAGCTCCAGTGGTATAGCTCCAGCCTAGCAAGCACACAGCCCTGAGTTCAAACACCAGTATTGACACACAAAGCCAAGTGCAAGATTCAATCTTTAAACCTACTACTTTAAAAAAAAAAAAAAAACCTGGGCTGGGAAGGTGGCTCAGTGGTAGAGCACTTGCCTTGCATGCATGAGGCCCTGAGTTCAATTCCTCAGCACCACATAAGCAGAAGAAAAAAAGCGGAAGTGGCACTGTGGCTCAATTGGTAGAGCGCTAGCCTTGAGCTGAATTGCTGAAGGATAGCACCCAGGCCCAGAGTTCAGGCCCACGATCAACAACAACAAAAAATATATAGCCGAACAGAATGGTTCACACTTCTAATCCTGGCTTCTCAGTAGTGGAGATCTGGAAGATGGCTGTTGAAAGACCAGATTGAGCAAAAAGCTGATGAGACCTCTGTCCCTAGTCCCCCTCCCCCCCCCATTTCAACAAACAAGCTGGGCATTGTGGTTCTTTTCTGTGTAATCAGGCACAGGGGTGGTTTAGAATGACATGGGCAAAATACTTAGCAAACCCTATCTGAAAAATGAACCTAAAAAGACTGAACTGTGATCCTCAGATCTCAGGGTCCTGAGTTGGTAAGACTGCAAGGATATGGCTTAAATGGTAGAGCATCTCCCTAGCAAGCACTAGCTCCTGAGTTCAAACCCATTACTAATATGTATGTATATAAGTTTACATGTTTTATTTGTATATTTAAATTTACGTTTATATAAATGTATATAATTTTTTTATGTGAGTATGTCATGGTAGTAGTCTGTGGATGTAATTACAGCACTCAGGAGGCAGCAAGATTATATGGATGTTAGCTGAGCTACACATAAGGACACATAAGTTTCAAAAATAAACATACCAAGAACCCATGGCTCATCTTTGTATTCCTAGCTACTCAGGACCCTGACATGAGGATCACAGTTCAGAAGTTTTTTGATACTCCTATCTCCAACCAGCAAAAACCAAGCTGGAGGTGTGGCTCAAGTAGCAAGAGCATCAGCTGAGCAGGCAAGTAAATGAGAGTACAAGGTCCTAAGCTCAAACCCTAAAGGCTGGCAAAAGAGAGAAAAACAGGTTAATGGTAGGGAGTTTGGCCTGGAGAGGGAGATTGAATTCAAATTCTGCTCCACAGTAATTGCCAGTTACTATCATTAATCCATTAAAATTTCTTGTGTTAATTTCTCTTTGGTTCTACCATAAAACATTCTAAAATACCTAAGCATCCATTGGTTAAGTTTAAAGTGCAGAGTCTTCCATGCAGTATGTTTTGACTTGGTCTGCTAGTGGTATTCCCAGTGGTCCCTGTTTTAACACAATCCACACTGGGTTTTTGTTTACCATTAGCTTAAAACATTTAAGCTATATGTAAAGGAAATAGGATGTATTACTGTGAAACTACAAAACCTCAAAGGCAGCCCTAGACCCATACAACAGAGCAGACAGAACATTGTAAATATCCATAGGTTCTTGCACTTGCTCAAGATTTTAAATACAAAACAATATCTTTACCCTAAAGCACTGCTTTAGTTGGATAGTGTTAATGTATAGGCCAACAGGTTATTTTTAACATGAGTACAGAGGGAAATAATTCACACTGAAAATAGCATATTGGTGCCTAGAATAGTCTCTTTTTTTCTTTTTTAAAAAATTTTTATCTTTTTAATGGAATTTTTTTGGGGGGGTCAGTTGTGGGGCTTGAATTCTGGCTGGCTTAATCGAATATTCTTAAGTTTAAGTGACCTCTTGTTTACTATTATATGAGATCAGACTGATGAGGATTTTTTTTGAAAAGCCAAATAAAGTTCATATTCAGTCCAGCTTTCCAGCATCACTTCTATTCAGGATCTCATGATCAAAGAAATTTTGATAATATCTTTAAAAGAAGCAGGGACTGAGAATTATTTAGAGGAATACATTTTGTAACCAGGAGCTGGTGGCTCACTATAATCCTAGCTACATAGGAGGCTGAGATGTGAGGATCATGATTTGAAGCCAACCTGGGAAGTAAGGTCCATTAGACTCTTCAATAAACTCAGAAATAACCAGAAGTTGTGCTGTGGCTTAAGTGGTAGAGCACTAGAGTCCAAGGACTCAAGGAGGGCGGTGGGGGGGGGGGGCTAGGGGGGAGGAAGAGAGAAAGATTCGTGCGTTGTAAAATGGAGAAATTCAAGTATGTCAACTTTGGAAGAAAACATGTTAGTAGAGCAAACATATTACAACTAAAGCTTTAAAAAGATGTTACTGGATGTCAAAAAAGCTATGACCCTCTAGCCTCTAGGTAGAATAGAGAAGGTCAGCAAAACCTTGGTAGGAAGAGGTGGAAGGAGCGAGTGTGTGTGACAGTTTAGTTGAAGGCAACAGGTGATGCAAAATAAGATAACATGAGACAGGAAGGGACTAGATCATCAAAACCTTCATAGGCAGTTAAAGAGCTCAGGTTACATCCCATATAGAGAGAGACCAAAAAAAAATTTTTAGGTTTTTTTTAAAATTGTTATAAAGATGATGTGTTAGGTGAGGCGTTACAGTTACATAAGTGAGGTAATGAGTACATTTTTTTTTCTTTTTTTTTTCTTGTTGGTCGTGGGGCCTGAACTCTGGGCCTGGGCACTGTCCCTCAGCTCTTCAGCTCAAGGCTAGCGCTCTACCACTTGAGCCACAGCACCACTTCCGGCTTTTTTCTTTTTGCTTATGTGGTGCTGAAGAATTGAAACCAGGACCTCAGGCATGGAAGGCAAGTGCTCTACCACTGAGCCACCTTCCCAGCCCCATGAGTACATTTCTTTTGGGCAGTGGAACCCCTTCTCCATTTTTCCCTCTCATCCCTACCCACAGGTTGTATAGTTTATCTTAACATAGTATCTAGAGATTACCACTGCTGCATTTGTTCACCCTTTGTTTCTGTGGAGGCCATGATTTTTAAGAAATGGTATGAGGGGCTGAGAAGGTGGCTCAGTGGTAGAGTGCTTACCTTACATACATGAAGCCCTGGGATGGATTCCGCAGCACCACATAAGCAGAAAAGGACTGAAGTGGTGCTGTGGTTCAAGTGGTAGAGCAGAGGGACAGTACCCAGGCCCAGAGTTCAGGCCCCGTGGCTAACAAAAAAGAAGAAAAAGAAGAAAAAAAAAAGGAATGGTATGACATTAGATCAGCCAGGTGCTAGTGTCTAACCCAGTAATCCTAGCTTCTCAGACAGATACCTAAGGATTGGGATTAGGAAAGTCCATGAGACTTAGTGCAGCTGTGACTCAAGTAACAGAGCTCTAGCCTTTATCAAAAAGCTGAGACAGAACCTAGGTCCTGAGTTCAAGCCCCAGTACTGGCACAAAAAAAGAAACAAGTAAACTTCTGTACTCATTCTGGAACTGCAAGAAAACTGGAATGGATTAAACCAGTAGAGAAATCAGCCATGAAGCCTTTGGCAAGAAGAAATGAAAAATTAAGGCAGAAATGACAGACTAAAGAATGGATTAGAAATCTAGAAGAGAATTTAGAGAACATAAGAATTGAAACAAACAGGACAAAGTCCAAAGGTAAGTAAAAGCAGCTATTCAATAGTTTAACATTTTTAATAAACACTAAATTGAAATTTTGGTAAAGGTCATAGAGGTCAGTCCTCTTGAATTATATTTCATAGGATTTAAGGAATATAACTGTTTTGGTAGATCTTTATTTTAAAAAAAAAACCAACACCTAGTTAAGCTGGAAACCAGTGGTTTATCTCTGTAATCCTAACTACTCAGGAGATTGAGCTCTTAAAATCATGGTTTGAGGCTAGCCCTGGCAAGAGAGTTCGTGGGGCTCATCTCCAATTAACCACCAAAGAATCAGAAGTAGAGCTCTGGCTCAATTAGTAGAGCACTAGCCTTGAGCAAAAAAACTCAGCGCGGGGCTGGGAAGGTGGCTTAGTGGTAGAGTGCTTGTCTTGCATGCATGAGGTCCTGGGTTCGATTCCTCAGCACCACATAAGCAGAAAAAGCCAGAAGTGGTGCTATGGTTCAAGTGGTAGAGTGCTAGCGTTGAGCTGAAGAGCTTAGGGACAGCACACAGGCCCAGAGTTCAGGCCCCATGACTGACAAGAGAAAGAAAGAAAAAAAAGCTCAGAGACAATGCTCTGCCTTGAGTTCAAGCCAACGACTGGTACCAAAAGAAAAAAATCCTGGTCGAAGTAATATGTAAGCTTTTCTTTTTGTGTTTGTTGGTATTGGAGCTTGAACTCATGGCTCAGCACTCTTGCCTGGCTTATTCATTCAAGGCTGGTACTCTACCACTTGAGCCATAGTTCCACTTCCAGCTTTTTGCTGGCTTATTGATGATAAGTCTTCATGAGTTGGTTTTGATTCTTAATCCTCAGATCTCAACCTCCTGAATAGATAGGCTTATAGGCATGAACCAGAACCCAGGTTCAACATGTTTAACATAAAGTCTTAAGTTTACTACCTTGCTTTCAAATAAGACTTTCAAGTAATACACAATGTAAAGCAAATTATTCAAGAAAACTACTATTTTAGAGTCAGCCTCAAAAAGAATATAACCTTCTCAAGTGATTATTCTTGCTGATTCCTGGCATTGAAAAACATATACAAAAAATACAGTATCAGCTATGACATTAATATCTAAAAGCCTTGAAATAAAATACATTAAATATTATCAAGATCACAAAAAGACAGTTGAGTGCTGTGACTCATACCTGTAATCCTAGCTGAGAACTGTGGATCAATGTTCAAAGCCAGCCTAGGCAGGAAAGTCCTTGAAAAAAAAAAGCCAGAAATGGAACTGCAGCTTAGTATAGCACTAGACTTGAGCAGAAAAGCTAAGTGATAATATCCAGGCCCTAAGTTTAAGGCCCAGTATATACACACACAGAATCACAAAAACAGTATTTAAAAACCAAACATGGCTGGGCTGGGGTGTGGTCCTTATGGTACAGTGCCTGCCCAGCAAGCATGAATTCAAGCCCTAATACCAATAAAGATAAACAGAGGCAAAATGAGAATAATTAAAACTATATAAAGAGCCAACTTACTTTGTTTCACAAGATTAGAAGAGCTAGATTCTTAATTATAGTGCTTAGGTTTTTGTCACTTCAAAATTACAGGAAGATGCTCTATATTTTCAAGAAGGAACAGCATGTTTAAGCTTGTTTGTTGTTTTTTTTTATAATCTTGGCTTACTTAATAGCTGAGTCAGCCTATTACGTCACTGAAGCTAATGGGTAGCTGTAATTATATTATTGATTTAAAAGCTAAAAGCATGAGAAACTAGAAACCATGTACCTTTAAAGAGAATTCACAAATATCCTTGCCTGTAAATTTTTCTTTTTCTTTTCTTTTTTTTTGAGTTCCTTTTTATTTTTTTTAATTGTGAAAATACCACACAGAGGGCTTACATTTACATGAGCAAGGTAATGAGTACATTACTTATCAAGCATTGTGCCTGTACATTTTAAATGACTGGCATTTCAGCCTATTACTCATTATCCTGCCACTTAATAATAGAACCCTTTTTCAAAGTATAGGGGCATGGTAACCCAATATGCTACAAGATTCCATAGTATGTTTCCATAGCTATCTGGGCCTTAAGAAAGGAGATAGCTGATGGCACTTAACTAGGTAGCATTTCATATTTTGGCTTATACTCTACTTACAATGGGGTAAGTGTAGATTCTTGCCAAATTCAAATTCTTTTTGGTTTGTTTTAGTAGACAGGACCCTCCCTAAGTAGACCAGACTGACCTCATGTGATCTTCATGCCTTAGCTTCTAGAGTGCTAGGATTATAGGCGTATGCCACTGTGTCTGGGCAAATTTTGGGCAAATTCTGGGCAAAAGGAGCCTGACAAGAACATAATGATCCTTGAGAATTTCTGCATGTGAAAATGGATAAAAGGTCCAGTTAAGCATAAGCATTAAAGCTCTATGTCTGGGGCTGGGAAAGTGGCTCAGTGGTAGAGTGCTTGCATGCATGAGGCCCTGGGTTTGATTCCTCTAGCCTTGAGCTGTTCAAGCCCCACGACTGTCCTAAATGGCAAATAATTTTATCAAGACACCTTCACAAAAAGATTAAAATAAAGCCAGTCTTATGTTGCATACCTATAATCCCAGCAGTAGGATGAATGAAAGTTTGATGACAGCCTAGGCTCCATGCTAAGACTTTGTAAATCATAATAATAATGATAAAGTTAAAATGTTGCAAGATGTTCAAAAGACTTAATAAGCTTCCCCCAACCTGTCAACCTAGTTTGCTTTTAAATTGTCCAAACCACCCTCCCCAAAAAAAAGATTAAATTGTCCAAACCATGAAATCTAATGATTAACCCTGTGAGGGACCATTTTTTTAAAGTCTTGTGTTTTTTAACTCTCACAACATCTCTGAATAAATAATATAATCATTTGACAAAAGAGGACGAATACTTACTCAAGTAGGACTTGGATCAACAGGTCAGAGGAATGCTAGAAACTTAAACCTCCTAATAAAATTTCTAAGGTTGCTTGAAGGCAGCTTCTTATAAACATTTTCCTTTTTGATGTTACATGTTTAAACGACTTGGTGAGGGATAGTATTTGGAGTTTTACTCGAGTATAGTAATAACAAAAAGATTTCCTTTGCTTTCCAGAGAAGTTTAACTTGGAAGCAGATGGTCAAAATGTTACACAACAGTGATTTTTTTAAACTGATTCAACATAAATTCTGTGTCAGAACTTTGCACCGCATACACAAAGCTCATCAGCTAGGAATCCAGCATAAAATATAGCTGTGGCCTGAGGATATAGCGCCGTGGAAGAGAGCTTGCTTTTGCATGCTCCAGACCCTGGGTTTGCTCCCCAGCTGAACCATGAAAAGCAATCATAGTAACTGGTGAGTCTCCGAAAAAGAAATGTGTTACTTTGAGCAATTCTGAGTCCGTGATCACTGAATCAAATATCCGAAATAAAGCCACAAGGGCCAATCACTAAGAAAACACAGACACTGGGAATCTGCACGCATTCAAATGTCATCCATCCTACACGGGTTGGCTTAAAATGCGCTCCGGGGGGCCAGCCGGCCGGGGTGGGAGACGCCTGAAACCTCAGAAGCACTCTGAGAGGAGGAGGCAGGAAGAGCGCGGTTCCCGCCAGCCGGCCGGGGCGACACCGGCAGCGGAGGCCCCGATCCAAGTGCAGATAGATAAATACCACTTACAACGCCCGGGAAAACCGGGAAACCGGAGCCAAAGCAGACCGGATCTCTACCCCACGCACCCCTCTCCGGCTCGGCGTGGGAAGTGCTCAAGAGTCCAAACCACGAGCGAACCGTTGAAGCCTGTGAATGGCGAGGGGCACAGTTGACTGCGCGGGGAGGGAGGCCCTTTCCACCTCACCAACGCCGGCCTTCCCCACCCCACGTGTCCCCGCGCCTCCGGGCTGCCCGGAGCCGGCGGTTACACCCCAACACGCCGCCGGCCCCGGCCTCCACCTCTCCAGCACCCCGGGCCCGGCACACCAGTGCGTCCCGCGGGGAGGGAAGGAGGGGT
>NW_012267265.1:1492601-1514148 GCF_000151885.1 Dipodomys ordii
AGCCGCGGCGGCGGCGGCTGTGGTAGGTGTGGCTGTGGGGCGCCCCCGCCGCCGCCCGGGCGGCCTCCGCTCTGCTAGGGAGTTGATTTTTACAAGCTTTCTCCAGTAAATGACAGCTCCCGTCGCTCTCCTGGGAAGGGAAATCCCGAGCCTGGAGGAGACGGAGGGAGAGGGAAGTGTGGCTCGGGCCGGGCACCTCCCAAGGTGGGGTCTTTTGTCCGGAAGCGGCCTCCCCGTGGGAAGGCCTCTGTCACCCCGAGGTCCCCGGGCGCGGCGCGGCCCAGCCCACCCCGGGCCGGGTCTCATCCGCCTGGCCGCGCGCGCGCGCCCTGAGCCGGGCCTCGGGCTGGAGAATGAATGAGGAGGACTCTTGGAAGAGTACGCGACCTGGCTTCCAAAGACAAGATGTCGTGTGATGGAAATGGGGCTGGCTACACTGAGTGGGGTGTACACGCCAGAAACCTTGCTGAAGGAGTTCTGAAAGAGTGAGGAACTTGCCCCGGGGCGGCTGGGGTGGGGGAAGGCTCCTCCCCGCACCCCTCTATTTTTAAAGCTGGCCAGTGCCAATCTTTTCACTGCTCTGCCCTGCCAGGAAACTCTGACTTGGCTTTCTCAAAGCCTTGGATCCAACTCCTAGGCAAAGATAAGACATTGCTGGGTATGTCCTAGGCTGTGTGATTAGCATGCTTAATATGTCTCTGTAGTCATATTAAATATGGTGCCCTTTTTTTTTCCGATGAAGACAGACACCCAGTGATCACGTAATCTGTCGTTAGTAACAGTTTAAAAAAAAAAAGGAATGAAGTGACCCAAATTCCGTATCCACCAAAAGCCAGGTTCCTTAGTCGTCATCTTACAGAGGTCCAAACCTTGAGTCAGGTTAACAGTAGATGGCCCCTGGATTCAGCTGCCCATAGTCCAAGGTTCCTTCACTTTACTGCTGACCTAGAAAGTGGACCAAGAGGAGCATTGGCTAAGAAGCTTAGTAAAACAGAAGTCTTTAGAAGTGCTTTGCACTAATCTCCAAATGGGGGTGAGCCTCTAACTCACTCAGAGCTGAAACAAGTCTTTTGAATAGCAGAGAAGACTATGGCAGATAAGGATATACTCAATGCTGACTACTTTCCATTTTCTAAGGAATCAGCTTTCTGCTTTAAGCACAACCTTTTTGCTCTCCTTAAAAAATTCTACTTCTGGGGGCTGGGAAGGTGGCTCAGTGGTAGAGTGCTTGCCTCCGGTGCATGAGACCCTGGGTTCGATTCCTCAGCACCACATAAGCAGAAAAAAGCCGAAGAGGTGCAGTGGCTCAAGTGGTAGAGCACTAACCTTGAGCTGAAAGCTGAGGGACAGCACCCAGGCCCAGAGTTCAGGCCCATAACCGACATCTCCCCCCCCCAAAAAAAATTCTCTTTCTGTGTAATCTGCTTATTAACCACATCACTATACAATGAAGATACTCCTGTCTGTACTCTGTGCAGCAACTGTGACACAACATTTGATATAGAAGAATTTTTCAACTATTGGCCAGTATTGGTTGTAGGTACTGTCAAGTATTGTTGGAAATTTGGACCTACATATGATAACAACAGGAATGGAAGACTGTTATAATCTCTTACTGTGACTCAGAAAGTATATGGAGTGATTACTCAGCACCCAAAAGTTTTCTGACTATAATTTCAGTAGGTTTGGGGGGTTTTGTTTTGTTTTGGTGATACTGGGGTCTAAACTCAGGGCCCTGCACTTATTTGCTAGTCATGGTTGAGGGTACAACCTCCAGACCTCGCACATGAAAGTTTTAGAATTTTCTCGTGATCTTTATTTCTGAAATAGTTGATCAATGTGTAAGTATTCAGAAAAAACACAGATCCATTTCCTCTGCTTTAAAAAAAAAGTCACGACTCACTACGTATATATACTATATATAGTCACTAAAGACTCACTATATATTTATAATCTTATTGTAGTTATAATTGACTTAAAGTACTTGTTTGGAACATTGAATTTTTTATCTTATATGATATCTTTTGTAATTTACAACATACCTAAAAAGGAATACTCTAGAGGGTATCCTGCTGTCCTCTCGTATTTCTTTCTATATTATACCTGAGGTCTTCAGACCTTCCATTTATTTATTTTGAAGCAGGATGTTATGATGTAGCCCAAGCTGGTCTCAAACTCAATTCTCTTGCCTCAGCCTCCCTGGTGCTGGGATTACAGGCATGCACTACCATGACCTGCAAAGATTTCTCACTTTAATTACCAAGACACTGCTTGAATTCAAATCCAACACCAAATGAGAGCTGAGGATCACAATTCAAATCCAGCCCAGGGAGGAAAAGGCCATGAGACCCTTAATCTCCAATTAACCACTAGAAAGCCGGAAGTGGCACTGTGGCTCAAGTGGTAGAGCACTGGCCTTGAGCTGAAGAACTCAGGGACAGCACCCAGGCCCAGAGTTCAAGCCCCATGACCGACAAAAAAAAGTTACACATAGGTCTCTTCTCATTGCTTAGAAGCTTTATAATATAAAGGTACATCGTACAAAGTACTTTCTTTGTGAACCCCAGTCCCACCATGCTCACTTGTTCCTAATAGGAATCTTCAAGGGGCTGGAAAGGTGGCTCAGTGGTAGAGCGCCTGCCTTGCACGCATGAGGCCCTGGGTTCGATTCCTCAGCACCACATAAGCAAAAAGAAAAAAGCCGGAAGTGGCGCTGTGGCTCAAGTGGTAGAGTGTTAGCCTTGAGCTGAGGGACAGAGCCCAGGCCCAGAATTCAAGCCCCAAAACCGGACCCCCCCCCAAAAAAGTAGGAATCTTTAAGTGCCATGAATTCAAATTCACAAACACAAAATTGTATTATTTTGTGGTGCCTTTTACCTCTTGGTATATGACCTTCCATGCCAGTTTCTCATCAACTATCTAAAAATTAGCTAATTGCATGCCATCATGCCATATTTTAATACCTTTCTTTCCCATCTAACATTTGAAGTCTGCTTGTGAATGGACAGATGAACAAACAGTGCTTAACTTAGTGTTGGATGGAAGAGACATTCCTGCTCTTTGCCTAGTTCACAGCTTCCATTTACAGTTACTCTCCTTCCAACTCCTAGAGCACTATTTGTGTTCAAGCCAGTGCCATGCAAATAGTCCACATTTCAGCTTTTGTCTTTTCTCTTCCAGTTGCAGCAGTATACAAAAAGTATCCACTTACAAAGAAGGAGCTTTCTTACTCTATTTGTGTACTTTGCAATGGGAAGGGGATAGGAAGAGGAATAGGAAAAACAAAACATGCTAATGCAGTGAAAGTGACAGGAAAGTTGAAATATACTTTGAATAGACTGAAAGCACTCTTGTTTTGTGTAAGAATTGCAGTGTTCAGTGGAGAGTGGAAGAGGCTCACTGAATTACATTAGATCCAGGTTTACTGCCCTGCATGGGTAAGTTAAAGGCATGTTTTTAGAAATATTTGTTGCCCCACTTTATGGTTTTTGAGGTTGAAATCAGAGAGTGGGAATATAACAGTACAACAATACAGAGTATTGTAGAGTTGTCTTTCTGTACTAATGAACATCTGTTAAGTCTTATATTTGGTAGGTACTCTTTTATAAGTGGTGTGCAGAATACACAAAATCTTCCCATGGCAGCTATATTCTTTGTGAAGCTAGTTTTTTTAGTTTCATTTTACAACTGAATAAATCGAGGTAAGAGGAGGATAAATTTCTCATGGTCATCTAGTAAATTGATAGCTTTGCTTCTGTAAATCATTGCTTACTACCATTGAACCATGAAATCAGATTTACTCTTTTCTTGTCTTATGTCAGTTATTTTTAAAAATTGAAAGAGGATGGATTGTAGTATTCCTAATGTTTGGTTTCTAACAAAAATTCAGCTTCTTGAGTGTTAACCATTTCATAGCTACTTTATGGTTATCTGAAGTCAGTATCTGTAGAGTGATACTGAGCCTCCCAAGTGTGTAACTAACTCCAAATTAGAGAACTCTCAGAATCAGAAATAGACACAATGGATTTTGGTTCTGCATGAGGAAAGGTGGCAGAGGGAAGAAAAGAAGTACTGTGATACACAGGAACCTCATCTGGGAAATAGAGGAAAACAGTGGACTAGCAAAGACATTAATGACATGGACCTTTTCCCTCAAACCTGGTGAAAAGAAGTAGTATGCCTGAAAAAAAAAATCTGTTTCTGAAAATTAACTAAAAATACCATTTAAAGTGGAAAAAAAGGAAATGAATGTCTTTTTTTTGGGGGGGGGTCCGGTCGTGGGGCCTGAACTCTGGGCCTGGGCGCTGTCCCTCAGCAATTCAGCTCAAGGCTAGCGCTCTATCACTTGAGCCACAGCGCCACTTCCGGCTTTTTTTCTTTTTGCTTATGTGGTGCTGAGGAATGGAACCCAGGGCCTCGAGCATGCAAGGCAAGCGCTCTACCACTGAGCCACCTTCCCAGCCCCATGAATGTCTTATATACATGAAATGGAATGTAACTCCTCTCTAATATATGTGTGTGTGTGTGTGTGTGTGTGTGTGTGTGTGTGTGTGTGTGTGTGTGTGTGTGTGTGTGTGTGTGTGTGTGTGTATGTATGTATGTATGTTACAGATACTAAAAAGGGGAAAACTACAGCATGAATGAGTCTTAGAAAATGCACTATTGAGTAAAGGGCTTACAAGTTTTTGTGTGCATCATGAAACCCTTATAATGTTCAAAAAACTGAAACAAAATATGTTGTGTAGGCATTCACATATTTGTATGTGTGTATACACACATATATACAGAGCCTCTCTCGCTTAACTTCTGTTCAAGGCTGGGGCTCTGCCAGTGGAGCCATACCTCCAAGCTAACATTTGTAAAGTAAGATAATGATCTCCATCAATTTAGAAGAGGTTGCTTTAAAAGGAAAGGCAGACAAGAAACACAATTTTTAAGTTGTTGGTGCAATTCTCCAGTTGAACACTGGTCTCGTGAATAATGGTTAAATCTTTAAGGAATTAAAATTATACATTGAGTTTTATCTCTAAAGAAGTCTGCAATGAGTCATTTTAGAAAATGAGTCTACCTTTCTTTTTTTCCACTTACAAGTTTATCAAGTGTTTGTGCTGGTCCTGAGGCTTGAACTCAAGGCCTGGGCTCTGTCCCTGAGCTTTTTTACTCAAGGCTAATACTCTACCACTTGTGCTACAGCTCCACTTCTGACTTTTTGGTGATTAATTGGAGATAAGAGTTTCATGGACTTTCCTGCTAGGGCTGACTTTGAACTGTGATCCTCCCATCTTAGTCTCCTGGGATAGCTAGGATTTTAAGCCTGAGCCACCAGCACGCAGCTGTATCAAGTATTCTTAGTGCTGAAGTCTAACCTGGTAAGTAATTGGTAACCATTTCACTGAGATAAATGTCTTTTTAGCTTTGTCTCTAAAGTTGTAGTAGAGTGAACCAAATGATAGTATCCTTCCTGCTATCTGGGAAATACTTTCTTTACCATTTGCTACCATATCTGCAATGAGTTATTCATTCCTCAGAAAATTCCACTTAGGAAAAGCCTGAACTACATGTGTAAGTTGGGGTGCTAAGTGGAAGGTATGATTTGTGAAGCATTAGTCACAAAACATAAAACTGATAAAAAAAAAGTCTTCTTCAAATCAATTTATCTATCTCTCTATCATCTGTGTGGTACTAGAATTTGAACTCAGGGCCTTATACTTGTAGACAGACACTCTGCCCTTTGAATCCCTTATTGATTTAGTTATTTTTCAGCCAGGGCAAGCTTAGACCACAATCCTCCTAGGTACATGCCACTGTACTTACTCTGCATAGGTTGACATGGGACCTGGAACACTTTTTGGTCAGGCTGGCCTTGAACCTCTTGTCTCTTGATCTCTCAGCCTCCTTTTAGCTAGGATTACAGCTGTAAGCCATCTTACCTAGCTCTCTTTAAAACTTAAGTGAGTTGAAATTTATGTTTAGGAGCTTTTATGTTGATTTGCTTTGGTCATTTCTTTTTATTTCCTTTGAGTGATGTTTTATTTGGAGAAATAATTGGGGTGGAGTGCTCAAGTTACAGAGTGTAGAAGAAAATGGACTAGACAGAAGAATAACAGATCTGACTTCTAACCATGTGATCCTGAGCCAGTTATGTGGCTCCTTGGGTTTCCTTGTAAGAATAGGTATTAATATCTACTTTATTGTGTACTTGTGAGGATTTGACCTGATATTTGTAAAGCACCTAACATTAAATAGAAGTTCAATAAATGACAATTGAATAATTATTCCACACCAGATAACTTGAATTTAAGCTTGACAAACCAGTCATTGTTTTCTAATAATTGCAATTTACCACCAGTGTCCTTTGAGAGCAATATAACCTCTTACCTTGAAATATTTTTTTTACTTTGAATCAACTGTAATGTAGAAAAACCAAGCTCTATAAGTAGATAAAACACAGTTCATAGTATATGGTTTATTGTTTATTAAACTACATAGGATTATTAATTCTATTTTAAGATCACAGACTATACCTTGTCTTTCTCACAGCCATCTTTAAAATATGTGCCATTGAGCCCAGTATCAGTGGCTCTGCCTGTAATCCTAGCTGTTCAGGAGGCTGAAATCTGAGGACTGCGGTTCAAAGCCAGCCTGTGCAGAAAAGTCTGTGAGTCTCTTATCTCCAGTAAACCACCAGAAAACTAGAAATGGCACTGTGGCTCAAGTGGTAGAGCGCTCGCCTTGAGCTGAAAAGCTGAGGGACAACACCCAGGCCCAGAGTTCAAGCCCCACAACCAACAAAAAAAAAAAGTGCAGTTATTGATAAATGAGTTAAGATGAAAAAAAGAGTTCAACATGGCTTACAATTAGTGTATACATGAGAAAAACGTCAAGGTCTGTATGTCTTACTAAAAGCTTACTATTATCTTTTTTTTTTTTTGGGTCCGGTTGTGGGGCCTGAACTCTGGGCCTGAGCGCTGTCCCTCAGTTCTTCAGCTCAAGGCTAGCGCTCTACCACTTGAGCCACAGCACCACTTCCGGCTTTTTTCTTTTTTTGCTTATGTGGTACTGAGGAATCGAACCCAGGGCCTCAGGCATGCAAGGCAAGCGTTCTACCACTGAGCCACCTTCCCAGCCCCCTTACTATTACCTTTATGTACAAAGCTAATAAGTTTACTTAGTGAAGCCTCAAATGTAAAAACAGTAGCAATATTTACAATTATATGAATGTAGTTATTTTTTAATCTTCTACAGACAGTTTTGTTATCCTCAAAAATCCATTGTTTATGAACCAAGTGAATAACTGTACTGAATACAGTTAGTGTTGTTTATCTGAAGATCATGTATACCCCTTACATAATGAAGTACAGCTTTTCTTACGTATCCACAGTCCTTATTTCTGAAATCACTACCTATCTTGCAGGTAGATAAGAGAAGCTGAAGGGTAACCAATTTTTGGCTTCTTCTCAAAGTTTTAGTTGCTTTGTGTCTCTGTGTCTGCAGCTCTGCTCACTGTCTGGTTCTCCTCTGTCCTTCTGGAGAGGGGTTGGGAAGGATCTTTAGAAGGGATGTTAGCCAAGTTTCTTTCTTAATAATCTAGATATTCCTGTTGTGCTAGTGTGTTGTAATCAATCCATTTCTTCTAGTCATGGTAGTAAATACTGAGTGCTTGGTGGGAAAATTGCTTGTCGTGGTTTATGTCAACAGTGAATTCAAGTAAAGTAGTCCTCCCTTAATCTGTGATATTACTTTCAATGTTTTCATTTACCTCTTATCTTAAAACACCAAATGGAAAAAATTCCAAAATTGACAATTCATAAGTTGGATTTTGTTATTTTGGATGGGAGATATGTACTGAGGTTTTTTTTTTTTTGTTTTGTTTTTTTTGCTTATGTGGTGCTGAGGAGTCGAACCCAGGGCCTTGAGCATGCAAGGCAAGTGCTCTACCACTGAGCCACCTTCCCAGCCCTGTACTGAGGTTTTGAACTCAGGATCTCTTGCTTGTTAGCCAGGCATATTTCTACCCTAGCCATTGCCTCTGGCCCTTTGTGCTCTGCTCATTTGTTTGTATTGTGCTGGTTCTGGGGCTTAAACTCAACCTGGTCACTGTCCCTTAGCCTTTTTGCTCAGGCTGACACTCTACCACTTGAGTTATAGCTCTGCTTCTGGCTTTTTGGTGGTTAATTGGAGATAAGAGCCTCACGGGCTTCCTGCCTGAGTCCAAACAGCAGTCTTCAGATTTCAGCCTCCTGTGTAGCTAAGATTACAGGCTTCAGCTACTGACACACTGATTGTTCTGGTTATTGTCAGCTATGGGGCTTGAACTCAGGGCTGTCCTGAGCCCTTTTGTGCTCAAGGCTAGCATTCTACCACTTTGAGCCATAGTGCCACTTCCGGTCTGGTTGTCTGGTGGTTAATTGGAGATAAGAAGATCTCATGGGGACTTTTCTGCCCTGGATGGCTTTGAACCTCAATCTACAGATCTCATCCTCCTGAGTAGCTAGGATTATGGTCGTGAGCCACCTGCACCCAGCTTGAGGTAGAGTCTCAGTTATTGCCTAGGCCAATCATGGCTAAGGTGCCTGGCATGAATGAATTTTTTTTCTGTTGAGTTGGGGATCTCACAAGCATTTTTTTTTTGCTCCAGCTGACCTTCCTTGAACTGCCACCCCCACCCTCAATGTCAGTTTCCCAACTAGCTAGCATTATAAGAGTATACTGCTGCATCTAGCAACAGTTCATAAGTTTTAAATTGTATACTACCTTAAGTAATTCATTGAACTCTTGTGCCTTCCTACTCTGTCCTGCTTGACACATGACTCATTTTCTTTGTTAAATATATATATAGGGTAGGTGTTGCCTCCCCCCCACCCCCCATTGGCAGACCAGTCATCCTGCTACTATAAAGCTGGTACTCAAGCAATTTTTACATAGTAGCCTAACAGTGTCACAGTTCCTCCGTCGCTCCCTCACTAGTCTTTGTAACATGACACATCATCACAAAGAGAAATGTGAGTTCAGTGCACTAGTATATTTTCAAACAAAGATCACGTTCACATAACTTTTACTGTAGATGTAGTGATTTTTTTTACTATTATTGTTCATCTCTTTTGTGTGTGTATGCATGCATACGCAGGTAGGTGTGTGTGTGTGTGTCTGTGTGTGTCTGTGTGTGTCTGTTTGCTAGTCCCTGAGATTTGAACTGGGTACTGTCATTGAACTTTTGTGCTCAAGGCTAGCATTCTACCACTTAAGTCACAGTTCCACTTCCAACTATTTTGGTAGTTAATTGGAAATAAGAGTCTCCAAGACTTTCCTATCCTGCCTGGTTTTAAACCATGAATCTCAGATCTCAGCCTGGGTAGTTAGGATTACAGGAGTGAGCCATTGATGCCCAAATTGTTTATCTTTTATTATACTTAGTTTATAAATAAGTTATCATAGGTATGTATGTACAGTATAGGGGGAAAATAGTACATAGAGCTCATTTGAAACTCACCTCAAACATCTGTTGAAAACTTGGCCCATCTTCTCTACTGATTTTGGGGAGCTATTCAGTATTCTTTGTTGTATACTTTAAGAATATATCCATGATCTAAACTGGGTGCTGGTGGCTCACGCCTGTAATCCTAGCTACTCAGGAGGCTGAGATCTGAGTATTGTGGTTCAAAGTCAACCCGATCAGGAAAGTACGTGAGACTCTTATCTCCAGTAAACCACCAGAAAACCAGAGGTGGCGCTGTGGCTCAAGTGGTAGAGCACTAGCCTTGAGCTGAAGAGCTAAGGGACAGTGTCCAGGCCCAGAGTTCAAGCCCCACGACCATCACCACCAACAACCAAAGAATATATCTGTGATCTAGAGTCTTTTTTGTGTGTTTACCAGTACTGGGGCTTGAACTGAGGGCCTCTCATTTGGTGTTTGTTTTTTTTTCCTCAAGCCTGGTGCTCTACCACCTGAGTCACCCCTCCATTTCCAGTGACCAACAGTGTTGATCTCACAGATAGCCAGGGCTATTTAAAATTCGGATTCTAGGAACAATATTCTTTGTAATTTAAAAGTTTTAGGGTCTGGGAAGGTGGCTCAGTGGTAGAGTGCTTGCCTTGCTTGCATGAGACCCTGGGTTCAAGTCCTTAGCACCACAGAAGTAGAAAAAGCTGGAAGTGGCGCTGTGGCTCAAGTGGTAAACTGCTCACCTTGAGCTGAAGAGCTCAGGGACAGCACCCAGACCCAGAGTTCAGGCCCCACAACCTAAAAAAAAAAAAAAAAAAAAATTTAATGGCAGGTTTTATGTTTTGTAGTACTAACTAGTATAAATTATAAGCCATTTCCTTTTATGGTTTTTTCCTTCCCAATGTACTAGGGATTAATCTTAGGACTTTATACTTGCTAGGCAGGTGCTTTAACACTCTAACCATACTTCTAGCTTCAGTTTGCCTGGGTTATTTTTGAGGTAGTGTTTCACTGTATGCCTAGGTCCTCCTATTTATGCTTTCCATGTCACTGTGTGCTCAGTTGAGATGGAGTTGAGAAATTTTATGTCTGGGTTGACCTTGACCTATGATTCCCCAGGCCCTTCCTCCCAAATAGCTAATGTTATAGGCTTGAACAACTACCCAGGCCACCTTTGTGTTTTAATGCACAAATTGGAAATGTGTTTGAATAAAAGGGAACTCTATATATAATTAAATATGAAGCTGGGCACCGATGGCTCACGCCCTAGCTACTCAGGAGGCTGAGATCTGAGGATCGCAGTTCGGGCAGGAAAGTCTGTGAGACTCTTTTTTTTGGGGGGGGTCCGGTCGTGGGGCCTGAACTCTGGGCCTGGGCGCTGTCCCTCAGCTCTTCAGCTCAAGGCTAGCCCTCTACCACTTGAGCCACAGCACCACTTCCAGCTTTTTTCTTTTTGCTTATGTGGTACTGAGGAATCGAATCCAGGGCCTCATGCATGCAAAGCAAGCGCTCTACCACTGAGTCACCTTCCCAGCCCCCAACTCAGGCTTTTAATTTAGCTAATTGGGAGGCAAAGATAGGGAGCCAAGGATGTTAGTTCAAGCCTGTCCAGACATAGAAGTTTGCAAAGACATAAAAGTTTCACATCATCACAGCTACAGGAGAAATAGAGTGACTGAGTGGTCATCCCGTGACATGGTGAAGCACGGGAGGATTGCAGTCCAGCGTGGTACAAAACCATCAAGTAAAATCCTACCTCTGAAAATTACCAGTGCCAAGGGCTGAAGCTATGGCTAAAGTGGTAGAGCCACTTTCTAGCAAGCTCAAGGCTCTGAATCAACCCCCAGTACAGAAGAAGGAGGAAGAGGTTGAGGACGAGGAGGAAGAAAAGGAAAAAGGGGAAGGAGGGGTGGGGAGGGGAAAGAAAGAGACTGCATCAGCATACCTAGTGCCTGGATCAACAATTAGCATCTGGAGAAACTGTCAGTGAATATTTTGTGAATGAGTGGTTCTCACTCCCAATGTGGGATAATACTGGAGAGACTGAAATAGGAATAAGTGAAGCACTAGTATTTTATTTTCCTTAGTAACATGCTGGTTTTCTTCCCAATTATAAATAATCATATATATATGCATAGATATATATATAGAGAGAGAGAGTGTCCCTGATTTACAATTTTTTGACATTACAGTGGTTTGGGAGTGATACATGTTTGGCAGAAATTGCATGTTGAGTTTCAAAGTTCAGTCTTTTCCCAATCTAGCCATAAGCAGTGAGTTGCAGCCCCCTAATCAGCCCCATAGTAATGAGGGTAAACAACGAATACTCCACAGAGTGCTAGTGCTCCTTGGCTTAGGATGAGGCTACATCACATAAACACATCGTAAGTTGAAAGTACCTAAGTATATTTAAAGATGGGAGTATATAGCTCAGTGGTAAAGCATGTTCTTAACATGTAAAAACTCTTTTTGTTCTTACTAAGGTGATGTACAGAGGGGTTACTGTTTCATAAATCAGGTAATGAGTACATTTCTTTTGGGGGCAATGTCCAGTCTTCCTTTGTTCTCTTTTAGTTCCTGCCTCCTGGTCCCCTGCCCACAATTTACCTAAGTTCATTTTCAACATAGAGTTGGCTGAGTACCACTGCTGCATTGGTGCTTAACATTTTGGGGGCTCAACATTCAACCTGTAGCACCCCCTAAAAATGGATATAATAAGCCTAAGCTATTAAATAGCTAGCACTGAGCTGTGGCTTAGTAGTAGAGTGCTAACTTTGAGTAAAAGGGCTCAGAAGCAGTGCCTAAGCACTGGGACTAGCAAAAAAATTACACTGTAGAATATCAGTCATGTCCATTGGTGATCATGTGCATGGCAGAACTGTGACTCATCACTGCTGCCTAGCACATCAAAAAAGCATTCATATAACATACAACCAGCTCAGGAAAGATCAAAATTTGAAATATAGTTTCAACCAAACATACATTGCTTTTGTCTATCATAAAACTGTACATTAAGCCATCATAACTCAAAAATTGCATTGTGTTCCTGGGCCATGATATTTTGGCAGGTTAGATATATTAATTGCATTTTGACTTAAACTATTTTCTACTGAGGATGGGTTTATTAGAACATAGCCTCATTAAAAATCAACAGAATAAATCAGAGTATATGCAGTTTTATGTTACACTATTCTACCTTTGCAGGGCTGGGAAGGTGGCTCAGTGGTAGAGCGCTTGCCTTGCATTCATGAGGCCCTGGGTTCAATTCCTCAGCACCACATAAGCAAAAAAAGAAAAAAAAAGATTTACTATTCTACCTTCGCTTTCACAACACAAAAGTGCTTGTTCAGTTTCAAATTACAATTAATCATTGATTTAAATTTTAATATTTAGGGGATTCTTTTCTTAGTTTTTAGAAATTTAAGTAAATTAAGGTATCTTTGATAGGAGTCCTTAGAAGTGATTAGTCTTGGAATTTCCTTCCTTCCTTTCATTTTCTCTTTCTTTCTTTCTTTCTTTCTTTCTTTCCTTCTTTCCTTCTTCCTTTCCTTCTTTCCTTCCTTCCTTCCTTCCTTCCTTCCTTCCTTCCTTCCTTCCTTCCTTTCTTCCTTTCTTTCTTTCTTTCTTTCTTTCTTTCTTTCTTTCTTTCTTTCTTTCTTTCTTTCTTTCTTTCTTTCCTTCTTTCGTCATGGGGCTTGAACTCTGGGCCTGGGCACTGTCCCTGAGCTCTTCAGCTCAAGGTGAGTATTCTACCACTTGAGCCACAGCAACATTTCCCATTTTCTGGTGGTTAGTTGGAGATAAGAGTCTCAGGGACTGCCTGGGCTGGCTTTGAACCTCAGTCCTCAGATCTCAGCCTCCTGAGTAGCTAGGATTACAGGCGAGATTCCCCAGCGACCAACTGGGATTTATTTCTTGACATTATATGTTTCTCCTTGGAACTGAATCCCTGAAGTTGAGAAAAAAAGGTTTCTTTCAATTATCAAAAGCATTTTCAATGAATGTCATTAGTATTCCTCTCGTTACCATTGTGTAGCTGAGACAACCCATACTTGTTTGCACTTTTGCTATCAAGGTATAAATACCTCATTGGAAAATGTAAGTCCTCTGTGTATATGTTGGTTCTTTGTTCTTAGATCTAGATAATTTGGCTTCACTACATTCCAAGATGGGAAGATTTCTTAAATACGACAGTTTTACCTTCTGCTTAGAAATATATTTCATGTGTCCTTCAGAAACATACATATATATGTATATATATGTGTATATATGTGTGTGTGTATATATATATGTGTATATATATGTGTGTGTGTGTATATATATATATATATACACACAGCCGTATACAGCAGTATCAAAAGGGAGGAGACTGCCATTAATCAGGAAAGTTCAGTCTTTTATTACATTTCTGCCAAGTCAGTTCTTTATATCTTGGAGAAACAAATCATACATACTTCAGAATAAGATACCTATACTAAAAATCTGCTTTAGTTTTTTTTTAAATATCTTTGGTATCTAAAATGATTTTAATAGCTATGTAACTAAAGATAGAAGTGAATTATGATATTGGTAGGTTAGTCTAATTGCCTTTTGTATGATCTTTGCTGAGGAGTACTATCTGGTATTAATTGCCTTCCTGTTATTCAGCTCTTCTATGTCACAGTGAGAGATATTGATGAGAACATGTGCATTGTGTTATGTCTGATCACAGTTTGACTAGCACAGTCTGAAAGTGGGTTGTGCAGGATGAGAGAGCAGCCTAATTGCTCTTCCCGCATCAGCAGCATCTATAAAGCATCCTGGGAATTGCTTGCCCTGTGCTCAGAGCAGCTGGTCACATGAGCCTGAATTTTCAGTTCAGTTCATTAGTCAGCCATTTTGGTCAACACCCTGCTTACTGCGCACAACCAATCCTGTTAGAACTCAGCATCCTGGCTCATCTCAGCAGATCCTGGAAGTGCTTTCTGCAGTTCAAGATTTTTTTTTAAGCAAAATTGAAAATACAAATTTATTTTTCATTCATTTTTCTCCTTTTGTACTTTTTTTTCTGCACAAAGAAGGAGGAATTTTTCTTTCATTCTTTTTTTTTTACTTATTTGTGCTGAGGCCAGTTTCTTTAAAGGCAACATTGACTGGCTGTGCAGGGTTTAAAGCCTGGGGGAAAAAGGGGTAGAGAAAGAAGATAAAAGGAGAGGACGCTGGGAGAAGACAAACATCATTTTATTTTGCTACGTGGTAGGAGCTATCCACAAGAAAAGATAAGTGTACACTTACTTATATTGATTAGTTGGTTCCATAAGGTTTTTTTTCCTTGTTTTTGTTTTTCAAAGCTTCCCCTCCACCCCTTTTCCCTGAACGCTTTGTTTCAAAGCTTCAGATCTGGGGTTTTTGTTGAGAGGATTTTATTTATTTAGTGTGTGTGTGTGTGTGTGTGTGTGTGTGTGTGTATTGTGGTCCCAGCTGAGTCATCATGTCCGCTCTGACACCTCCGACCGATATGCCAACCCCCACCACTGACAAGATCACACAGGCTGCCATGGAGACCATCTACCTTTGCAAATTCCGAGTGTCCATGGATGGAGAATGGCTCTGCTTGCGAGAGCTGGACGACATCTCACTTACACCTGACCCAGAGCCTACACATGAAGGTATGGTCAGATCCTCTCCCCACCGCCAGTGTCTCCAGCATCCTCATTGTTGTAGGGGAGGGACGATAAGGAGAGGTCGGAAGAATCTACATGCTAATTGTTTGCAATATTGAAAACATTTCATCCTCACTTACCACTCTGTTCCCCCTCTCTTGCTTACTGAGGGGAAGAAAAAATTCCTACTCCTGAGGTCTCCTTTCAAAAAGATACTTGTGCTCCTTTAGAGTTCTTTGTCTTTAAGGCTCTAAAAAGAACATCTGAGACCACTTGTCACATCTGATCCTAACCCAAAGTGAACAAGCTATCAACTTTGTCCCTATGTTAAAATAGTATAGTAGTTGTAGTTGTTCTTAATAGTAAGTTAGACAGTAAGACTATGATTATAGGGTACTGCATGATGAATACCACAGAAACACAAGCTCTCTAGAATATAATAGCCCTTTCATCAGGATATTATGTTAAGCAGGCTGTGCCATCTAAAAGATATTTGAAAAAGTATTCTCTTGTTTAATAATATGTATTAAGTTAAATGAAAATGCACTTTGTATTCAGAACTCATTTCATGAATGTAGAATCAAAAAATGCATGTCTTAAAAAGGCTATCCATGAACGCTGTTGATGATTACTTTTCGCAAGTTATTCTTTCATATTTACTACTATGACTCATTTGAAATTTCACTGTCTTCAGTATTTTTGTGGTCTCTTGAATTACTTTCTTCCAGAACTGTTCCTAAATTGTGTGGTGTTTTCAGCTCTTACTCTTTAATTTTCTTAATGCCATGCTGAAAATTGATTTGTTTTTAAAACAGTGGCTTCTCATCTTATGTGTATTCTCCACCCTTAATTAATAAAGGTAAAAAATTCTTGTATGTAAGGAGAAATTTAGGCATATCTATAGCACAGAGAGACCATAAAGTAACATAACCAATTGAGTCAGAGAAAGTGATCCTTGCCCTTGACCTTGTGTTGCAATCTTATCATGACCCAGATTTCACCCACTAGGTTTGATAAGGATTTTTTTCTCCCCAGACTTAACCTTAAGAAATTTTTAGAGATCACCAACATCACTGAACACCAAACAGTCAAGTATATGACTTAAAAACAAGGTTTCAGTCGTTTTTCTTAATACCTTTTACATAATAAAGTTGGTTTTTCAATCAGCAATATCCTTCAGCCATGTTTCTCAGAATATCCCATCTAAAATTCCATACAAGGGCAATACTGTCTAAAACAGCCTAAGGCTTTAATAATTTTTTAGGAAAGGAAAATGAGATTGAAAGTTACCAAGAAGGCTTTTAGCAAGTGCATGTTTACATATTTTATTTGAGAAAAATCCCCATCCATTTTGAAAGTCATACAATGTGAACTATTCCTTTAATTATAAAACCCAGGGCTGGGAAGGTGGCTCAGTGGTAGAGCGCTTGCCTAGCATGCATGAGGCCCTGGGTTCAATTCCTCAGTACCACATAAGCTGAAAAAAACGAAAGTGGCGCTGTGGCTCAAGTAGTAGAGGGTTAGCCTTGAGCTGAAGAGCTGAGGGACAGCGCCCAGGCCCAGAGTTCAGGCCTCACGACTGACAAAATAAATAAATAAAAATAAAAAAATTATAAAACCCTCTTTCTCAGTGTCTCAAAAATAATTAGTAGTAGTTTTATTTATTTATTATTTTTGACAGTCCTGGGGCTTGAACTCAGGGCCTGGGCACTGTCCCTGAGCTGCTTTTGCTCAAGGCTAGCACTCTACCACTTGAGCCACAGCGCCACTTCCAGCTTTTTCTGTTTATGTGGTACTGAGGGATGGAACCCAGGGCATCATGCACACAAGGCCAGCACCCATTCCCAAGGTGAGCCACAGTCCCAGCCCACTAGTAGTAGTTTTGGTACAAGAGTCCTATGGGTAAGCAAAAAGAAGCAATTTGGTCCATATATACATTTGTAATGGTGTTATGTGAATATTTTATTGTTGCCATAGATTAAAATATAGTAATGTTGAAAAATGTAGAGAACTCTACATTAAGATGTAAGTGTCATAGCTTTGATGAAGGAAGTCAGACAAAGGTTTCCATGGCCTTAAATCAATTGTAGAGGATGTGGAAGAAAATAGAGAAAAGCTGACAGTAAACTTGGAGATTTTGCCTGAAGTTAGTCAAAAAAAGGAGTTATATCAAATGATTAAAAATGGAAAAGCACAAGGCCATAAAAGCATATGTAGCTATAATAATCTAGGAAGTTACTTGGCAGTACTTGGGAGCAGGGGTGTATTTTTTTGCTCTATTGGCAAACTCTGTGTATCTATAAATAATCATTTGGAGCCAAGAAATATCTGTTTTAACATTAATACCAGTGATATTAGATTTAACTTAGCTGTAAGTATTTAAGTACTGGTAAGTGATTATGTGAATAACATAAAATGGAGCTCCTAATGCCTAAACACATAGAAGTATGTAGGCCACTTTTTGACTGATTCATAGAGAAAAAGTTGGAACAGTCATATAGGAGGGGCACCTATCTGCCTAGGCAATGTTATTATCCCATTTACAAATGAAGGAATTGACATTTTGGGGTGTAGTTAATGGTTATAACTAGGAATAAAACCTTTGGCTAAGGGGCTGGGAAGGTGGCTCAGTGGTAGAGTGCTTGCCTTGCATGCCTAAGGCCCTGGGTTCGATTCCTCAGCACCACATAAGCAAACAGAAAAAAGCTGGAAGTGGCACTGTGGCTCAAGTGGTAGAGCACTAGCCTTGAGCTGAAGAGCTGAGAGACAGCACCCAGGCTCAGAGTTCAGGCCCACAACCGGACCCAAAATAAAGCAAAACAAAAACCTTTGGCTAAGACTCAACCCAAAAGTCTATAATAATAATAATAGTCCAAAAATAGACTTGCATGCAATAAGGAATGTCTTCCTGCTCTCTTTATACCCCTTTCTGACATACCATTATGAGCTGAAATTTTGGCCTCCACACGAGGCCAAAAGCATGCCATGTGAAACAATCTTGTTTATTGTCATCAATTAAATGGGAGTTTGGAGACCTGAACCTTTTATCCACTCATTCTCTTTCTTATCAGTTCTGTAAAGTACTCAAAAATACATCTGTGTAGATATTGCTGAACAGAAAAAATGGCACACTGCTAAAACTGACCTGGTTTTCAGGCAGCACTTCTATAGGCTAAGTTGAAAATGTTTCTGATAAGACTGTATAAAAGTCAATGAAAAGCTATGAGAACAGGAATGTTTATGATTATGGGTTGTCTGGAGGAGTAGTAACGTTGAGTTTTCTTTAGCCAAGCATTCCTGTGCTTTGCTTCTAGTGATTTTATTTATCTAATGTATTTATACATCCTTTTAATATACTTACTATTCCAGCACCCGTTTTGCTGCTACACTATGATGAGATTTTTTATGCCAATGTTCAATCTAGAAAACTACAGTCCCCCTTTTCTACAGATCTTATCTCAAACTGGCACCCTTCCTTTCTTAAATCACCGGATATTATCTGTATCACTTATTTAAATACACTCAGAATCGTTCAGGTATTTATTTATTTTATTTTGTCAGTCATGGGGCTTGAACTCAGGGCCTACGTGCAGTCCCTGAGTTCTTTTGCTCAAGGCTAGTGCTCTACCATTTTGACCCATAGTACCACTTAGGGTTTTCTGGTGGTTAGTTGCAGTCTCAGACTTTTTCTGCCCAGCTGGCTTCAAACCGTGATCTTAAGATCTCAGCCTAGGATTACAGGTTTGAGACACCTAGCAATAACTTATTTTAAAGGAAAGGATTATTAGAATACCTTCCCTCTTTTGCACACAATTTAATTCATGGTATCTTGTTTTCTTATTTGTTTCATATTGTAGACATATCTATTTGGATTAATATAATATATAGCTTCTTATTGTTGTTGGGTTATTGGGGTTCTTTGTTGTTGTTTTTTCTTCTTCCAGTCTTAGGGCTTGAACTCAGGGTCTGGGTGCTGTCCCTGGACTCCTTTTGCTCAGGGCTAGCACTCTACCGCTTGAGCCACAGTACCACTTCTGGCTTTTTCTGGCAGTTAACTTGAGATAGGAGTCTCATGGACTTACCTGCCTGGGCTTGCTTCAAACCTCAATCCTCAGATCTCAGCCACTTGAGTAACTAGGATTATAGGTCACTGGCGCTTTTATTGTTTTTAAATCTATGCATTAACAATACTCAGGGCTAATGGGCATATGTAAAGATGATGTTGGGCTCTGCCAGTAGGAGGACTTATTAGCAATCACTTTATCATTATAAATCAAGGATGTATTCTTAGGAAAGTAGTTCCCAAAGACCAAATGTGACATCTATCCAAAGACAGGAATGGAGGCACTGGCAAAACATTTGCATATGTTTATTTATTACAGTGTTCTAACAGCAAAACCTCAAAAGCTACTTAAATAGACTGAAAATTGTTCAATAAATTGTAAAATATCTATACAAACTCGAAACTTATTGTAAAAGAATACCTTTTGGCATAAACTTCAGAATATATTATTTTTAAAGCTGTCTCAAGCCTCCTGTGCATTATGCCCACAATTTTTAAGTGAAAATACATATAAATACAACTAAAAGAAAATGTATCAAAATGTGAAAAGGTGATTTTTATATTCTTAATACTTCTTTATGTCTTCCAAATAGTCTACAAGCATGTGCATTATTCTGATCAGAAAAAGGCTAATCAGAAGTCCTAACTAATGTTCTGTCTTCATTAATCCATCTGCCTTCCATGACAAAAGTTTCATACATCTCTAAATAGAAACGTTCACATGAGAGTGGAGCTGCTACTTTGGATTCAATTTCCAATCTTAACTCTTTATATTAATATTAGATATATTTGAATGTCATAGGCCTGTGTGTGTTTCAAGTATGCTTTGTTCTCACAGCTTTTGAAAATACTGTATTCAGTACTTAGGTGACCCACAGTTGTCTAAATTTAGAAGCGTTCAGTACAGCCTTGGATATATTCTTTTCCTAAGTGGTCAGAAAAGAAAACTTGAATCAAGATTGATTTCACAGATTGAATTTGTTATTCTTTTCTGCGGCTGTGATTCTCCCCAATTTTATAATCATACTTTGGTGAAGTTAAATATCTGTTGCCTCAGACTTACGTTGTCAAGTTCTCAAAGTTGTAGTCACATGTGCACAAGGCTATTTTGTAATTTTTCAACAGGCTATACAATATCAGAAGCCTCAGGGCAAAGGCAAAGTTCTTTGGAAAAAGTTCCTATTTTCTGGTTGCTCTTCCCTGAGAACAACCTATCTAGTCACCTTTTCAGGATTAAGTTTTACCCACCTAGCCTCTACGATTTTATAAAATCCTCAGTGTGGGTGAGAAGTTATTAGTAGATTTGTACTTGCACCCCAGTCCCTATTCAAAACACAGATGAGTTGCATGGAGCCTCTGAGCTGACTGACATGCTGTGTATAAGATCAGGTTTGACCTTCCAATTTCAGTTTCTTCCTGCCTCTGATACACTTGCACTGCTATCTGCTTTAGAGCACCTGCTGTTTACAGTACTTTACGGTCTTTGCTGGTTAGTGGTAAGCTTTTTCAAAGCCTTTCTACTTTGATCTTTTAAGTTCCTTTTTAAAAATAATTTTATTGTTATTATTAAGGTATTATACAGAGAGGCTGGCATTTCATAAGTCAGGTAATGAATTCATTTTATTTTTGGATGATGTCACACCTTCCTTTACTTCCCCTACCATTCCTGCCCACAAGTTACATAGGTCATTATCCATAGAGGATACCAAATAGCATCATTGCGTTTGTTTACTCTTCTTCCCTTCCTTTCTGTACCTCTTCCCTTTACTCACCCACCCCCAGAAGAAGAAAAAAAAGCAAAACAAACACCACTACAAGGAACAACAACAAAAAAAAACCCACCATGTTTCCATTTCCTGCCATTTATTTCCATAAACAGTATTTAAAAGGTTCAGAGAAGTTACACCTGACTGTGTGAATGCCTTAGAATCTGTTTAGATTGTCATGTCCAGTTATAGTTTAGATCTAGCTTCTATATATGAGAGAAAACATGCACCCAATTGCCTCTCTGAGCTTGCTTTACCTCACTTGGCATGAAATTGTACTTTCTTAATCAAGTTCATATGAACTCTTTTTGGGGGTGTCAGTTTCTAAAATGACCTGAAAGCTATCTGCCCTAATCACTGAATTATGAACACTTGCCAAATATATCAGGTTAGATAACTGTTGTACAGTAGAGTTCAGAATGAGATTCAGAAATGATCATTTTGTGTAGAACTACTGGATAAATGGTCAAGGAAATCTGCTTTAAGGCAATGACATTTAAGCCAAGCTCCTTAAAGTTGAAAAATAAGCCTGCTTTGAACTAATAAAATTAATTCAGGTAAAACTGCTTCTAGGAAAACGAAAGATATGGGTAATTTTATTTTTATTTATTTATTTTTGGGTCCGGTCGTGGGG
>NW_012267265.1:1516793-1524741 GCF_000151885.1 Dipodomys ordii
AAAAAACATTAAAATACATATCTAAGGGTTCATTTTCCTGACATCACATTATCTGACCTTTTCCGCTTGACTCATACATATACTAGATATTGCATGTAAGGGAAACCATGGGACCTATGTTTCTTTGGGCCTGGCTTACTTCACTTAATATATAATTTTTTCCAAGTTTTTCCATTTTCTAACAAATGGGGCAATGTCATTCTTTCTGATGGAGGCATATTTTTTGTATTTTTTATATTATATTTAAGTACAAAGGAGATACTCTCTTTGAAGTGTTAAAGCACTTCTTTGAAGAGAAAGAACTTCAGTCTCTCTTCAAGAGAATAAACTAATCATGTAGGAGCCATGGCCATGTTGAAGTAGTGCCTTGAATCCCAGCTGTGTATAAACGTCACCGACAGCGCCCCTCTGCCAGACCACACTATCACTCTTGAGTTATCATGTACCTTAAGAACAAATAGGTTACTGTGCCACCCCATTAAATATCTCCAGAGCTATACAGTCTGTTGTTTTATTGTCCTTCGACCTGAAACAAAATGATAGCCAAGGAAGATAGTTAAGAAAACCTTACCTGAATTATGCTTAGATAAGGAACCCTGTACAATTCCAGTTTTGTCTCTTATCTCTTGACTAAGAAAAGTTATATTGCATATGCACCTTAAAAATAAGATTATGAAATTCTGTTGGGAGTACTTTTTCTTTAGAAAACATTAGTTGTGTAAAGGAGGTTTTATTGTGATATTTCTATACGTACATGCTGTGTATCCTGACCAAACTCACCTCTATATATCTCCCTTACTCCCCATTCTCAAACAATTTCAGTTTATTTCAATGTTCTGTTTTTTATGCATAAAAAACTACTATAGCTGTATTCATCCTGATCTTCTCCTTCTCCAGTAGCCCTTTCCTTTCCCTCTGGTATCCACATACCCCAAAGAGCCTATTTTACTTTCCTATCATTCTTTTTTTTAATTAGTATTCATTAATTGTATCAAGAGATTTCACCATGATATTTCAGATAGCATATATATTTTAATCAGAATAAAATTTTTGCTTGTACTGGGGTTTGAACTCAGGGCTTCATACTTGCTAGCTAGTCAGCTGTACTACCACTTGAACCACATCCCTGTCCCTTTTTTTTGTTTTAGTTTTGGGATAGGGTTTCATCTTTTTCCTAACTTGTTCTAGATCAGGAGTGATGATTCCCTAATCTCTGCTGTGATTTTTAGGCTTGAGCTACAACATCCAGTCTAAATGCACTGTTTTCAACTACTGAATCCATGTGTTTGAAGGAGGGTAGTAGTCACAATTTTTCATTCTAGTCACAAGGCACGGGAGTACTTCTTTCCTTGTGAGCCAGTATTCTAAGTGGAACCAAGACTTCTAACCTAACTAACTTTGGAAATTGCCCTTTACTACTTAAAAATTTATAAGATACTTTGTACTTTAGTATTTATAGGACATATATATATATATATATATATATATATATAAATGTGTGTGTCTGTGTGTATGTGTACATACATCACAATTCTGCTTTGTACAATTAGGAATTATCAACAGCAAAATATTTAGCAAGCTCTGTGTACAGTCTCATCTAGCATGCCTACAAATGTCAATGGTTAATAAGAACATTCCTATGGATCTATATAGTTTATATTATGGATCATAATATAAACTAATAGCATTGTCACTAGAGAAATTAACAAGTTAGTGAAGATATATATAGTTTATGAGTCATAATATAAACTGGTAGCATTGGCACTAGAGAAATTAACAGGTTAGTGAAGATTCCTTAATAAGAGAAAGTGAGAAATTCTCAAGTCAGCTACCCAGTTTTTTTTGTTTTGTGTTTTTTTTTTTTTTGTCGGTTGTGGGGCTTGAACTCTGGGCTTGGGCACTGTCCCTGCGCTCTTCAGCTCAAGGTGAGCGCTCTACTGCTTAAGCCACAGCACCACTTCTGGTTTTCTCATGTTTAATCTGAGGTAAGTATCTCACGGACTTTCCTGTGTGGGCTGGCTTTGAACCATGATTCTCAGATCTCAGCCTCCTGAGTAGCTAGGATTACAGGCATGAGCCACCAGCACCTGGCAGCTACCCAGTTTTATGGAACTTGATTTCCCAGGAACTTGAAATGCGTTGTAAATAGCATTTTGAGATTGTATCACCAAAAAGGAAAACTCACAAAATGGTAGTTTAACAAAGGTTTATTTGGTAGAGTGGGGAGAAATAGAAAGGAAGGTTCACTTCCAATGTATTCCAGTCAGTCTCACCTTTAATCATTTTTCTAAGTTCCTGTTTTGTTATCACCCAAATATGGAAATAGTAATAGTTTAGGGTGACTTTATTGTTACCCAAATATAGAATCAATGAATTTACTGATTCATGAATGTCTGTTTTGTGATCTTGAGCATTACTTTCTGATCAAAGAATTAATTCACCAGGGATACCTTCTATTCTGAGGTCATATTACTCATTTAAAGAGATTGAGACTCACTGGATATCTAAAAGAAAGATGTGTGATGGACACATGCATTCTCTTAAAAGAGTTTAACTTTTGATGCTCTTAAAGATTAGTGACCGTCTTAATCATTTAGGTTTGGCTTCTTATTTTTTGTGGTTGTTTTGTTGGTCTAGAGCTTAGAATGCTGGGCAAAGGGGGAGGAAGCAAAAGTTGTTCTACCAAGGACAGCTCCCAATGGACTGGCCACCATTATAGTGTAACATTTTATTCATATAAAATATTTAAATATTTTATTGATTTTAGTCATAGTTCCTGAGTCTCACTTACTTCCAGATGTTCTCTGATTTCCCTGTCATCTTTTCCTATCCTATTTCAGCAATTGTCAAAGGGTACCTGAAGACAACATATACAAATATGTCTGTATATAATCTATTTAACACCAACTTACTGTAAAATAGTACCCAACATTTGTAGTAAGCTGTTTGTATGCAAAATGCTTTCTGGGAATCAAAAGCATTTTTTTTACATTTGCCTGGACTCCTTTGGTGATAAAAACATGCTTTGAATCTACTTGAATCTGTTTTTAAGACTTCATCTTATTTAATTTGCATATTCACTCATGTCCTGCAAAAATATCAATGTGCTTGATTGTGGGTTGCTGCATCATATTTTCCTTATTTTCTTTTGCAGTCAACACCTGGCTTTATTGAATTTTAAGTTACTTATTTGTATACCTCAAGGCAACATCCTTTCCTTTACATTTTTGGCAGGAAAGGACAGTATGGATTATGTTCAGATTTTTTTCATTCATTTGTGTAATGAGATTTTTTCATCTATAAAAAATATTCAACTGTTTTTCAGCTTCACTGAAGTGGTCAAAATGAATATTGAATGAAGACAATATATACACTGAAAAATACAGGCTGTAGTTTGGTTTTTAATTGAAAAACAATCTGTTACTTTTTTAATGAAATATTCATCTTTGTTTCTTTTTATTAGAAAGTTTGAAATAACTAATCTTAGCTTTGAAACATGTTTATTAGTCCTACGTGATACCACTGCTTACTTGGTTGTATTCCCAGCCCTTTTCACTGGTAATCTCTATGTTAAAGGAAGAGAATCTTAGGAACCTCCCTTTCAGTTATTCTTTGGAAATCTTATTTTTAATAGCACTTTTCTTTCTTGGCTTTGCATGACATATTATCTTTCTTTTCCTTTCTTTTTGCCGTTTGCAAAGACTCTTGGGAGGATTTGACAGATTTGGTGGAGCAAATGCGTGATGATACAGAAGGTGCGTGCCACACCAACATCTTTCAGCTTTTTTTTTTCTTTCTTTTTTGAACAATTTCTAACCATCTTTTAATTGTTTTCCATAAGAAGAAATGCCAGATTGTGGGTTTATTTCCCCTGGCAATAACTGAGAAATTCTTACGCTAGTTCCAAGTATAACAGTATTGTATATTTACACTATTCCTTTCAGATATATATTAAATAGCATGTTTAAAAGAGGTATTATTTCAAGATCACATCAAGTTTTTGTGGCTTGTTTTTTCATTTATTTGTTGATACATCTGTGAGCTTCTTCAGTTAAAACAGATCCCAGGAATCTGAAGGGTTTAGACTGGAATATTGTTTGACTTGTAAATTGCCATACCTGGGCAGTGCCTTGGTACTGCCATAATATTAAACACTGAGCCTCATCATATGATAACACTTCTTTCTGATGGCATTATTTTGAAAAGTAACATATACGTTTTAATATGTGAATATCTCCCATGTAATCATGGCACCTAACTTTAGGGAGTGTCTTCAGAATAGTTTATACATTTTGTACTAAAAATTGGAAATGGAGTTTCCGCTCCATTTTACGATATTATTTTACATGCACTGTCTTTGCCCAGGGAACTAAAGGTGTCTCCAAGCTTTGGCACAGGCTCCCCTAGCACATGCATCCACTTATCTACCCAGAACAGGCCTCTTCACTGCCCTCCCCTCAACTGCCCCAGGGTTTTCGCCTGCTTTGTACACATGATCTCTCAGAATATTTTCTCCTTCCACACATTCCACCTACTCAGTGGTAAGAGGTCCATAAAGTACTTTGACTGTTTTGGCCCACATTCATTTCTCCATTCATTTATCTCTTTCAGTACTCAAAGGTTAATAAGACTTGTGTGTTCTTTAGCTTGACAATCAGAGCTTGTCTTAATCTTTTTTTTGGGTCCAGTGGGCCTGAACTCTGGGCCTGGGCACTGTCCCTCAGCTCTTCAGCTCAAGCCTAGCGCTCTACCACCTGAGCCATAGCACCACTCCTGGCTTTTTTCTTTTTGCTTATGTGGTGCTGAGGAATTGAACCCAGGGCCTCACACATGGCAAGGCAAGCAGTCTACCACTGAGCCACCTTCCCAGCCCCTGTCTTAATCTTTTTGATACCCTTATCAGACCTGTAACAGGACTTTCTTAAGCAAAACCAAGCAGATTCTTCTCTGTAGTAATCTATCCACAACTGAACTGAATTTCCTTCTGTATTTTCCTTTCCTTGTGTGCTTCCATCATTCCTATCTAATCCTTAGAATATTTTCATTGTCCTAAAAAGAGACATCCATAGCCATGAGCAGCAATTTCCTAGTCTACTTTCTCTCTCTGTAGATTTAACTATTCTGGATATTTCATATATACTAAAGTATATCCATTCATCAGTAGGGAAACATTTGTCTTGTTTCTACTTGGCCTAATCATGAAAAATGCTAGTATCAGCATGATTACATAGATTTTTATGTGGACAAATTTCTTTTTTTTTATTGTGAAAATACTGTACAGAGGAGTTACAATTACATGGGCAAGATAACGAGTACATTTCTTATCAAGCATTGTAGCCTCCTCCTTTGTTTCACCTTCCCATCCCTTCCCATCCTCTCCCTGTGTGGACAAATTTCTATTGGGAGTATCTAGGAGTGGCATTGATTGATAAAATGGTAGCTCTATGTTAAACTTTGGAGAACTGCCTGACTGTTTTACAAGTCAACTTACACCATTTTACATTCCTGCCTCAATGGAGATTTAGAATTTCTCCTTATCCTTGACATACATTTTTCTTTCTTCTTAAAAAAACTTATTTTTTTATTGTCATCCTAATGAGAGAGATGTAGATCTCATTGCAGTTTTGATTTCATTTCTCTAGAAAGTATCTTTTCATGTGCTTTCTGTCAACTCGTGTATTGTCATTGGATAAATTCTTTTTTTAGGTTCTTTGTCTATTTTTTTTACTGAGTTATTTGCATTTTGCTAAATTGTAAGAATTTAATCACTTACCTGTGCCATACACCTGTAATTATAGCTACTCAGGGAGCTGAGATATAGAGGATCAAGGTTCAAAACCAGCCTGAACAGTAAAGTCTTCAAGACTCTATAAAATAACCAGCAAAAAAAAAAGTCTGGATTTAAAAGGATAATATAACATTTGCAAGGAAATGGATGGACTTAAATCATGTTGAGTGAGATAAGCTAAGGTCAGAGAGACAAACAGTGCATATTTTTTCATATGCAGAAGCTAAATCTAGCTAGATGTAAAAACCAAAACATGATAAATTATATAGGACTCTATGCATTCACACACAGAGAGACTAAAGGAGGGCACACTTAGGACAGAAACCCGAAGGTACAGGGCTGGGAAGGTGGCTCAGTGGTAGAGTGCTTCCTTTGCATGCATAAGGCCCTGGGTTCGATTTCTCAGCACCACATAAGCAGAAAATTTAAAAGCCGGAAGTGGTGCTATGGCTCAAGTGGTAACGCGCTAGCCTTGAGCTGAAGAGCTGAGGGACAGCACCCAGGCCCAGAGTTCAGGCCCCACGACCAGACCCCCCCCCCAAAAAAAAAAAAAAGAAACCCAATGGTACAATGCCTCTGTGCCTCTGAACATTTTAAATATTTATAGAAATGAATTCCAGGAAAGAAAACAAGGATTTTGCTATTGTTGCTGCTATTTAAAAAAACAAAATACAACAACAACAACAAGAAAACAAGCTGGAGGTGTGGTAAACCAAGCAAGCTTGGGCCTTGAGTTCAAACCTTGGTACTAGCAAGCAATAGACAAACACATATTGCAAGACTTTTTTGTGTACTCAAGCCTTAGTACTGGCAAATAATAAATAAACAAATATTGTAGGAACTCATATATTCTGAGTAGTTCTTCTGATTTATAAATATATTGTCTCATTCTGTGACTTGTCTTTTCAATTTCTTGATGGATACCATTGAAGCACAAGTGCAGTTTTTTGGTTTTTGGTTTTTTTTTTTTACTTTGTTGAAGTTGAATATAAACAATTTTTGGTTTTGCTTCTAGTGTCTTTGGTATGTCTAAGAAACCATTGTCAATCCCTTGGACACAAATATTTAGACCTATGTTTCTTCTGAGAGTTTTATAATTTTAGCTCTCAACACTTTGGCCTCTGGTCCATTTTGATTTAATTTTAAATACGTGTTTTCATGTTGATATCCAGTTGTCATAGCACCATTTGGTGAAAATAAAAATCTTGCCTAATTAAACTGTCTTGGTATCTTTTCAAAAATCAGTTGGAGCCGGGCGCTGGTGGCTCACGCCTGTAATCCTAGCTACTCAGGAGGCTGAGATCTGAGGATGGCGGTTCAAAGCCAGCCTGGGCAGGAGAGACCGTGAGACTCTTATCTCCAATAAACCACCAGAAAACCGGAAGTGGCACTGCTCAACTGGTAGAGCGCTCGCCTTGAGCTGAAGAGCTGAGGGACAGCGCCCAGGCCCAGAGTTCAAGCCCCACGACTGACAAAAAAAAAAAAAAAAATCAGTTGGTCATAAGTGTATAGAATTGTACAATGACTACCAATTCTGTTTCATTAATGTATAGTTTTACATGGCTATGTTTACTCTTTTCTCTGTAATGAGTTTTGAAATTTAAAAAAGGGGAGCCCTCTAACATTATTCATTTTCAGTATTATTTTGGCTCTTCTGAATCCCCTTTATTTATTTATTTATTTTATTTAGGTCAGTCGTAGGGCCTGAACTCTATGCCTGGGCAATGTATGTTAGCTCTTCTGTCTGTCAGTGCCCCTTTGGCTTTTTCTGCTTATGTGGTGCTGAGGAATCAAACCCAGGGCCTCATAAACTCTACCACTGAGCCACTTTCCTAGCCCCAATCCCCTTCATTTCTATACATACTGTAGCAGAAGTCCACCGACTTATCTCTAATTAACTACCACCAGAAAACCCCAAGTGGCTCTGTGGCTCAAGCGGTAGAGCACTCACCTTGAGCTGCAGAGTGCCCAAGCCCAGAGTTCAAGCCCCAAGACCGACAGAAAAAAAACAAACAAAAAAAAAATTTGGTAGAGATTTTTTTTTATTGTGAAAATACTGTATAGCGGAGTTACAATTACATGGGCAAGATAATGAGTACATTTCTTATCAAGCATTGTAGCCTCCTCCTTTGTTTCCCCTTCCCATCCCTTCCCATCCTC
>NW_012267265.1:1527517-1528343 GCF_000151885.1 Dipodomys ordii
GCTGTGGCTCAAGTGGTAGAGCACTAGCCTTGAGCTGAAGAGCTGAGGAACAGCGCCCAGGCCCAGAATTCAGGCCCCAGGACTGGACCCAAAAAAAAAAAACCAAAAGATAGTTCCAGGTGCATTCCAAATCTAAAGCCTGCCTGGTCTTTGTAGTGAAACCCTTTTCTTCTGGTGGGAGCAGGGCGAGGAAGAAAAAAAGAAACTTCTCTACTTCTCTAGACATTCACACAGTGAAACCAAAGGATATTCTTAGGAGAGGATCACAAAGTAGGCTCATAGCTATATGCAGAGGAGCTTATACAATAATATCAAAATGAACTCCAAGAAATGGAAACAAGAGGATTTTTTTTCATGGTTGCTGTTTTCGCTTTTTGTACCCTAGTCTCGTTTCTAAGTTTATCGGTTTTTGGTAAGGTGGGGGAACGCACAGAAAGGGTAGGACAGACAGTGAACAAATGCAGTAGTAATACTCACTGGACACTGTTGAAAATGAACTATACAACTTTTGGGTGAGGGAGGGAAAAACTGGGAGAAAGCAAGGGAAGAGGTGACACTTTTCAGAGAAATATAATCATTTCCTAACTTACTGTAGCCCCTTTTATATCACCTTTACAATATCCATAGTGTGTATAGTGTGTGTGTGTGTGTGTGTGTGTGTGTGTAAAAACAAGATATTTATGGGAGGGGGGGCTGGAAAGGTGGCTCAGTGGTAGAGTGCTTACCTTACATGCATGAGGCCCTGAGTTTGATTGCTCATCACCACATAAACAGAAAAGGCTGGGGGCTGGGAAGGTGGCTCAGTGGTAGAGCGCTTGCCTTGCAA
>NW_012267265.1:1528393-1537480 GCF_000151885.1 Dipodomys ordii
AGATAATGAGTACATTTCTTATCAAGCATTGTAGCCTCCTCCTTTGTTTCCCCTTCCCATCCCTTCCCATCCTCCCCCTGCCCCCCAATCCTCCCTGCCCCCCCCTTGATAGAGATTTTTTAAAATATTTTATTTTATTGTCAGGGTGATATCAGAGGCAATACAGTTACATAAGTAAGGTAATGAGTACTTTTCTTGTCGAACAGTGTTACCCTCTCCCTCATTTTCTCCCACTTTCTCTCCCCGCTTCCCCCACACACACCAAGTTGTAAAGCTCATTTCCAACATAGTGTATTGTGAGTATCACTGTTGCATTGGTTCACCCTTTGTCCTTTTTCTCACTATTTTGTTATTCCCTTTCCCTTCCCTAAATCAGGTAAACATATACAGGACACAGAATACCAAAGTCAAAAAAAGTGAAAACAGGGGATAAACCAAAGGGGGGAAAAAAGAACTTCACAAAGTACATTTAAAACAAAAACAAAGACATAAATTCATAAGGAAATGGAAAGTTTTAGAAAAAATCATATTAAGTAAAGTAAGCCAGACCAAAGAAACATAGGTTCCATGGTTTTCCTCATTTGTAATAATTAGTATATGTCTAGGATAGTCCTAGCTGAAGATCACAGTAGCTCAGTAGCTATGTACATTTGATGTTATACAATGATGCGAATCGAAATGAACTCTCAAGATACGGAAACTAGAGATTGCTTTGAATGTGTATTGAATTGAGAAGTGTTGCCATCTTACCATTGGCTACGTGTTTGTTTGCTTGTTTGTGGCAGTACTGGGGTTTGAACTCAGGCCCTCATTCTTGCTAAGCAGGTTATTCTACCTCTTGAGGCACTCCATCAGCCCGTTTCCTTATTTTATTTTATTTTTTGGTTGGTCGTGGGCCTGAACTCTGGGCCTGGGCACTGTCCCTCAGCTCTTCAGCTCAAGGCTAGTGCTCTACCACTTGAGCCACAGCGCCACTTCCTCCTTTTTTTTTTTTTTTTGCTTATGTGGTACTGAGGAATCGAACCCAGGGCCTCATGTATGCAAGGCAAGCACTCTACAACTGAGCCACCTTCCTAGACCCTTATTTTTCATTTTTAAATTATCTTTAAGTAGTTGGAATTACCTCTTAAGTCTTTGTCAACAATGGTATTGCTGTTTTGAGAACCATTGTTGAGTTATTTTGGTCTAAATGTTCTATCTACTGGTGAGAATGAGACATTGAGGTGACCTATTATATGCCTTTGTTTTCTTGACTGTCCTGGTTAGGCCCACCCACAGTGTTGATTAGAAGTAGCCACAGTGGACTTTATTTTTTTGTTCCTTATCTTTGGGAAAGCCTTTGTCTTTCACCATTCACTGATTCCTTAGGTGTGAATTGTTTGTAGGTTCCTTATGTCAGGTTGAAGAAATTCTCTTTTCTTCCTAGTTATTTGTGTTAAATTAAAGAGTATCAGATATGTCAAATACTTTGCCTGTTTATATTGAAGTGATCATATGGCATTGGTTCTTTAGTCTGTTCATTTGGAGTATTATATTGATTTTTTTTTTAATTCTCAAACACTTTTTAGTCTTCACAATGATAGTCATCATTATCTCAATCAATATTGTTTATGAACTCTATGACCTTCAACAATACAGCTAATTTTTTTTACAAATAGAGTAATATGTACATTTCTTTCCTTTTGCTTAGTAACAGCTGTTCCCTCTCATTCCCTCCCTCCCATCACCGCCCTTGAGTTGCCTAGTTTGCTTTCATCAATGTCCTTAATTGATTTCTGTATGTTAGACACGCTTTACATCTGCTACGAATCCCACTTCCATTTTTGCATGTTGCTAGTTGGTTTGCCATTATTTGGTTGAGGATTTTTGTATTTACAGTCATAAGGAATATCACTGTTTATGTCTCTCTTTGATTTTGGCCTCCAGAAAATACTGATCTCACTGGATGAAATAGGGAGTTCCTTCCTTTTCTATTCTTTTGAATAGTTTATGAAGGGTTTAACTGTTCATTATTGAAGTGATTGAGAGATGTCTGTACTTAAGCCATCTATTCTTAGTCTATTCTGTGAAGATTCTTTGTGTGAGAATCTTGATCCTCAGACCTCAGCCTTCTCTGTAGCTAGAATTATAGGCATAAGCCACTAGCACCCAGCTTAAAATTCAGATTTCATACCTTATATTAAAATCTTCAGTAACTTAAGAGTAAAATCTAGATTCCATACCATCACCAGGGCTCATATCTGTAATCCTAGTTATTCAGGAGGCTGAGATATTAGGATCTTGGTTCAATGCCATCCTGTGTAGGAAAATCTGTGAGACCCTTAATTTTACGTAACCAGAAAAAGACCAAACTTGGAGCTGTGGCTCAAAGGGCAGAGCACTAGCCTTGAGCAAAAAAGATACAGGAGAGTACTCAGGCCCTAAATTCTAGCCCCAGTGTGGGGAGGGGCTAGCCTCATTAAGAAAGTTCGTTAACAATCTATCCCTTTCCTTGTCTTATCACATTCTCAGCTTTTACCTATGTGCATCATAACCTCTTGGCAGCTTTCAGTTATGTTGTTCTGAATATGTTCTTTCATAGTTCTGTACCTTTACCAGATCTATTTGTCCTTTTTACGACTCTACTTTTACCCCTTCTTTCTCTAACTAATGTGTTTTTGTTCTTCAAGACTGAATTCAAAAGTCTGATATTCTGAGAACTCACAGATATACACCTGACTGAAGGAAAACTAAGGAGTTAGGTTGATACTTTACCCCTGTGTATAGTTGCATAGTATGCTGTGTATAGGCATTCTTACTGCAATGTATTAGAAGTGCATCTCAAACTTTCCCATAGAAGCACCCATTGGGAGAAGAAATTGTACTGTATTCATAGCCTTCCTGAAAGCCTAAATTGATGTAATATCTACCCTCTTAGCCTTCAAAATAAGGGGAATTTGACTCCATAGAATGTGTATATTTCATCTAATGTAAAAACTATTTATTGCTGATCCTGGGGCTTGAACTCAGGGCCTGGGCACTGTCCCTGAGCCTCTTTGTGCTCAGTGCTAGTGCTCTACCACTTGAGCCACAGCTCCACATCTGGCTTTTTCTGAATAGTTTATTGGACATAAGAATCTCATGGACTTTTTGGCCTGGACTGGCTTCGAACCATGATCCTCAGATCTCAGCCTCCTGAGGAGCTAGGATTATAGGCGTGACTACTGGTACCTGGCATAAAAACAATCTATGTCATATGAAATAAATCATAAAATTAATATATACAAAAAAGAATAATTAGTTGCCTTGGAATAAAATTATCTTTGTCCAAGATTACAAAGTTTATCCTGAATTTTAAATGTTCACTGTGTATTGCCCCATTCTGTTCTCCTGAATTCCTTATTAGCCAAATTGGATAGATAGCAAGCATTTTGATGGCAAAACTTAATATTTATTACCTCTAGAGCTAGCATGTTAATGTTTGATCTACTGAAAAGAAAACTGAATGAAAGGTCGGTATTAATAGATGGTAAATGTTAGAACTATGAAAATTGTAAACAATCTTTTTTTTTTCCTTAGAAAAAGATATGGGTAATGATGTGTAAATTGTGTGTTTTTTTTATATAGAGACTGGCAATAGCACACAGGGCATTATACATGTTAGGCAATTACTCATTGAGTTATATACCCTCAGATGGAAATTTATGTTTCCTAAAATCACTTTCTAGGTTATAAAGTATAATACTTTTTAAAACTTTTTGTAGTTAAATGTCCAAAGTACAGAGAAATGATTACACGTTGTAAGTGTCAGGCTCAGTATATTTTTACACACTACACACTCAAATAACCAACATCCAAATCTACGCCAAAGTGGCATAAGACTTTACCTTCTTCTTATCACATCACAGCCCTTTGTACACTGTGATACCATTTTATACTCGAATTTCAGGACAAATAACAAACTGAGAAGAAAAGAGCACTTGCTTAGCAAGTATTGGGACCTGATTTCAAACCTTGTACCATAAGAAAAGAAAAAAAAGGAAAAAAATTATCTTAGTCTATAACAAATCAAGTGAATAATCTAATATTTATAATATTCATTTTCATAACCTATACTTTTCACTAGTAATTTAAGTACTAGTCATAGTCTACATTTAATTTTTAATTTAATTAACATGAGAAGTTCACTTTTGTTTTTAACTTCTTACGAGCAGTAGTCAAATTACCCTACTTTTTGTTTGGCTTATTTGACTCTCAACGGGAAGAGGCTTGCCTTTTCTTCATGGATATTTGGTGATATCCAACTTAGTTATGCCTTTCCTGGAGGATGTTACTGACATCTAGTGGATAAAAAATGTAACTAATTGACACCATGAATAAGAATTATCTAGATTAAAATGTCCTTAGTTCCAGGGTTGACAGAAATATTTTCTGAAAATGGATACTTGTTTATATTTGTTACAAGTAAGTCTAAATAAGTTATAGCATCGCATTAATGATATTTAAGGTGGCAGAAGTTTTATTCTAATAGACACTAACCTAGCTCATGTATGTTGGTCCCTAATTGGAAGTCTTGAACATTTTTGCTACCAATTCCAAGAACAAAATCAGACAATGTACAGTAGATAGCTTAGTTAGTAAAAGTCCATCACCACTTCTGGGAAAATATTATGATGTTTTACTTAATCTAGTTCTTCCTCTGGGACTAGTTCTCAGTAGGATGGAATCAGGTTGTAATCTCTGAATAATAGCCTTGCTTACTTTCGTTACTGCTTCCTGAATTTATGGTCTTCAAACTTGAAGCAGCAAATGTTAGATACAGGTAGTTTAACTTCAGTCAAAGTCTCCTGCCATTTACTTTTCAGTTTTAGGGAGATTCCAATCTCTATAAACATTCCTCTACAATCTCAAGAAAAAAAATGCCTAAGCCACATACACTGGGAAATTCCTGGACTGTATAGTGAGACACTATCTGAAAAGTAATTGTTTAATAAAGTAATTAAGTAAAATATTGCCTAAAAATGACAATACTACAAATTAAGATTTGTATAGTTACAGCTGTCTCTAAGCTTAATTACTAGTTTAGAATGTGATTAGTTTAGAAATTATTCTTTTAACTGCTCATCCAGCTGTGACAGGTATATAAATGAAAAAAATTACTTGGTATGAATTTCATAAAATAGTCTCAGTTTTGTAGTAAGTTGCTTATTTGTAATATGGAAGCATATTTTTATTAGTATCTTGGTCTTCTAAGAAGAGGTTAGATCTAGACCTTTTGTAGTTTCTAACAGAAATTTGTTATATTTGATGTTTGGCATAATGGAAAGAACAACAGCTTTCATATCAAATTCAAGTCCAAATGCTCTTGAACAGTTGAAAGTTAGAATACTTAACTCTCACTAACGTGCCTAAAAGAAGGATAATTCAGTGGCAATAAGTATAGCTAGATGTGGTGGTAGATACTTGTAATCCTAGCACTGAAGGGGGATAAGGCAGGACTACAAAGCAACACCCTGTCTCAAAAAGGAAAAATAGAAGACAAAAATAAGGTAACTACGTAAAAAAAAATGGCCAGGAGAAGGAAAGGATAAACAAAACTGAAGAGTCTTTAATTCATTTGTAAGTAGATTATAGTGGTCAGGCACAGAGTTTGGAGTTGGGCGTGCGGGATCTGGTCTGTGGCTGTCATTGATCATTGGCTGTATCGTGGGTCCGCTACAATAATCTGATAGGCATAGGATAGAATGTGACTTGTCCAAAGTCACAGGAGTTGATGCAGAGCAGTTAAGACTTTCTTCTCATTATTTTTCTTCCCTGTAAAATGATTATACTGTTGACTGTTGCATCGCTTCTTATAAGAAGCCATTAAGGTAGCAATAAGAAGGGCCCAGCCTTTGTTGAGTTCTATCAGATTAAATGTAATAGTTCTTTTCCTCAAATATTGTATCTCTGTGGTTGGGAATGCTACATGCTATCCTGAATCTTAAAAACTTGGGAGTAGCTGGGCACCAATGACTCACAATAATTCTAACTGCTAAGGAGACTGAGATTTGAAGATCAAGGTTTGGAGTCAGCTAGAACAGACAAATCTGTGAAAGTCTTATCTCCAATTAATCAGCAAAAGGCCAGAAGTAGAAGTATAGTTTAAATGGTAGATTGTCAGCCTTGAGTGAAAAAGCTCAGCAAGATCTAAAGTTCAAGCCCTTATAGCAGCACACAAAAAAAAATCCAACAACAAAATAAACAGAACTTGGGAATTAGCTTTGGACATAGTGGCGTGCACCCATAGTCCCTCCCGCATTTGAGAGTCTGAGGCAGGAGAGTCATGAGTTTAAGGCCAGCTTGGGTTACATGGTGAGACCTGTTAAAAAAAAAAAAAAAGAGAGAGATGGAAGGGAATTAAAGTTTGGTACTGCATATACATTATGAATGCTTAGTTAGTAAGAATGGTGTTAAGTACAAATTAAGTAAGGAAATTGTATGCCTAGACTAGTTTGTTTAAGCACTTTATCCTTTTTCCGGCAAACTGACTCTGTTTTAGAGCACCATAAACTGAAGAGTACAAAGGGGTAGATAGGAGTGGAAGCAGAGAGGCCTGTGTGCGAGGGGCACTGTAGGTGACTCTGATGGATGCCCAGATAGGGTGGCGGCAGAAGTGGTGGTGAGAATATTAAAAGACTGTTTTTAAGACTTAAGAGTTGGGGCTGGGAAGGTGGCTCAGTGGTAGAGCGATTGCCTTGCATGCTCGAGGCCCTGGGTTCGATTCCTCAGCCCCACATAAGCAAAAAGAAAAAAGCTGGAAAGTGGCGCTGTGGCTCAAGTGGTAGGTAGAGTGCTAGCCTTGAGCTGAAGAGCTGAGGGACAGCGCCCAGGCCCAGAGTTCAGGCCCCACGACCGGACCAAAAAAAAACAAAGAAGACTTAAGAGTTGATAAAATAATTAATTTTTACTACTTTATCAAAGATAATTCTTAAGGGAAAGTGACTTTTTTTTTTACAGTGAACATGTGGTCAAGCAGACTATAGTAGTAATAGTATAGTGCCACTTCCTTGGTTAATCACAAGAAATCAATGACTTCACCTTTCTATGAATTGCTTTATATGATCCATGCAAGTATCGGCATGGTGAACTTAAACTCCATTTGACCATGTACTGTTTCCAGTAACCAGGCTTCCTCCTCTCCCCCTTTGAATGTAGATCCTAATTATCTCATGGCTAATGAACGCATGAACCTGATGAACATGGCCAAGCTGAGTATCAAAGGCTTGATTGAATCAGCTCTGAACCTGGGAAGGACTCTGGACTCTGACTATGCACCCCTCCAGCAATTTTTCGTGGTGATGGAGCACTGTCTAAAACATGGTTTAAAAGGTAGGATATGGCTTCAAAAACTACAAATGTGCATGCAGCAGGATCCTAGCAACCGATAGTCAAAAGAGAAAGCACTCCTTGTACAGCCAAAGAATAAGAATCTTGAGTTAGTAATGTTAATCCATAGGAATGCAACCTATATGTTAAAGGTTGCATGTGGTTGGCTTAAAGGACTTTCAAGGCTTTAATAAATACAGATCCTTACATGTATTGGGGAGGGCTATTACAGTTAAATCTAGTGTGACAGTTCCACCTAATTGACAGGATAGTTATGCCTAGAATGGGACATGACTTGCCCGGGGTCACATAAGTGAATCTGGAAAGAGCAGGCACAATGTTTCATGACTTGCTTCAGAGTTCTTTTCACTTAACCATTAGCTTTTGAGGCAAGACCTGGTCTTTCAAAGCTTTGCTTGTTCCTTCCTCTCTTCCAATAGTCAGGTTGGAAAACAGTCTGGTTTTTTTTTTTTTTTCACCAATACATCATGGGTTTTTTTCTGTTGTTTTTGTTTTGTTTGTGTATGTGTATGCTGGTGCTGGGGCTTGAACTCAGGACCTAGGCACTATCCCTGAGCTGGTTTTGCTCAAGGCTAGAGCTCTCCCACTTGAACCACAATGTCAGATTTTTCTGAGTAGTTTATTAGAGATAAGAGTCTCGGATGTTTCTGCCTAGGCTGGCTTTGAACCATGATCCTCAGAACTCAGCCTCCTGAGTAGCCAAAATTACAGCCATGAGCCACCAGTACCCAGTCCTCATGGTTTTAAGTACTAAATTGTTAAAATGTTTTATTATATTACAGAGCTAATTTTTCCTAAAAGAGGGAAGGATTGAGTCTTGGAAGGAAATTTATATTTTCGTATCTGTTCTGAAAGCATGAATAATTTTAAAACTATCTAAGGACCTAGGATTAGATCCTGAAAAGAATATTGACTAGATGGCAGGTGTGTGTGAGAGAGAGAGAGAGAGAGAGAGAGAGGGTGTTAAGGGAGCATTTATAGTATAAAGAATATTGAAATACTACTTTGTTTCTGTTTTTCTTGCCTTTAGCAAAGAAAACTTTCCTTGGACAAAATAAATCCTTCTGGGGACCTCTCGAACTTGTGGAAAAACTTGTTCCAGAAGCTGGAGAAATAACTGCAAGTGTTAAAGATCTTCCAGGACTTAAGTAGGTCTCAAGTTGAATTCTTCCTCTCAAGAAAAATATTCTTATTAATTTTTTGAAATAATAAGATACTAAAGATAATGCCATAATAATTTTATAACAATCCAAATCTACAATGTTGTTTTGAGTAATGTTATAAGAGAATTGTTATAATTTTCAAAATGTATGCCCTTCATGGATAATTATTAATCTAAGTGAGGTTGTCTTAATGTTAAAATACCAAACATTTCCTTTTTATTTAAAATACTTGTGAGAATCATTTAGTAGTAAGTCTCAAGAAATTTGATCTAAAGCGGTATCATGGCTAACTTGACTTTAGGAGAAAAATGGGGGTTGAGAGCCACAATTAAAACAGCTGCCAAGTCCTGTAATCCTAGCTACTCAGGAGGCTGAAATCTGAGGATCACAGTTAGAAGCCAGCCCAGACAGGAAAATCCATGAGATTCTTCCATCCCAGGCAGGAAAATCCATGAGATTCTTTTTTTTGGTCAGTCGTGGGGCTTGAACTCTGGGCCTGGGCGCTGTCCCTCAGCTCTTCAGCTCAAGGCAAGCGCTCTACCACTTGAGCTACAGC
>NW_012267265.1:1541455-1556962 GCF_000151885.1 Dipodomys ordii
TGAAGAGCTGAGGGACAGTGCCCAGGCCCAGAGTTCAGGCCCCAGGACTGGACCCAAAAAAAAAAAAAAAGAATCTCACAGACTTTCCTGCCAGGGCTGGCTTCAAACAGAGATCCGTAGATCACAGCATCCTGAGTAGCTGGGATTACAGGTATGAGCCACCAGCATCCAACTTTTAATTGAACTTTGCACTGAGTGGGATACAGGATTTTAGTTTCAGTCTTGTACATGGAATGTCCAGTTTTCCCATCACCCTTTGTTGAAAAAACTCTTTTTTCTAAAATGTTTGTGGTGCCCTTGTTGAGATAAAGCAGCTGTATTTGTGGATTTTTTTTCTGTATATGTGGACTTATTTTTGGTTCTTCTATTCTAGTCCATTGTTCTATATGTCTGTTTTTTGTGTCGCTACTGTGCTGTTTTTGCTACTGTGATTGTGTAGTATAATTTTGTCAGGTATTATATCTCCAATATAGCTCTTTTTGCTTAAGATTGTTTCAGCTTTTGTTTTATGCTTTTATATGTATTTTATGGAGGATTTTTTTGTTGTTGGAAAGGACATTGGAATCTTTATGGGAATTGAATCTGTAGATTGATTTTAGTTGTGCACAATGTTTTGCCAATCTATAAACATAGAAGATCTTTCCTTCATCTCATGGCTTCTTCAATTCCAGAAGAAAAGTTTTTTATGGCAGTTTTAGATTCATAGCACTATTGAGCACAAAGTACAAAGATTTCTTAACACAATCACTACATATACCTACATATACTTAGCCTCCTTTATTATCAACTTCCCACATCAGAATGAAACATTTGTTGTAATTGATGAACCTGTATTGAGACATCATAGTTCACTTTAGCTTTCACTTTTGGGATTATACATCCTGTATATAGGTTTTGAAAAAATGTATAACAGTATGCATCAGTGTCATTATGGTATCATAAATAATCCTTGTACTGCTCTAAAATTCCTCTAGGGTCTCCTTGCCTTACGTAACTCCTGGCCACACTGTTCCTTCTACTATGTCTGTGATTTTGTCTTTTTCAGAATGGCACATAGTTCTAATTATATAACGTATGACCTCCTCAACTGCATTTAAAGTTCCACCACATCTTTTCTTGGTTTTCTTCATTTTTTAGTGTTGGATAATATTCCTAGAACTGTATGTAGCACAGATTATTTATTCACTATTGAATGGTATCTTAGTTGATTCCATGTTTTGGGGAATTATGAACAAATATGCTATAATAAAAATCAGCTGTGGCCCTAGCACGCAGGGGGCTGAGATTGGAGAATTATGGTTCAAAGCCAGCCCAGGCAGGAAAGCCCATGAGATTCTTATTTCCCATTAACCTCCCCCACACACACACACACCCATAAGTAGAGATGTGTAGAGTGCTAACCTTGAGCAAGCCCCAGGAATGGTATCAAAAAGAAAAAAAATGCAACTTTTGAGTGGACATTAAGTTTTTAGTACTTATGGATAAGTACCAATAAGCATGATTGTTAGATCATACTTAATTGGGTTTCACTGAAATTTTGGCATGTGTATTGGCCACCATAAGCAGCATTTATCCAGCAGCTAATCATCTGTGGGTCATCAAAAATTTTTATCTGTTGAGAATTTTCAAGTATATTACTTCTTGGCTTTTTATTTCTTTTTGTTGTTGTTGTTGCTGTTTGCTTATTTCAAACCAGTAATAGTAATTTATTATCATTATGAAACATTATGTACTATATACAATTATGTGTGCTATATTTTTGCATAACTGGTGGCACAGTGGGTTTGTTTATACCAGCCTCACAGTACACCTGCAAGTAAAGTATTAAACTATGACTGACAGCTACTGGCTTTTTTATTTCTAGTTTCAGGCTATCATCACATGCCCTATGGGATTCTGTGGGATTGGTTGTAGTAAAAGACCAAAACAACTGATCCCAGAAGAATCTCAGGGCTGAAGAAAATGAATTTTTGGCTAAACAAATATATAATGCATCCATATAGGGGCAAGGGATGTAGCCCTTTGATGTGCTTGCTTAGTAGATATATGGACATGGGTTCCATCTTCAGCACAACATACATACAAACATACATATGTATGTATTGTATGTACATAAATGGAAACAAAGCTGGGCATGGTGACACACCTCTGTAATCCCATCACTCGGGGACTGAGCCAGGAAGATACTGTATTGTAGGCCAACCTGCGCAGTCCAGGGAGAAGCTGTCTCCAAAAAAAGTATAGTTATTTAATAAAAGTTTATTTATTGAAATAGACACTAATAAAAACTTATTGAAATAGATACTGATGAACCAAAGACAAATCTCAAGTTAAACAAAATGGTACAGTCTCTTTAGTATCCCTCAAGGAAACATGTATGTCCCTCTAAATAGTCTGAAAGGTCATGTACTTTTTCTATACTAAGTTCTTAACAAATCAACAGCAGATAAAATTGTATGGTTTCTTATGTGTATCTTTTGCTTGCTTCAATGTTTTGTTTTTTTCTGCAGTGAAAACCGATTTTACTTAATAATGAAAGAAAATGATCCCTTAGAAAAATTTTAATTTGGGCTAGGAAGGTGGCTCAGTGGTAGAGTGCTTGCTTCACATGCATGAGGCCCTGGGTTTGATTCCTCAGCACAAATAAGCAGAAAAGGCTGAAGTGGCGCTGTGGCTCAAGTGGTAGAGCACTAGCCTTGAGCTAAAGAGCTGAGGGACAGGACCCAGGCCAGAGTTCAGGCCCCACAAAAAGAAAAGTTTTAAATCATTTTCAAACTATTGTGCCTGTTGCTTATTAGACAACTTTTAATAATTAGTCGAAAATAAGTATGGGTATGGCCCAATGGTAGAATGTTTGCCTAGTATTCATAAGGACCTGAGTTCAATATCTAACACTACCCCCCCAAAATATATATATATATATATTTAAATATAATATGTGTAGATGTAATTCAACAGTTTATTTGTTTTAAGATGTTTATTCATTTCATTAAACAAATTCTTTGCTAAAATAGAATATAAAGACATTTTAACAAACAAGCCAAACAAAATTTTACATACCTAAAAGATAACAAATTTATCCCACAGTACATGTAAAGGTCACAAAGTCTGATTGCTTACTTCAACCACACTGTCATTCTGAGTACACCTTTTTTTTTTTTTTTTTTTGTCTGTCCTGGGGCTTGAAATCTGTCCCTGGGTGCTGTCCCTGAGCTCTTCAGCTCAAGGCAAGCACTCTACCACTTGAGCTACAGCGCCACTTCCTGTTTTCTGGTGTTTTATTGGAGATAAGAGTCTCACAGACTTCCCTGCCCGGGCTGGCTTTGAACTGTAATCCTCAAATGTCAGCTACTCAGCTTCCAGAGTAGCTAGGATTACAGGCGTAAGCCACCAGCATCCAGTTTGAGTATATCTTTTTAAGCCAGAGCATCTCATGATCTAGTATGTTCTTGTGCCTGTTACCTAATGTTTTTTTCTTTTTTAATTCCATTGTCATGGATGACCATGTGAAACCATGAGGTGGCATTTTTCTCACCTTACTTCATGATTGTATCACTAGATTTTGAAGTTGTATTGAAGAGTTTTCTGTGAATTTCATTACAGTGAATTCTATGAGCCCAATGCTCTCATGATGGAGGAGGAAGGAGCCATAATTGCTGGTTTGTTGGTGGGTTTGAATGTCATCGACGCCAATTTCTGTATGAAAGGAGAAGATCTGGACTCTCAGGTATAGGAAACATATTCATTTAGCCACTCTGAGGATTTGATTTGATTAGGTTTTGTTAGCCAAGTTAGAGGAGATTCTGTGAGTCATAAATCCATTTACTTTCATTTCAATATGGATATAAAAAAATTAGATTTTGTTTTGCTGAATTTTCAAATGCTCAACTTGGCTGTCACCTCTGTGATGAAAAAGTTAGCAGTTAGTTGTGAAAGCTCAGAAGCCAACTCTTAGTTTTGAATTCTTTATTTTCTACCTAGATACTGTCATTACTCAGTGTTTGTATGTGTGTGCTTTTAGATTACTTGATTTAACATATAGATTTTTTTAAAGCATTTAGGATTATTATGGGTAATTAAGGAGTAGTAAATGTAATTCACTTAAAACTGAAACTTATATATGTAGTAATTGTTCAATATATAAAGAGCCTGCTTTCATTATGACTATTTCTTGTCCCTTGTATATGAAATACCATGATGATTTTGTTACATAGTTTAGTATGATTTGGGTTTTTTTTTAAGTACATCACAAAACGATAGTCTTGGGAAAATAAACATATATACATCAAAAGACTAGACACAAATGCTAGCAGAGGACATCTTGGGATGGTTGAGACTATGCATAAAGTTACTCCTAAAGGTAAATATAAATTCAGTAGCAGAATGCCTGAAGTAAGTAAAAGAAACCTTAAAGCTTATTTATCTTAAGCCATGATCTGGTCTCCTAGCCCTATTAACTTAATCTTGATTCTTATTAACTTGTCAAATTTTGACTATTCACAGTAAAACATTAAATTTTTATCATAAATTCTTGGTAATTGTATTTCCATATTATTATTATAAGTGCTTTGGGAAAAGTCTATAGTCTTATATTAAATTCTGAAAATTCTCTGTAGGTTGGAGTTATAGATTTTTCCATGTATCTCAAGGATGGGAACAGCAGTAAAGGTAGTGAAGGGTATGTAAAAACACATTTTTTTTTCTCTGATACTATTTCCTTTCCTTTTAGTAGTGTTTAAAGTTTATGTCAATATTGATTTAACAGACTTGCCAAAAGAAGTCTTTATGTGGGCTGGGAAGGTGGCTCAGTGGTAGAGCTCTTGCCTTGCATGCATGAGGCCCTGGGTTCCATTCCTCAGCACCACATAAGCAAAAAGAAAAAAGCCAGAAGTGGCGCTGTGGCTCAAGTGGTAGAGAGCTAGCCTTGAGCTGAAGAGCTGAGGGACAGCACCCAGGCCCAGAGTTCAGGCCCCACAACCGGACCCAAAAAAAAAAAAAGAAGTCTTTATGTTGTCATTGATAAAACCTTGCCAAAAATTCTTCTTACTACTAAATGCTAAATGATTTTTAGTTGAATGATTTCCTAGTTACCTGGTTCAGGGCAAAAGTTTTTAAGGAAATTCAGTTCTCAAACTGGGCATGTTCTCATAATACTACACAACATTCAAGAGACTGAAGCAGGAAGATCAAAATTCCAGGGCCAGCTTGGACTAGAAGAAAAGAACACAACTCCTCATCTCTTAGTTTTTCAAAACATAGATAGGCTGAGTCAGGTGAGATATACTGCCATACTAGCACTTGTGAGGCTGAGATAGAAGGTTCTCAAATTTGAGGCCATCTTGTCATGACCAAACCCTGCCTTCAAAAAAAAAAAAGAAAAGATCTTCATTATGGTGCTTGGTGATTATGGATCAGAAATTCATCTTATAATCTTTACATATTTAACAATTGAAAGCATTATTACTCTTAATAGGGTCCTTCCTTCCTTCCTTCCCTCCTTCCTTCCTTCCTTCTTTTTTTTGAGACTCTGGGTCTTTCTATATGTCCCAAGCTGACCTAAAAGTGATGGGCCTCCTGTCTCAGCCTCCTGAGTGCTGAGAATAACAGATGTGTCCAGTGAGTCTGATGTTCTTAACCCTAAACATTGACCTGATTGTATCACTTGTTCTTCTGGAAGTTGTATAGGCATGTAGAATTAATTTAGACTTGCAGCTAAAGAATTAGTTTAGCTTGTATATATTATAGATTAGTTGGTCCTACAAGCAAACCTCTTTTTTTCACACATCATTTTCTCATATATTTGATCTTTTTGAATGCTTTTAATACCATTCACTTTCAATGTAAATAGCCTTTGTGAATATCTGTTACACCACTGTGAATTTAATTTGATTCCTATGACAAATGTAAATTGTTGCTATAAATACAGCTGCAAAATGTGTTCATATGACAAGAAAATTTTAATCTTTAAGTGTGTGTAAATAGAAAACATTTACCTATATCCTAAGTTATTATTAAGGTCCATAAGCTGTAACAGAACTTTGTTTTTTGGTTTCTTGAGACAGAATAGCTTAGCAAGGCTGGCCTAAAAACCTTGACCTCCTACATCAGCCTCTCAAGTACTAGGATTGCATATATGTACTGTGGTTGGCCTTAAAATGGCTTTATTAATGTAGATTTTCTTTTCTTTTCTTTTTTTTTGGGGGGGGTGTCAGTCATGGGACTTGAACTCTGGGCCTGAACGCTGTCCCACAGTTCTTCAGCTCAAGTTTAATGTTCTATCACTTGAGCCACTGCAGCACTTCTGGTTTTCTGAGTGGTTTATTGGAGATAAGAGTCTCATGGACTTTTCCTGCCCGAGCTGGCTTTGAACCACTATCCTCAAATCTCAGCCTCCTGAGTAGCTAGGATTACAGGCATAAGACACCAGCGCCTGGCTACTTTTCTTTCTATTAGTGTGTGTATGTGCGTGTGTGCGTGTGTGTGCGTGCGCGTGTGCGTGTGCGTGTGTATGTGTGTGTGTGTTAGGGTTTTAAACTCCCAGGGCCTCATTCTGGCTTGCTCTCATTCTGGCTTGCTAAACAAATTGTCTACCACATAAAAACCAGCCCTCTTTTGCTTTAGCTTTGTTTTGGGGTTTGTTATTTAGACTCTTTGCCCAGGACAGCCTTGTCCTATTATTCTACTAATGCTTCCTGCCAAGTTGGGATTGCTATAGTAAACCAAAATACTCAGCTTGTTTTGCTGAGATGGAGTCTCTTTAACTTTTTGCTTGGGTTGGCCTTGAACTGTGATTCACCTAATGTCTCCCTCTCAAGTAACTTGGTTTCAAGCACAAGCCACTGCATTTGGCTATTTTACTTCATTTCATTCTATTAGGGGTGGGACAGTCTTGGAATTTAAACTGAGGCCCTGGATACTGTCCCTGAGTTTTTTTTGCTCAAGGATAGTGCTCTACCCCTTGAGCCACATCTCCACTTCTGAGTTTTTGGTGGTTAATTGGAGACAAGAGTGTCATAGACTTTCCTGCCTGGGCTGGCTTCAAACCACAATACTGATATCTCATTACAGACCATTAGTACCTGGTTTCTATTCTATTTTTAAGATTTTGAGTCTCTTGTTGATTTGTCCAAGTAGTGATACATCAAATCTATTTTCTGGCGCAGTATATTTATATTAATATCCCAGTTTTCTTGTCATGTTTTATAAAAAGTTGGCACAAAAGAAATCTTAATATATCTTCTGTCATTTATTACATTTCTGTTTTCTTTCTCCTCTAGGGATGGTCAGATTACTGCAATTCTGGACCAGAAGAACTATGTAGAAGAACTCAACAGACATTTGAAGTAAAGAACGAATAAGTATTCTTTTACTAGAGATTCATTGTAGAAGAGAGGAAATGTAAAACAATGATCAACAAAGAAAAATTCAGCTAATGTTTGGCAAATATGTGTAAAAATCCTGCTTGCCAATCATAGAATTAAACACTGGATGAATAAGACTTCCCTATTTTGGTGACCTTTAGTGAAAGGCAGTACAAGATTATTATGAAATTATAGTTCTTATAGTTAAATAAATACATTCAATCAAGAATTTAAAAACAAATGACCTACAGAAGTTATACCCCTACACTGCAGGACTGGTCTTGGGTAACTCACTCATTCATCAGTGTAGTTATTCTAGATTCGTCATATCACTTGCTACCTTACATTTCTCTCTTAACACATTGAATTGATAGCATTAATTCACCCCCTCTTCATCATCATTTCTATTTTATCAAGTGCTGAGTATTTTTAGTATACTCTAAAACATGAAGTTTCCTCTGTATTAAAGAGAGCAATTCAAATGCTAATGATAGCTAGGTATGTAGCTCAAGTGGCAAAGCACCTTCCTAGCAAGCATGAAGCTCTGACTTCAATCTCCAGTACTGAAGCCCTTTATGTCCTTGTTATTCTAAAGACTATTCAGAAGAATTATTAATATATCCATTAATGGTTATCTTGTTTATAGGTTGTAGAATTTTCATGTTCCATTATAAATGTCATTTTTAATAAGACTTATAATGTGATTACATGAGTATTAATACAAATTTTGATTAATCTAAGTTCTAGCTAACAAACACAAGAACAGTTTGAGTTAGTTATCTCTGGGAACCACGAACTAATAATGATAATGAAAGCTTAGCCAAGCAAAGACACACCCACAATTGACAATGAAACATAAATCTGACACTACTATTTACTTTTTGCATGTTTTTGTACTAGGGATACCTAACACATTAGGTGTTGAAATGAGCAAATGAAACATACAATAATTTTATTTTTATTATTTATTTATTTTTTTTTGTTCCGGTTGTGGGGCCTGAACTCTGGGCCTGGGAGCTGTCCCTCAGCTCTTCAGCTCAAGACTAGTGCTCTACCACTTGAGCCACAACGCCACTTCCGGCTTTTTTCTTTTTGCTTATGTGGTGCTGAGGAATCGAACCCAGGGCCTCAGGCATGCAAGGCAAGCACTCTACCACTGAGCCACCTTCCCAGCCCCAAGTAAAATAATTTTAAAGAGTTATTGGTACACTTAAATAGTCTATGTAGCCTCTTATTGTCATATATAGGTAAACCTTAAAATTTACAGTGTAGTATATTAGCTTTTATTCTATTGAACAAATAATTTTTTCTTTTTTTTTTTTGGTCACTTGTGGGGCTTGATCTCTGAGCCTGGGCACTGTCCCTGAGCTCTTCAGCTCTACCACTTGAGCCACAGTGCCACTAACAGTTTCCTGGTGGTTAATTGGAGATAAGAGTCTCACGGACTTTCCTGCCCAGGCTGGCTTTGAACCTTGATCCTCAGATCTCAGTCTCCTGAGTAGCTAGGATTATAGGGGTGAGCCACCAGTGCCCGGCTGTGAATATAATTTCTAGTACTGAAGACTTACTCATTAAGTTAAGGCCAGCACATCCCTTTGTACACTACCTTAGTGCCTACAAGTTTACCCAGAATTATAGACATTAGAAAATGAATGGTAAGCACGATATATGTATTTAAAAAGGAAAATATGGTATTTTCTTTAAAAGAGATCATATTGGGGATTTTCTTCTCTTTGTAGTGCTACTGTAAACAACCTTCAGACAAAAGTAGACACATTAGAAAAAGCAAACACTAAACTGACTGAAGAGGTAAGTATATGGGAAATTCTTACTATAAAATTGAAGAATGTGCAATAGTAGAACCTGTGAAACACTGGAAATGATTTGATTGTTCAGATAATGTGTACTTCAGTATATAATTTCTTGTCCTAATAGACCAGTTGGCTTATCCTAGATTCTCATTTTCTTAGTTGGACTACACAGGCATATTAACCTGCCTAATCGAGTACCTTTTATGTGAAAATTTTGTCTGGGCAAGTCAGCAGTAAGTATTTAGCAGATAGTATGACACTCATTGTTTATTCCTTCAACAAACATTTTAAGCATCATTTATGTACTATGTGTTCTAGACTGGCAAGCTCTGGGCCCTCTGTTATTTTTTCCTTGCAAAAGGTAAGCAGTGTTGGTCAGAAGACTGCTGACGTCTGCTTACATGCCATGTGACTTACATGTGCTCCTGACTAAGTCCAGTCACCTGACCTATAAGATGCGGCATTTCCTCACTGGCACATGAGGGTGCTGATACTTCCCCATTCAGTCTCACAATTATTCTGAACGTCTGATATGAATGTAAATGTGAAAACCTTTACAAAAGTCCCTGAAACAAGAAGAGAAAAAAAAATAACCTCAAGACTTCATGCTGTCTCGCTTGGCTTCTTCTGTCAAAGCTGGCACCATACCTCTACTTCCAGCCTCATGGAGTTTTTTGGGTTTTTGTTTTTGTTGTTCTTGTTGTTGTTGCCTGTGGGGCTTGAACTCTAGGCCTGGGCACTGTCCCTGAACTCTTCAGCTCAAGGCCTGGGCTCTACCACTTGAGCCACAGTGCCACTTCCGGTGGCACTGAGGAATTGAACCCAAGGCCTCATGCATGTGAGGCAAGCACTCTACTGCTGAGCCACCTTCCTAGCCCCCTTCATGTTTTATCTGATTAGTAAAAGCAATTTTTCCTCAAAGAAGGTTAAGTTAGCTGGGCACTGGTGGCTCACCCTAGTCCTACCTCCTCAAGAGATCTTGAGATCTGAGGATCCCAAGTCAAAGCCAGCCAGGGCAGGAAGGTAAGTGAGACTCTAATCTCCAGTTAACCACGAGAAAACTGGAAGTGAGCTGTGGCTCAAAGTGATAGAGTACTAACCTTGAGCAAAAGAGCTGAGGAATAGCTTCCAGGCCCTGAGTTCAATCCCTTAGACCAAAAAAAAAAAAAAGGTTATGCTGTCAGCAGATTAGATTGTTTAGAATCTTAAGTAAAATTATCCAGGTTTCAGAGACTATACTTTCTCTGTTTCTAATTATAATTGTCTCATAAGGTACAGTCAGATTTTTTTTTTAAGGGAAAGGGAGGGGGGTCAGTCCTGGGGCTTGAACTCAGGGCCTGAGTGCTGTTCCTGAGCTTCTTTTGCTCAAGACTAGCTCTTTATCACTTGAGCCACAGCTTCACTTGCAACTTTTTTGGTAGTTAATTGGAGATAAGAATCTTACAGACTTTACTGCCTGGGCTGGCTTTGACTCACCATCCTCAGATCTTAGCCCCCTGAGTAGCTAGGATTACAGGTATGAGCCACTGGTGCCCAGTTGAAGAATCATATTCAGAATGTCTTATGGAGGATTCACAATGGTATGAAGTAGCTTCTTTATTAAATATTTTAGAAATAGTTATTCTTACTCAACAATAATCTGTTAACATCTAGCCATAGAAAAGAAATTTCAGGGGGCTGGGAAGGTGGCTCAGTGGTAGAGCGCTTGCCTTGCATGCCTGAGGCCCTGGGTTCGATTCCTCAGCACCACATAAGCAAAAAGAAAAAAGCCGGAAAGTGGCGCTGTGGCTCAAGTGGTAGGTAGAGAGCTAGCCTTGAGCTGAAGAGCTGAGGGACAGTGCCCAGGCCCAGAGTTCAGGCCCCACGAATGGACCCAAAAAAAAAAGAAAGAAAAGAAATTTCATGGGGCTGGGAAGGTGGCTCAGTGGTAGAGCGCTTGCCTTGCATGCCTGAGGCCCTGGGTTCGATTCCTCAGCACCACATAAGAAAAAAGAAAAAAGCCGGAAGTGGCGCTGTGGCTCAAGTGGTAGAGAGCTAGCCTTGAGCTGAAGAGCTGAGGGACAGCACCCAGGCCCAGAGTTCAGGGCCCATGACTGGACTACCCCCCCCCCAAAAAAAAAGAAGAAAAGAAAAGAAATTTCACAATAAATCACTAATGGAGCCAGGCATGGTGACAGAAGGCTGAGGCAGAAGGAATGAGCATGAAAGTGATGGCTAACAAACCAAAAGCTATTTCCTACTCAGTTAATAAAAGAATACAGTATCATTTAAAATTGATATCAACAAAACTTTTATCAACAGCTTGCTGTTGCAAACAACAGAATCATTACCCTACAAGAAGAAATGGAACGTGTTAAAGAAGAAAGCTCATACATACTAGAATCCAATCGCAAGGTGAGTTTTCACTGGGTTCATAACATATTCACAGAGAGCATAGGAAGGAATCTCTAGAGGGGCCACAGACGTTTGCACACATCACTCACACTGTCTCTTCCTAGCCTCCATATGTAACTGGGGTTTGGGGAAGCTATGTTCCCTCACCTTCAACATGTTCCACTTCATTGCCACTTACATGTTTAGACCTCAGTAAAGACTAGTTTCTTGTTTTTATGTACTAATGATTTTTATTGCATCCAGCAGTAATACAGAGAATTATTTTCACATTATGCTACTGTTTTTTAGAAGTGGTACCACTCCACCCAGCCACTATGCTTTCCCATAGGATCTCTGCCTTCCAAATAGCCAGGATACAGGCTTGAGTGATAGACTGGACTTGAGTTTTGTTTTGTTTTTTATTGTCCTAATTCATTTTTAAGTCTGCTTAGTTATCACCATTTTTCTTTACTAAATAGCAATACTAGTATCTGCTACTAATTTTATATCAGTTATTTAAATACATCATTTATTTAAATTATTTAAATATGCACTACTTTACTTGTTTTCAAGGGTCCTAAACCAGACAGAACTACAGAAGGACAAGCACTAAGTGAAGCAAGAAAGCACTTAAAGGAGGAGACACAATTACGGCTGGTAAACTCTGCTTAAGTTCTAATAGCTCAGAAAAACATGGAAAAGTACTAGCCAACTCAGAGGTGGAAAGGTACTAGCCTGCTTAGAGATGTCACCTGACAGGCAGTGATTGGAAACATCATAGTATTTTACTGCATTTTTTATAAAGTTTATAAAAATGTTCCTGGCTCTTTTCAACCAGCATTCCCTGTAATGCTTTCTCAATCCATTTTCTGAATGTCCACAACAGCAGTAAGATTTTCTAGTCTTCTTTTTTTGGTTTTAAAACTATACAATCCCCACTACTGCCACAATCCTCATGTCTGCAGCAATTCTGATATGACCCTTGGTTGAACAAGTTTACATTCCCACCAACAATGAAGTAAGGTTCCTTTCTGTCCACATCCCCTCCAGCATCTGTTGTTGTTAGAGTTCTTGATTTTTGCCGTTCTAACTGGGGTGAGGTGATATCTCAATGTTGTTTTGATTTGCATTTCTTTTATGGCTAGGGATGTTGAACATTTCTTCTGATATGACCCTTGGGAGGAGGCAGCTGCTCCTCCCATACTAAGAATCATAAATATAGAATTATATGCTTATTTTTAGCTTTTACTTCTAAGTTTATTTTTTTTTCTAAATATATTTTTTTTATTGTAAAGAAACTGTACAGAGGGGTTACAGGGTTGCAAGGTAATGAGTATATTTCCTATCCAGCATTGTTACCCCCTCCTTTGTTTTTCCCCTACCATCCCTTCCCTCCCCACCTCCCAACTCCTCCCTCCCCCTCCCTCTAAATTTATTCTTGATCTTAGATGTAAATAAGAAAGTTTATCATCCAGTATTACTCTTATGTGTTTTTTTATAAATTAAAACATACATATAAATATATATATGTTTATAAGACAGTATGATTTATAAAAGGGTCACTCATAGTACCACTAAGAATAAGGAAAATCAAGATGAAAGCCCCCTCCATTATACATCAATATAAGTACACCAATTAAAAAATGAATGGGGAAAAGTTTGATAATCTGGGGTGTTTTAATTTTACTAAAAAGTTATTGCAGGGGCTGGGAAGGTGGCTCAGTGGTAAAGCGCTTTCCTTGGATGGTCAGGCCCTGGGTTCGATTCCCCAGCACCACATAAACAAAAAGAAAACAAAGCCGGAAGTGGCGCTGTGGTTCAAGTGGTAGAGCGCTAACCTTAGCTGAAAAGCTGAGGGACAGCGCCCAGGCCCAGAGTTCAGGCCCCATGACCGGACCCCCAAAAAAAAAGTTATTGCAGATTAACAATATATAACAGAAGTTCAGATTTCCTGAAAACACAAGTTGGTTATCTTAATATCTTTAAAAGAATTACTATTTACTATCTTGTGTTTGTAAATCAGATCCTAAAGTATGTTTTTAGAGGTTTCCTAGTTAAAAAAAATGTTAGGGCTGGGAAGGTGGCTCAGTGGTAGAACGCTTGGCTTACATGCCTGAGGCCCTGGGTTCGATTCCTCAGCACCACATAAGCAAAAAGAAAAAAGCCAGTGGCGCTGTGGCTCAAGTGGTAGAGCACTAGCCTTGAGCTGAATTGCTGAGGGACAGCGCCCAGGCTCAGAGTTCAGGCCACACAACCAGACCCCCCCCCCAAAAAAAAAAATGTTAGTATTGTGAGAAGTAGTATGGTAATTTTTTGCCATAATAATATGAAAAGGGTCTCAGCTAAATGGCACATAACACAAATTTAAATTTTTTTATATTTCTCTATCTCACTAAGATAAATATTAAGAAGGCAAGAAACTAAGAAACTAGTAGGCAGGTTCCAACATATACACTCAGTACAACATGAACACAGAAGAAACTCAGTCTTTTTTTTTTTTTTTGGTCGGCATGGGGCTTGAACTCTGGGTCTGGGTGCTATCCCTCAGCTCTTCAGCTCAAGGTGAGCGCTCTACCACTTGAGCCACAGCGCCACTTCCGGTTTTCTAGTGGTTTATTGGAGCTAAGAGTCTCAGAGACTTTCCTTGCCCAGGCTGGCTTTGAAACGTGATCCTCAGATCTCAGCCTCCTGAGTAGCTAGGATTACAGGCATGAGCCACTGGGGCCTGGCTGAAACTCAGTCTTTTGTGTCTTTTTTTATCTAAATAATGTTGTAGTATTAATGGTTGAACAAAAAGAGTTTCATCTTAAGTGGACCTAAAAGTTCAGTTAGCCATGTTGGCCAGGAGATGTTACCTTAGGAACCCAGAGTGACTTATGAATCCCTGGGCTCTTGAATGTATCAACACCAGTTTTTGTACAGTTTTCAGTTTTATTCAGTCCTGAATGTTTTAACAGTTTTTAGATATTCTGGTAATGAGACTTACTAGTTATCTTAATATCTGTTAAAGTGTGTAATTACATTCCTTGGCCTGGCAAGTTTTTCAGGTTTGTATGCATTTGGTTAAATGTTGAAATTCCTACCCTTTATATTATTCTTGTTGTCATTGTCTCTGGAAAGGGATGATGGTTTCTGACTTATATGCCAGAATATTCAGACCAGAGGGTTTTGGTCAGCCTTTCCTATGAAATGTTATGATTTGTACCTAGTTAAGGAAAGAGTGTAAGCAGTGTTATTTATCTTTGGGGACAGGATGTTGAAAAAGAACTGGAAATCCAGATCAGCATGAGACAGGAGATGGAACTTGCTATGAAGATGCTGGAGAAAGATGTCTGTGAGAAGCAAGATGCCCTGGTGTCTCTGAGGCAGCAACTTGATGATCTCAGGGCTCTCAAGCATGAATTGGCCTTTAAGCTACAGGTAGAGGAAATATAATGAATAGATACATGGTCATTCTGAAATCTTAGGGCTTCCCTCCAGCCCTTCTTGTTTTATAAATGTAAGAGTCACATGTTATTTTGAGGCCAGATGCCAATAAACTACCTTTTAAGAATCTATTAAGTCGGGTGCTAGTGACTCACATCCATAATCCTAGCTACTCAGGAGGCTGAGATCTGAGGATCAAGGTTCAAAGGCAGCCTGGGCAAAAATGTCCACGAGACTCTCATCTCCAGTTAAATACCAAAAAATTCCGTAGTAGAGCTGTGGCTGAAGTGGTAGAGTGTTAGCCTTGAGCAAAAAAGCTCAGGAACAGCATCCAGGCTCTGAGGTCAAGCCCCAGGACCTACGAAAAAAATCAAGACCATTTTTCATACAAAAGATATTTTATTCTGTGGCATTGTGTCTATTCTCTAGCCTAACAAATAGCTGGTGTTATTATAAGGACGTATATAACAATATTAGTTTTTTTTTTTTTTTTTTTTATTGTAAAGATACTATACAGAGGGTTACAGTTACATGAG
>NW_012267265.1:1565464-1605240 GCF_000151885.1 Dipodomys ordii
GATTAAGCGTTGGAACTCGAACTCTCTTTTTGGTTGGAGAGAGCTGTGGCGTTTCCCTACTGCCCCGTCGCCATCTTGGTCCCCCCTCAACAATATTAGTTTTTAACTAATTTTTTCCATTGTGAATTTCCCACTAATCATTAAGTTAAAAGCCTATGTTTTACATATCTTTTCCATACAGAGTTCAGACTTAGGAGTAAAACAGAAAAGTGAACTAAACAGTCGTTTGGAAGAGAAGACTAATCAGATGGCTGCTACCATTAAACAACTGGAACAAAGGTAAAAGTGCTGTTTCTTTTCATTAACACTGAGCTAGGAATGAGAAGGTGCTATATATTCAGCAAATCAAAAACAAAAATGAAACTCTTCTAAGAAGCCTAAATCAGATGTGCTGATAGAAAGAAAACGAAATTCTATCCTATTATTCTAAGATGTTGTTAAAACATTGTCAGCCTGTGTTGGCTTGTCTTGGCTATTTTGAACATTAGAAATGAAAGCTTAATCAATTTCGCTCTTGTGTATAACAAGTTGGCTTGCAAGGCTGAAAGAAGTTTGAAATGTGTGTACGTAATCATGTTGTTTTATTGTTCATAACTAAAGCCTTTGAATACTACCACACCACATGATGTAGGGATTCTAAAAGGTATCCTCCAAGGATCTATTCTGGTTCTTTCTCTCCCTTCTTTAGCCCTTTTCTATTATGTCTCCTGTGTCTCTTTTCTCTCTTTTTTTTCCTGAATAGTTGTCTCACTTCCACTGACACCTAGTGTGTGCCTCCACTCTAGCTTCTCTGACTAGCTCTCTCCCACCAGTACTTATGAATTGTTCCCACAACACATCTTCTCTCTGATTCCCTATTTCTTTATCTGAAATCTTTAATATGTTTCTGGGAACTCAGCAGCCAACAGAAATGGCTGAGACTTTAAGATTGAATGCAATGTGACATATTAAGAGCATTCAGTGTTTCCACCTTATTTTTTATTTTATTTATATTTTTTGGGTCCGGTAGTGGGGACTGAACTCTGGGCCTGGGTGCTGTCCCTCAGCTCTTCAGCTCAAGGCTAGCGCTCTACCACTTGAGCCACAGCGCCACTTCCGGCTTTTTTTCTTTTTGCTTATGTGGTGCTGAGGAATCGAACCCAGGGCCTCAGGCATGCAAGGCAAGCGCTCTACTACTGAGCCACCTTCCCAGCCCTGTTTCCACTTTTAATACCAACTTATCACCTCTCTTGAACTGGAGCAGACTGTACAGAACTGGAGCAGTCTTTGGACATGCTTTCCATTTTCCTATCCATCACCCTTCTCTGATAGTTGCACCAATTAGAAATGTCCTTCCCCTTCTCACTTCCTTTTTCTTCAGAAACATTTTTATACATAGGCTGAAATGCCAGCCTTCCTCCCAAAGCTTTTTCTGATACCTCTTCCTGTCTAGAAATAGAGCCCTGCCACTGGATTTGTCACATACTATCTCAAATGTAGAAGGTAGAAATTCTGTATATTTGTGAATGAATGGGTGAATGGGCAACTTTCTTTACTTTGATGATTCTCAACCTAAACAGGGAAGGTTCTAACAGCTGCTAGCTGTATTTATAAAAGAACGTTAAACCTCTGGTATGAATGACAAATACAAAGATATTTATGTAGGAAAATAACCTAAGTAATTTCTTGCTCATAAGCAATTAGAAGTTTATGATTTAACAAATCATTTTGGGGGGAAGAAAATATGATTTGGGTGTCTGTAAGTTATGCTTTTGAAATGTATTAAATTATTTCTCAGTGACTTTTGACTTGGCATTTAAAGCCAAGATTTGAAATAATGACTTATCTGAGTATTAAGCTAACTTATTCTCTTGCTGTCTTTGTGTTTCCCATTTATCCATTTTCTCATCCCTTTTCCACTTCATTATCATTTTTATTTTCTTTAGTGAAAAAGATTTGGTGAAACAGGCAAAAACCTTAAATAGTGCGGCAAATAAACTGATCCCCAAACAACATTAGGCATGTTACAGTTGGTCACCTCACAAGTCTGCAGTCACAAATTAATTGGAAAAAGAAGAAAGCCAAAAGTTATTTAACCTATATAAACTCTCGCCAAAAATTGACTTTGAATTTGTTGGACTTTAAAAACAAACCAATTGGATATTGGTTGGGTTTTGTATTATTATTTTCTCCCAGAATTAGAAAATTTGGTATAAGCTCTGATTAAACACTAAAAAAGAAAACTTTAAGAAAATATTTCTAAATTGACTGGCAAATAAAAACACCACTGAAAAAAACCTAGGGAATCAAAGCTCTGTATATATATTAATGATGCCTTTATAACCTAGTCATTAATAATATCAGATTCTAGGTGTGTTGTTCATGTCTGCATTAGCAAGCCTGTTCTGCCATTGCAGTGAGTGTCATGATCTAGAGGTGACTACCATGTGAAACCTGGACTCTTCTAAAGTAGTTGTGTATCTCTTAGGCTGGTACCCCTTTTCACTTTCGTTATATAGTTTTAATCTCCAAGCCAAGGATAAATACATAGTCTTTTCAGTACAGTTCTACGTAACCAAGATTGCTTATAGTGTTTGGTTGGTTTTTGTTTGGGGTTTTGTTGTTTTGTTTTGTTTTGTTTTTGCCTTATGGCTTTGGATGAAAAGGAAAGTAGCATCCTTATATTTCTTTAAAGTACATAGAGATAAAGTTAGTAATTAGGTAACTTAGAATATCATAATGTGGAAGCTTGAGAAAACCCTCCTAATATTTATCATCTCTACCTCTGCCACTTTTCTGCAATTCTACTTCCTACTTAGATAGCTCAGAAAGAATAATTTTAATTAAAAAAAATACTCCTCTCCTAGTTAAAATAAATGCACTATGCATTTTTCAGATCTATTCTGCTTTTCCTACTGAAGTAAAAAGGACAAAGTTCAGACATGAGTAATGATTTCCTGCCTGTCATTCCTTATCAACAAACATTTACTTAAAGGTTTCTGCTACTTTTTGTTTGGATGGGGATTTGTTAAAGGTTCTTGGAAACTAATAATTGGTCATTAGGAAATCAGTTCAAAATAAGAAATATATAAACAATAAATTGACATTCTGTGTTATTATTTAGTAAAACTAAAATTCCTAGTAGATGTCCACAAGCAATATTAGTAGGGCCTCATTTTCTAAGTGACCACAGATCTAACCCTTTCTAGGCTTTACATTGTAAATAATTGTATAAATATTTCAATTTTTTTTAATGACCCTATGATTTGGGGAGACAAGTTTTTTACACAAGTCTACTCCTTCAAAAGGTCTTGACCAGATATTTGAGGGGTTTTTTGCTTTTTTTTTTTTCATTTAATATAATTTGCAGCATTTCAGCTGCGAAGGTGGGGCACCAAACCCCATTGCTTCCAGCTCTTGAAATTCTCTACCATCTTCTTGACAAAACCAGAATAAGAAAGTAAGATCAATTTTATGTGTGTTTTGGGTCCTTGCACTGACATAGTCAAAGAGCATTTGTTAGAAACAACTTCATGGAAGATCCCGTGCTCTTGAACTTATTTTAGATCTTATAATTTTGCACCTGTATAAATAAATAAAGCTTTTATTGCATTCTTATCTTCATTAACCTTTTGTGGTGATAAGTGGCCTTTTCTATGAGCATTTGGAAGGAATAATCATTAAAACTTTAAAGACAACACATAGCATGCTTCTAAGTTACATTATATAAAGCCCTAAATGTTTCACTTTCAAAAACATTAATTATAGGTGCAAAGTTAGCAAGATGTTTAGAAGAAAACATCTATTAGAACCTTCCAAAGATATGGTCAGGAGTCTTATGAGACCCAGTTCTTTGCTTGGTCACACCACTTGGTAGGAATGGACAGGGACAAGACAGCCCTCTGATAAAGGCTTTTCCCTATGTAATAACCTTAGGCCTGGGTACAAGTTGATATATTATGTACTATGAGTTAATAACAAGTGATTTAGGAAATGGACCAGAAAAATACTATAATTCTTCATATAAGAAGGTAGTTACCCTTTTGCAAGCTCCAATTGTGTGTGAAAAACAGAAATATAAAGTACCAAACATTAGGAAATAACATGAAAAAAGTAGATTAAATTTAATTACTACGTACTTGAGGTTGGCTCTGGATATGGATTTTCTAATAAGAAGTGATGTTTATTGTTTATCATCTAATGGCTGTAAACTGTAGTACTAGAATAAAAAAAGTGAAAAATCAGCTTTTCCTCTGCCTGGTTCACCTTCATCTTACTTTTCTCTAGAATTTATTTCTTTGCCATCTTTTTTTTTTTCTTCCCATAATTTCTTCCCCTGTGTCTTACAACGTTTTTTGGTTTTTTTTTTTCCCCTTCATCCCTTCTTCTTTGGGTTATTTTGTGTTGTGAACATGGTCTTCCTCCCCACGTTGGCTTTTGTTTTTTATCACAAGTTCATATGGCTCACACCCAGATTGCGCCAGGCTGAGCGAGGCCGACAGTCTGCTGAGTTGGACAACCGGCTCTTCAAACAGGACTTTGGAGACAAGATCAACAGCCTACAGCTGGAAGTGGAGGAGCTCACGAGGCAGCGGTGAACAGAGGGCAACTTGAGCTGACTGGGTGGTCATGGGTAATGCTAATGCTAGACAGAGGGACCTCAGTTCCTAACAACCATCTCAACTCTGTCTTTTCAATGTCGCCTCCCTGGACCTGGAATCAGAAAGCTTCCCTTCTATCAACCTTCCCAAGATTCTGATTAAAGGATTAATAATCAGCCCAGCCATGGTGGTGGTTCATGCCTGTCATGCCCGTAATTAATCCTAGCTACTCAGGAGAAAGACACCAGGAAGATGTTGGATCAAAGCCAACGTGGGCAAAAAATTTGCTAGACTCTATCTACAAAAATAACCAGTAAAATGCGAGGATGGAGTCATGGCTCAAGTAGTAAGAGTGCCAGCCAAGCCTGCAAGCCAAGCAAGTTCAAAGCTCTGAGTTCAAACTCCAGTACTGCCAAAAAAAAAAAAATTGCGAGAATTAGGAATTCAATGCTATGCAAGGTGGCAAACACATATATATAATTCCAGCACTTAAAGAGCTAAGACAGGAAAGTCTTGAGTTCAAAGCTAGCCTAGGGTACATAGTAAGACCTTGACTGAAAAAAAAAAAAAGAAGGAAGGGAATTAGATCCCAAAGTTCCAGATACAGTTACTAATACGGAACTCTTCACATACTGTCACTTCTAATGTCTTTGCATTAACCCTTTGAATAGGTGATACTTTCAGATGGAATGAAAGCTTAGAAATGCTGATTATATCCCAGCTCTCACAATTAAGTTGCAACATTATTACTTAAAAAACACTTTGACTCTTCCATATTATCTCTCAAATGTCACTCAATTCTGTTCTGAAGCCATTACCTTCAAACACATAGAATTATGCTGGATATAAGGTACATGGGTACTAAGAACTAGTGGTTGAGAGTGTGAGTGGAAATTCAGTACATAACTATAAAGAAAGGCTAGCTTATGAAATAGAATCCCATATTTGTTACTGTATCTAGCTGAAAACATGTAAAGATGATCAAGTTTGGCAAATACTAGTTGTCACTCAGATTATTACAACTATTCATAATGTTGAACCTCTGGCACTAGCTGATCCTGTGTGTGTGTGTGTGTGTGTGTGTGTGTGTGTGTGTGTGTGTGTGTGTGTGTGTGTGTGTGTGTGTGTGTGTGTGTGTGTGTGTGTGTGTGTGTGTGTGTGTGTGTGTGTGTGTGTGTGTGTGTGTGTGTGTCGGGGTCGTGGGGCCTGGGCACTGTCCCTCAGCTCTTCAGCTCAAGGCTAGCGCTCTACCACTTGAGCCACAGCGCCACTTCCAGCTTTTTTCTTTTTGCTTATGTGGTGCTGAGGAATCGAACCCAGGGCCTCATGCATGCAAGGCAAGCGCTCTACCACTGAGCCACCTTCCCAGCCCCATAAATTTTATTCTTAATTCAAGAAAATTTAAGCATGTTTTATGTTTCTTGGCACTATTGGTTTTATTGTATTTTAGTACTATACAGTTTAGTACTTCATATGCTCTGGTAACTTTTTATTCACCAAGTATTTAAACTTCATTGCTGGACTTTAAGAAAAGGATTTAGGGAAGTGCCGCTGTGGCTCAAGTGGTAGAGTGCTAGCCTTGAGCTGAAGAGCATAAGGACAGCGCCCAAGCCCAGAGTTGAAGCCCCACAACCAACCAAAAAAAAAAAAAAAGGATTTAGCTATTTTCAGAAAATAATGTACACAGAAATAAAACTTCATTCTTTCCCTCTCCCATTTATCCCAGGAACCAGCTTGAGTTGGAACTAAAACAAGAAAAGGAAAGAAGGTTACAAATCAACAAGAGCATCTCAGGAAAGGGATCACAGAAGCCAGAACACAAGACGGTAATGTTTATTTTTCTCTTACTCATTTACTTTATTGAAACTTTTAGAGGCTACTTTAATGGACCTGTCAGTTTTCATTCATATTTCTGCAGCCTTGAGAATACAGACAGCAAACTTGAAACATGGCTAGTATTTTTTAATAACACCATATAATTATCCCAACCATGAATTTAAAAGAATTTTTTTCAAATGTGGATTTGCTTCTTTATACCTTTTCTCTAAAACTAACACAAAAATAAATACTAAAGGAGCTTCTTGTTTTGGTTCTCGGGCTTCAACTCGGTCCGAGCGCTATACCTTAGCTTTATCACTCAAGGTTTGCACTCTACCACCTAAAGTATAGCTCCACTTCTAGCTTTTTTGGTGGGCAGAGATAAGAATCTCACTGGCTTTTCAAACTGTGATCCTCAGACCTCAGCTGCCTGAGAAGCAAGAATTACAGGCAGGAGTCAGTAACTCCAGCTTATGTAGAATGGTTCAGAGCAGAAATTGAAATATCTATACCATAGTCTTGAAAAGAGAGAACTCTAGCACGTGTGGTGGTGAAAAAGCTAAACTTTAGTAGGAAGGGAAAATGAACAATAATAACCCAATCTCTTCTAATAATGAAGTCTGTCAAATATAAACACAGAAATTGCTTCTTTTATATAATTACACATAACAAAGCAGGACTACTTATAAGCTCCTCATTTAAATCCCAGAGTATACTGCTAATTAGATAATGAGTATAAAGGGGAATCCTAAATATAGATTAGGCAAGTTTGTTTGTATGCACCACTGGAAGACTTCAGTCCTAAAAGCTGCCCAGGTAGGGATTAAAAGCAATGGTAGAAGTGCACTGGAACTTCATGTTGGATCTTCAGAGAAGAGCATTTCCTGAACTGCTTAGGTTATATATGTCGCCAGGACATTGGGGCATCTATTTGATTGAATGCCTAGGGGATCACCAAGTCAGTTGGATGTCATGCTTCATTTTACCAGCCTTTAGAGTTCAGTGAGGAAATATGTGTATTTCTCCTCAGAACTTACGTTATGAGTAAATAGGCTATATTCTGAATTTTTTTTGAATTTCACAAACAAAATATCAACTCTAAAAGTAACATTGCAAATTCAGAATAGTTAAGAAATTATTTGGAGCAGAGGATGGGAAAACATGTGAAAGTTAGATCTGTTGTTCTACAAGACAATACCTGCAATATCTTCATAGTGTAATATCCTGAGTAATTAATAAATTGGGTCGTTTTCTTTTGGCAGGATGGAAAGCACAAAATTCAAGAGGAAAATGTTAAGTGCCTGGAAGAAGGCCACAGGTGCTTCTTAATGAACTGTTAATTATTCTATGAAGTCTTTTAGGGACAGAGTTTGGAAACAGGAAGCTTTTAAAAAAATTATTGTAAAGGTGATGTACAGAGGGGTTACAGTTACACAAGTCAGGTAGTGAGTACATTTGTTTTTGAATATTATCACCCCCTCCCTCATTTTCTCCCACTTTTTCCCCTTCCAACCAATTCTCTCCCCTCAAGTTGTATAGTTCATTTCCAACATAGTGTCTAGTGAAGAGGGAGCTTTTGATATACAGACCAGACTCTGATTGATAACATAGATTTTTGGGGGGGGGGGCAGTTGTGAGGCTTAAACTCAGGGCCTGGTGCTGTCTCTGAGCTCTTTTGCTCGAGGCTAACACTCTACCACTTTGAGCTACAGCTCCACTTCCAGTTTTTGAGTGGTTAATTGGAGATAAGAGTTTCATGGGAACTTTTTTGCTTGGGCTGGCTTTGAACCATGATCCTCAGCCTCCTGTGTAGCTAGGATTACAGATGCAAGCCACCAGCACCTAACTCCAGAGAGACATTTTGAAGGGAAAGTAAATAAATAGTGGGGGATTGAGTAAATAGTGGTGTGGGGAAACTACTGTACATGTTACTGTGTGGTGGAAAAACATATACATTCAGGACATCAATATGTGATGAGTTGTAACAAATGCACTACTCTGCCGTGCACCTGTGGCTCATGCCTGTAATCCTAGCTATTGAAGAGGCTGAGATCTGAGGATCACAGTTCAAAGCCAGCCAGTACAGGAAAGTCCTTGAGACTCTTATCTCCAACTAACCACCAGAAAACCAGAAGTGACGCTGTGGCTCAAGTGGTAGAGCACTAGCCTTGAGCTGAAGAGCTCAGGGTGAGCACCCATGCCCAGAGTTGAAGCCCCATAACCAACCAAAAAAACAAATGTACCACTTTGGTGCAGCATATTGGTAAGAGCAGGCAGGGAGTGGGCTGCAGGGATATATGGGAAATCTATACTTTGTATTCACTTTTGCTGTGAACTTAAAACTGCTCTAAAATTAAGTATTTTAGAGGGGGAGAATAGTGATGAGAAGAGATGCCAGATGAGTTTTGAGAGAACTGTACAGTGTCATCCACTTTGGACATGTGTCTCTGTCCAGGCTTGACACCTTCAATATGTAATATGTCACATTTGCTCTATCTGGAACAAAGTTAGTTATTGATGAAGTAAACTCCACAGTCCAACATTAGGCTGATTATGTGGGTCCTTATTCTATATACCCTCTTGATTCCAAGGCCAGAATGTGTTCAACGTTTTTTTAATTTTGCCTTCAAAAACATAGCTATACGTGCTATATGTGCCCAGAAGTAATATGAGTTTGAGACCAGCCTGGGCTATGTAACAAAACCATGTATCAAGGGCTGGGAAGGTGGTTCAGTGGTAAGAGCGCTTGCCTTGCATGCCTGAGGCCCTGGGTTCGATTCCTCAGTACCACATAAGCAAAAAGAAAAAAGCCTGAAGTGGCACTGTGGCTCAAGTGGTAGAGCACTAGCCTTGAGCTGAAGAGCTGAGGGACAGTGCCCAGGCCGAGTTCAGGCCCCACGACCGGACCCCCCCTCCCCCCCCAAAAAAAAACATGTATCAAGAAAAAAATAAGACTTAATCCAGGACCAAACTTAAACATCTAACTGTAGGTCACATAGGAAGGGAGTTAGAAATGCTCTATAAAACCATTCAGGTGCCTTTCATGATCAGCTTAGTTCCAGAATAAAATGAGTCATTTACTGGAACAGTCCGACTGTCTGTCTATATTCAATGTCAAGTTCTCGGAATAAGTGACAATATTTCTTGTTCTATCTGTATTGTGCTCTGCAGTTTAGAACATTTAACATTCACTCCTTAAAATTTAATTCTTCTTACAAAAGTAAAAGCAATGTGGTGGCTCACACCTGGTAGAAAAAGCTATTAAAATATAAGGAAAAAAGCCACTGTAGTTTTACATGTTCGGAAACAAATACTGCTGCCTTGGTAGTAAAAAAGAAGCATAAAATTTAATTTCAAGTGTATTTAAATGGGAACCATAATGTAGGCCAAGGATCAAATTTTAGTAAAATTGTAACAGCCAAAATTTCCAAGATCTGTGGGCACCAGTGGCTCATGCCTGTAATCCTAGCTACTCAGGAGGCTGAGATCTGAGGATCATGGTTCAAAGCCAGCAAGGGCAAGAATCTGTGAGATTCTTATCTCCAATTTAAGGGCGGGAGAGGCTCAGAAAAAGCCAGAAGTGGTGGTGGTATGGCTCAAGTGGTAGAGCACTAGTATTCAGGACAAACAGGCTCAGGGTGTTGCTTGACAGGTTTTGTCTTCCGGGCACTTACTGACATATGTTACTATTATTTCTCCTTTATAGGCTACACTCACTCCCTACAGATGAACAGCAGGTAACTTGTGTATAAATTAACAAGTTGGTGTCCTGAGCTTAGGCACTATGTGAGACAGCATGGGAGGAGTATGACAAAGACATGTATAGTATAAGAAAGACAAGCTACTGTGTCTGGTTCATCTCTGTAACTTACCTATTAGAAAATGAAACATGCCTGGTGTTCTTATCATTCTCAAAGGCAAAGTGAGATGAGAGATGGAGTAGGTTTTTAAATCCGCTCCCTCTTCCCCCACCCCCCCACTTGACTCAGCCTCAAGCTTTTTCTGCATGGATTACTTTTGAGATAGCGTCTTGCCCCTTCTTTGCATGTACTCCTGGACTGTAACTCATCCATTTTAGGTTTCTTGTTATAGCTGTGGTGACACATGCACACCACCACACACACATCTTTTCCTGAGATAGCCTGGAGAATTTTTTTGCCCAGCCTGGCCTGACACCTCGTCCCAATGTCAGCCTCCTTAGTATAGCCAAGATTACAGGCATGAGCCACCAGATTCTGGCAAAACATTTTGCTTTTTACTTCTATATGCTTAGATTTTCCTTTTAGAAATAAAACCATATTAATTTTATTCTTCTAGCTTTTAGTTTTTTATTTTTATTTTTTGGGTCCTGTTGTGGGGCCTGAACTCTGGGCCTGGGCACTGTCCCTCAGCTCTTCAGCTCAAGGCTAGCGCTCTACCACTTGAGCTACAGCGCCACTTCTGGCTTTTTTCTTTTTGCTTATGTGGTGCTGAGGAATCGAACCCAGGGCCTCATGCATGCAAGGCAAGTGCTCTACCACTGAGCTACCTTCCCAGCCCCTAGCTTTTAGTTTTTATGATACGATTATTACAGTTACAAGTAATAAGGTGCTAGGACTATGTGTAATTTGTTTCTCCATTACAAATAGTAAGTATAATAGTTAATTAAAAAACAACTATCACTGGTGCGCACTGGTGGCCCACACTTGTAATTCTAGCCACTCAGGAGTCTGAGATCTGAGGATCAGGGTTGATAGCCAACCTGGACAGGAAAGGCATAGATTTTTTATTTCCAACTAACCACCAGAAAACCACAAGTGGCACTGTGGTTCAATGTGTTAAAGTGCTAGCCTTGAGCAAAAAAAAAAAAACACTCAGACAGTGCTAGGGCCCTGAGTGCAAGCCCCATGACTGACAAAAATGAATAAATAAAAGTATCTTAAAGTGCATAGTCTAAAAGCATTCATGTTTCTGGCACTAAAGGAAACTAAACTGGATCGTTGTGTGGTTTAGGATTTGCTAATGCCCTCTGAAAAGCCACAGATGTGTCAACTGTGCCAAGAAGATGGCAGCCTAACAAAGGTAACTGATGAGAAATGAGCAGATTCTTCATAGGATGTGCACTGCACCAGGCACTGACATAAGAGCATGAAGGACAGAAAGTGGGGTGGAAGGCCAAGGGAACCAAGCATTTACTGTGACTTTTTCAGTCACAGTAATTCACATCAGCAAATCCCCATTAAAACAATTAGCTACACATATATATATATATATATATATATATATATATATATATATATCATGTGCCATTCCATGTACTGGAGAAGAGTGATAAAGTAGCCAAACTCCCTTTTTTTTATTGTGAAAATACCACACAGAAGCATTACAATTAGATGGGCAAAGTAATGAGTACATTTCTTATCAGGCATTGTTGCCTCCTCCTGTTTCCCTTCCCATCCCTTCCCATCTCCCACCCCCATCCCCCTAACCCCCTCCCCCCACCCCCGCCAAAGTTGTAAAGTTCAGTTTCAACATAACGTCTTGTACATCTCATTGTTGCAATGGGTCCAACCTGTATCCCTATTTAAACAATCCAAACTCCCTCTCTTGTGAGCCTGTACCACCATTTAATAGATGGCCAGTTTCCAGCTTTCAGCCCTTGTTCCTTCTAGTATTTCATCCTGCTCAGAACAGACGGACATGAGCCCTTCACGCTACAGGATGTTTTCCTCAGTGTCCTCCAGGGTCTCTGCCTGAGTACTTTCCCAGAGTGTTACCATAGAGTAGAGAGAGCAAAGAAAGTATTCAGAAAGAAACAGTGTCCTCCATAGCTGGCACTGTGTCTTATTGGTGCCCACTTCTTATACTGTATACAAATAAGTAATAACTGCTTAGAAATGTATACAGATTCTGGATCATAACTTCACATCACCATTTCTGATCATGCTGAATTTTGACAATCAAAATATGACCTAATCTTTAGATAAGTGAACTGCCTTAATATATTTGAAAGTTAAAATTACATAAATATGTTCTAAAATAGAATAAAATACTAATCTAATTCCTACTTTACTCCTCTAAGTCATGAAGAACAATTTCCAAAACAACGTCACTGTTGCCAGAGGAAAAGTCTTTGGCTTTTCAAAGTAACACTGTTCCCCTATGATCCTCTTAAGACTAAAACAAGAGGATCTCGAGTTTGAGGCCAGCTTGGCTTACGTAGTGAGACCCTGTTTTAAAAGAAAAACTGTGGCACTCCCCTCCCCCCACCATTCACAGGGGAAATAATTCTTCACACCATTGCTGCCTTGCCAGTCACTGGTGGCACTGACCTTGACACACAGTGTGAGTTATAAAGAGGCCAGTCTCCCTGTAAATGTAGAAAAACAAATGGGATCTTGGGGGTATTTATCATATGCCTCCGATACGATGCTTCTTATATCTTATTGTTTCCCTCTTACCTCTACTTTTTCTTGTAGAATGTGTGTAAGAACTGCAGAGGAACATTCTGTAATGCCTGCTCAACAAATGAATTGCCTCTTCCTTCCAGTATCAAGCCTGAAAGAGTTTGCAACCCCTGTCACACACAGCTGATGAAGCAGTATTCTACCAGCCCATCCTAAGTCTGGAGGCCAAGACCTGGACCAAACCGTTCATGCAGGACTAACCTCTACCTTTGTTACCTATCAAGACCCTCAAAAGCCCAGTCCTTAGAATCAAATGGAGTTCATAGGAAATAAACATATTAACTTAAAGGAAGTTGATTTAAGTAAACCAGGTCCAGGGAGAAAAGGCTGGGTTGTGAGTGCTGGAAAGTTCACTCATTTTTCTTAATGACTGTAAATAAAAGTTACTTGGTTGAGCCTTTCTTTTCTAAATCAAGCCCAATTTGAAGGGTTCATTTTATGGTCTGTCATGACCAGTGATAATGACATAATAGTAAAAATTCACAGAAGATAATAAAAAGGGGCTGAGTTGTAGCTCAGTGGTAGAGCACTTGCCTTGCATGCATAAGGCCCCAAGTACAATCTCCAGCATCACACAAAAGAAAAAAAAAATCATCTCCCTCTACTATATTTGCAGCTTTAAATGGTAGGAAGATAAAAATGACAAATGTTATCTATTTATCCAGGTGCTGCTAGACATAAAGATTGCTTCCTCTTTATTCCCATTAACTACCTCTTTAAAAATCTCTCTACCAAACTGTGAACCTACACTCAGGGAAAAAAAAATTAAAATAGAGCCTGAATGTATTAAAAACAATATTGTAATATATTGTAATTTCAGGACCAGCATTTTCTGATCTAGGCTTGCAAGTGTTCTCACCATTTGAATAAGTATGAATGAACATTTGGTTATTTTGCCATTTAATGACTTGAAAATACTCCCCTCTTCAAAAAAGAGCCATCTGTCTTCCCAGTCCTTCCATATCATAAAAGCAGAAGGGTTTGTCTTTTGCAAATAGATATAGATTAAAGCAGGTTTAATTTGTTGATGGCTAAGAACAGCTCAATATTTATTAAAGTGTTTCTTTAATAAGGAAATTTTTCTTGAAACCAAAGATCAGAACTGGTAGGTAAGTTATTAAGTTCTATATGAAAGGATATTCTGTGGAAAAGTAGAGAATACATTCAGCAAAGGAAGGGAAAAAATGACATGCTCTTTTGATTATGTTCTATGTCTAAATTAAAATTCCAATTAAGAGCTGAGAAGATTCTGTGACTGGTTTAGAATTCTGGGGTAGAAACCTCCTGGAACCATGTTATTTGATAAATTCTGCCTCCTACAAAAAGCCTGGGAAACAGTTGTTCTTCCACGAGCCTGGCCTGCTAGTTGGTTAAGTTTTAAGAGTACTTGGGGAAAATAAAAGTAATAATCCAAGTCAGTTTGTTGACTCTTTTCCTTTAAGTATGTACTTGTTCTGAGTTTCATTGCTTTTGGCTCCTACATGAACAAGCACTGTTTTGTATATAATGGAGCTGAGAGATGGCAAAATAGGGATTATCCCAAATTGGCAAAAGTTATTAGTTTTAAGTTAAAGTGAAAAGAGGCATCTCTGTAACATGCTATAAAACTACAGTAAGTGAAACATAATGGAGACCCGAAGGAATATCTTATACTGTAGTCAAGTGATTTTGGACACAGTGTCAATACCACTGTGGGGGGAAGGTGATGTCAGAAAAATGGGATATCCACATAAATAAAACTGAAGGAACTGGAGGTGTGGCTAAGTTGGTAAAGTGCCTGCCTTGAGAGAAAAAATGCCAAGCAAGAGTTTAAAATGCTGAGTTCAAGCTCCAGTATCAGAATGACAACAAAATCTTGTACTCGTGAACTGACATGTTGAATAATTACCCCTCTGTACAACTTTTTTTTTTTTTTTTGTCGGTCGTGGGGCTTGAACTCTGGGCCTGGGCGCTGTCCCTCAGCTCTTCAGCTCAAGGCGAGCGCTCTACCACTTGAGCTACAGCGCCACTTCCGGTTTTCTGGTGGTTTATTGGAGATAGGAGTCTCACGGTCTCTCCTGCCCGGGCTGGCTTTGAACCGCGATCCTCAGATCTCAGCCTCCTGAGTAGCTAGAATTACAGGCGTGAGCCACCAGCGCCCGGCTCTGTACAACTTTTTAAGTATAATTTTAAAAAAGAAAATAGCTAGGTGCTGGTGGTTCACGCCTATAAATCTTAGCTACCTCAGGAGGCTGAGATCTGAGGATCATAGTTTGAAACCAGCACAGGAAGTTTTTGAAACCCTACCAATTAATTACCAAAATGCCAGGAGTAGCATTTTGTCTAGCCTTGAGGGGTAAAAAAAGGGGGAACTAAAGTTCAACATTTATAACAAATACAAAATGTAAGATCAAAAACCTAAATGGAAGTACTAGAATCCCAAAACTTTTTATTTTTTTGCCAGTCCTGGGGCTTGAACTCAGGGCCTGGACACTGTCCTTGAGCTGCTTTTGCTCAAGGCTACCAGTCTACCACTTGGGTTACAGCGCCACTTCCAGCTTTTTCTCTGTGTATGTGGTACTTAGGAATGCAACCCAGAGCCTCATGCATGCGAGGCATGCACTTTACCACTGAGCCACCTCCCCAGCCCGAGAATGATGAAACTCTTAAAGATGAGAAAAAGAGCTGGCAGAATGGGTCAAGTGGTAAAGTGCCTGCCTAGCAAATGGAAGGCCCTGAGTATCCAACTACATACAGTACTGAAAAAGGGGAGAGAGGTTTAAAAGCTTCAAGACATTGGATCTGGTAATGATTTCTTGGACATGTCACCAAAAATATAAACAAGAAAACTGAAAAATATTTTCAGTAAAGACCTGGGTACCAGCAGCTCATGCCTATAATCCTAAACCACTCTCAGGAGGCTGAGATGTGAGGATCATGGCTCGAAGCCAGCCTGGGCAGGAAAGTCAGTGAGACTCATCTCCAATTAACCAGAAAAGTAGTAGTGGTGCTGTGGCTCAAAGTGGTAGAGCACTAACGAGCAAAAGAGCTGAGGGAAAGTGCCCAAGCCCTGAGTTCGAGCCTGACAATGGACAGAAAAAAAAGTAAAAACTTACGCAAATGGTAGTACTTGGGAAGACACATGAAGACAAAGTTTAAGACCAGGTTGGGCTATCTCAAACATAAGAAAAATTTAAAAAACAAAACTTGTTCATGAAAGACATGATCAACAATGAAAAGGCAACCCAAGAATTTTAAGTTTTAAAACTGCTAAATAATAGCCTATATATCACAAAGGACACATACTTTAAAAATTCAATGAGAAGGGGCTGGGAATGTGGCTCGGTGGTAGAGCGCTTGCCTTGCATGCATGAGGCCCTGGGCTCGATTCCTCAGCACCACATAAGCAAAAAGAAAAAAGCCGGAAGTGGCACTGTGACTCAAGTGGTTGAGCGCTAGCCTTGAGCTGAAGAGCTAAGGGACAGCACCCAGGCGCAGAGTTCAGGCCCCACAACTGGACCCAAAAATAAATTTAAAAAAAAAAAATTCAATGAGAAAAGCAAAGTGCTTGACAACTATCACAGAAAAGATAAGCAGAAATTCCACAAGCATAAGCTAAACACCAGTAATCTCATTAGAGAAGTGTACATCAAAACCACAATAAAATTCTATTGTATACATTAGAATGGTGGTTATTCAAAAACAAAATCAATTCATAAAATAGAAACTGGAACCTCAGTATGCTGTTGGTGGGAATGGAAATAGAGAGCTTTTTTGCTTTTGAGACAGGGTCTTGCTTTGCAGCTCTGGCTGGTATAGAATTCACACTGTAGCCCAGACTGGTCTCAAATGTATAATTCTGCCTCCCAAGTGCTACAATTTTAAGCCATGATACCCAGCTCACTAGCAACTTCTTAAAAAAAAAAAAATACAGAATAACCAGCGAAACAGTGTAAAGCATCGAGGTACTAGTGACTGGCCCCTGTCATCCTTGCTAATGATGGCTGAAACCTGGACAAAGTTCAAAGTCAGACCAGCAGAAATGGCTGCAATTCTGTCTCCAATTAACCAGCAAAAAGCTGGGCTAGAAGAAAGGCTCAAATGGTAGAACATCTATCTACCTATAAATACAAGGCCTTGAGTTCTAACTCCATACCACACCTGGCTCACACCTATCCTAGCTTCAAGAGGCTGCGTAGGGCAGGAAAGTCCATGACTCATGTCCAATTAACCAACAAAAAGCCAGAAGTGCAGCTGAATTCAAATAGTAGAGCACTAGCTCTACTAAAACAACAACAACAAAAATACGAAAAAACACTATTGAAAGAAACAGCTCAACAGACGTATCAATTGTGAAGGAAAGCAAAAGCACAAAATATCACATAAGGCTGAAATTACAGACTGACATCAAATGTTACAGGCATTGGAACTTTGGGAATGTGAAACAGGGCGACATTTTTGGTAATAAAATTTAAAATATGTCAGCTTACAACTCAGGATGGTCTACTCCTAAGTTCTGAAAGAAATTAAAATGTTAAGTGCACAAAAAGGATTGCAAGATATTCATAGCAACTTTATTCAGGCCCAGCAATTGTTCGCCTAACAAGAAAAAGGAAAAACTGGCATACTCATACAGTGAATTTTACTCAAGGACTAAAGAAAACAAAGGACATTTGGATGAATCTCAAACATGCTGAATGAAAGAATAAATATAATTCCATTAAATTCTAGAACAGGCAAAACTAATTAAAGGTCCACAAAATCCTAACAGTGGTTGGTTGTCTGCAAGGGGAGAAGAGAAGGGATAGGAGAGGTGCAGGAATTTTGACTAGACAAAGTTAGCTTTCTGATGTAATAGAACCATGCCATAGCTTCCTTGAGGGGTTAAATTACAGGACTGTGACATCTAAACTCATCAAAAGATACATTAACATTTGTGTGTCTTACTCTAAATTTTCCTTTGAGAAAAAAAACTCTAGTCATGACACGTATGCCAGAAACTTTAGAGCCAAGAATATATGCCTACACCTTTCACACAGAAGACAGTATAATGTGTGGACAGGTACATGAGATAATATGGCCAAACATTACTTACAGAAGTGATGAATAAAAGGCTTAGTGATTATTCACATTTTACATGTATTTTTTTTATTTTAAAAAAATGTCTCAGGAGAATACCTATTTTAGTACACAATTGCAATGTAAAAGATTTGGATCCTGAGTTAAAGAAAAATTTTTAACTTGAGATTTCAGATAATTGGTTACAAGAAATAGTTTTAGGAAACAATATTTTAAAGTACTTTTTTTTAAAGATGTACACTGAAATAATAATGAAATAATGCTATTTAAGATTTGCTTTAAAACAGGTAGATACGATGGCATGCACCTATATGCCCAGCTACTTGGGCGGCTGACACACAATCACTTTAGCCCAGGAGTTAGGAAACGGCAAGAAAGTGAAGTTCAACCTCGTCTCTTTTGCTTTGCTTATTTTTCAGACAGGGTCTTCATAGAATGGACCAGACTGGCCTTGAACTTGTGACCTTCCCACCATAGCCTCCCAAGTACTGGGATTATAGACACAGTTCACCATAGGCAATAGACACTCTGTCTTTTAAAAAAGAAAAAAATTAGGAAGAGTTAAAGATTAAAGATGAAACAAAGCTCATCATATATTGACAAGTGATTAAATGGGAGGTTTATTATGCTCTTTTGTTTTTGTGTTTCCATAATAGTTTTTTAAGAAAAAGAAAAATGGAAGGGGATGTTAAGACAGTTCACAGAAAAAGAAGTTCAAATGTTCTTAACTATGAAGAAATACCGCCTCATAAGATAACTAAATTTGGGAGTAATCTTTTTCAACTTGTCATACTGGCAGAGAACAGACTGCTAATCCACTGTTGGTGAGACTACGGGAAACAGACAATTGCACTGCTAGTGCAAACTATGAAATAACTTTAGATATAAATTTAATTTTAGATATAAATACAAGTGCACGTCACCATTTATCCCACAGAGAAATTCATGTATATACAACATGTTATAAGTTTATACAAGGTAACTCACAGCAAGAATAGAAGCAATTTACATGTTCATCGGGAAGGGACAATTTATATCTCATACATCCACACTATACAATAATTAAAAGAGATTAAATGAGAATGAGTATTTTATATACTGATACAAAATAATCTTTAGGTTAAGGGAAAAAATAGAATGGAATTGGAAATTCTAATATTTGCTTATAAATACAGTAAGAATCACTATATTATGACAGAAAATAATGTTAAGGATGCCTGAGAACTGAGTAGCTACAGTGTAGAATGGGAGAGAGCATATTCCTGAATATACATCAAACCCTCTGTTCCTTCAAAAAACAAAATACAGGGCTAGGAAGGTGGCTCAGTGGTAGACTGCTTGCCTTGTTTGCATGCATGAGGCCCTGGGTTCCATTCCTCAGCACCACATAAGCAGAAAAGGCCGGAAGTGGAGCTGTGGCTCAAGTTGTAGAGTGCTCGCTTTGAGCTGAAGAGCTGAGGGACAGCGCCTAGGCCTAGAGTTCAGGCCCCAAGACGACCAAAAATTTTTTTAAAACTAAAAATAATTAAAAAGAAATAACAGCCACTATTCTCTTTATTGTCATATGCTCAAGGACTAAGACAGACTGAATCCTCCCTTATATATCCCCTTTCTAAAACTTAGTAATTAAGTATATGAAAAGGTACTTAAAGACTCTTTATGGAACTAGAAATTAAAACACAAGGCCCCTACTTAGACAGCTAAAATCAAAGCACTGATGGAGAGGGAGGAACAGGGACTCTCATTCACTCATTGCTGGTAGGAATGTAAAATAGTACAGCTACTTGGAAGACAGCAGTTTTCTACAAAACTAAAAATACTTTTTCTATATAGCCCAGCAGCCATACTCCCAAAGAAACTGAAAATATGTCCACATAAAAACCTTCTTATAAATGTTCATGGAAGCAATTTCCCCTTCTAGAAATTTCAGAGATTATTTTCTAATCTGCTAGACTTAGAGGAGTACAACAGTCTTACTTTGTCAAAGCCCTCAGAACATGAACCTCTAATAATTTTGGTCCTACCAATTTGAAGTGCTTTTATGTAACTTACGGGAAATTCTTGAAACAACAGAACATTTTAAATTTTAAAATAAACATTATGCAGAAGAAAAATTAGTCTCCAAATAAAATTTATTAAGGACAGTTTGTTTAGGGCAGAGGATACTATAAGGACAGGCTGGCTAGCAAGCAAGATCACTGCACACTATGTCACCTATGTGGAAGTCAGTTTCTTAAGCTTCCTCCCCACAGTGTTACAATTTTCAAGAAGCACATATACTTAATCTCCCTTCCCACATGGCAAAAACTTCAGCCACTAATTATGTGACTCTGCTTTATTTTGTACATTGGATCACAACCTTCAGGAATTTTGTCCTTGGTATTTCTTGTATTCCTTACCAAAATTGTTTTCCCTTGCAGTTCCTCTACTAGGCCATAGCAGAATATGGGTACTCTGACCCCATATCCCAACCCACTACACTTTTTGATAACATTTACAGCAAAGACTGTAAAGATATACAGCCTTCAAATTCAAGAAGGAAATTCCTTGTCACTGCATTCTTCAATAGCAAATCACGACAGTTTTCACAAATTTTGGTATGTAGAAATACATCTTTGGATAGAAATAAATATTACTTTAGTCACTTATTCACTAACCTAAATTGTAACAAAAAAACAAAAAGTGAGTAGAATATATATGAGTTCATGTGATGACTTCCCAATAATGGACCTGTTTTGTTCGGAGAACTCCACCTGTACTGAGGCAAGAAGATATATCCCTTCGAGCTTACCTAAAACAAAATGTTTTAATGCTTTGGCTCTTTCTCTTCCCAGAAATATGCAATGACACCCATTAACTGAAAATCAAGTACTTACAAATGAATTCTCCCTAACCCCAGTTCCAACAGAAGCTGCAGCTATCTCCCACAACAAATTAATACCAACTGTGAAAGAAAAATGATCCCACCATAACAGATCATATAACTCTGAATATCAGTTCTCATAGCTCAGTACATTCAACCACATATGAAACATTTTCATCTAAGTAGTACAAGTGTTAAGCTGACTAAGTCATATTCTAGTAAGATTTTTTAAAAATAAAACTGATACGTATCCATTTCTTCTTATATTAATACACGAGGACTAGATGTAATAAAAAATATATTCAGTTGAGTCACACATTCCAATAATAAATACTTTTATGTAATCTTTAGCCTGAAACAAGCCTTCATTTATTCACTACTTACAGTACAGTGATTTCTTATTTTAGCTGGTAATCAAAGATGGTTTTATATTAAGAGAAGACATAATCTCTCTTCCAGGTTATCACTTCTCTGAAATCTCAGAAAATTCAAATTTTAGAACTAGAATTGCATCTTCTGGTGGCATCTGTCACCCTGAGAACAGGAACAAGGCAAGGAAAGCATACAGGACTTTGATTCTCCTACACAGGTGCACATGAAGTTAAGTTTATTAATGACTACATTTTGAAGCCAGCCATTATGTCCAATATTTAAATAACAAGCTGTTTAATATTAAAGCAGAAGGCACTGCCACAGTGTGACAGAAATACAGCTTTGTCCATAACCCTTCACATAAGTATACAGTATTATTTTTTAAGCAAGTCACCTCTACTTGTTCTAAAATATAGGATGTACTACCCACTGGAAAAGCAAATGAGGAGATTAGATTTTTTTCTTATCTAATAGAGCTGGTTTAAATTCAAGTGAAGCCATTTATGTTCTTATCAGGCTGTACTGCCTTGACATATCACTTTACACAATTCCTAGTCTAATAAAACACCCTTAAAATTCACCCCAAACCAAAAGGAGGTTACTCAGACAACTTCTGAGACTAGACTTCCTCCTTAAGTAGACAGGCACCAATGTTAAATGCCTTTAGCATAAGGCTTAGAAAGACAAAACTCTAACATAACTGCCAAGTTGCTATATATAAGCACTCAATCAATAACCCATGTTTTTTGGTTTTTTGTAACATTTTTACCCCTATTTATGCAATCAAATACAGCAAAAATGAAAACTATTTTGCCAAACCATACTTGTTTAAAGATCTGAAACCTTCTCTTATGTTGGTCTTGCTTATAATAAACCATCATTATACATGAGAAGTTTTATATTGGAGCTCTCAATTCATAGGCAAAAAAAAACCCATAAAACTTTGAAGAAGAAAAAGAAAAACTTTGAACAGATTAACTTTTGAAATGGGAGGAAAAAGACCTTCAAGTATAGTGCTGAATATATAGTCTTTACAACTGGTAGCAAATACTCAAGAAAAAAAACTTTAATTATGTAAAATAAAGACCATATTTTCTTAATCAGATCCTGGATAGTTTAAATGGAAATTTTGTGGTCTATCTCATAATTTCAAGCTATCTTTCTAAACAATCCATCATGAATTTTTCTTATAAGCAATAAATCCAAAATCTAAAAATCCTTTCTCTAGTAGTTGATACCAGTAAACTGGAACTTAATATCCCATATCCAAGGACGATGTGCAAATGAAATGCTTCTTGCTTCACTCTGAAAATAAGACAAAACAGAAACCGTTCCACATTTACCATTTAAAATTACAAATCCAAAAAATGTTTTTCTAATTTAGTTTAAGTTACTGACAAACAGTTAAAGTACAGGAAATTAGTTGGAGATTGGTATATGTAGCTGGTATGAAGAAAGACTCAGAATTGAACACAGAATATATTTTACATATGGAGTTGGACAAAATAAATATTTAGCATCATGGAATTGCAGGAACTGATATCCAAAAGTAGCCTATAACACATCTATAGGAATAGAATAACCTATTTGCACCTCAAAAAACTCATTACAGCTAAATGTCTCAAAATTTGTCGGGGCGAGGAATGTGGTCTAATGGTAGTGTTTGCCTACCATGCATGAAGCACTGGGTTCAATTCCTCAGTACCACATAAAACAGAAAAGGCCCGAAGTGGCGTTGTGGCTCAAATGGTATAGTGCTAGCCTTGAGCAAAAGAAGCTCAAGGACAGTGCCCATGTCCTGAGTTCAGGACTGGCAAAAAAAAAAAAAAAGAAATTATCACTACAAGTAAACAAATAATACAATATATTAAAATACAGGAAAGGAACTGTACCTCACCAAGGCATATTTCCAAATATGTCTAAGTTAAGCCTATAAGTCATGTACTTCTTAAGAAAATAAAATCATTTTCATAATTTCTTTGTTTGTCATGAGGTTTGTTTTTTGGTTTTTGGTTTTTTTTTTTTGGTCAGGTCGTGGGGCCTGAACTCTGGGCCTGGGTGCTGTCCCTCAGCAATTCAGCTCAAGGTTAGCGCTCTACCACTTGAGCCACAGTGCCACTTCCGGCTTTTTTCTTTTTGCTTATGTGGTGCTGAGGAATCGAACCCAGGGCCTCAGGCATGCAAGGCAAGTGCTCTACCACCGAGCCACCTTCCCAGCCCCTGTCATGAGGTTTGAACTCAGGGCCTGGAGGCTATCTGAGCTCTTTTGCTCAATGCTAGCGAGCACTTTGAGCCACAACTCCACTTCCAGTTGACTGGCAGTTAACTGGAGAGAAAAGTCTTACAGACTTTCCGGCCCAGGTTGGCTTCAAACTGTAATCCTCAGATCTCAGCCTCCTGAGTAGCTAGGATTACAGGTATGAACCACCAGCACCTGGCTTCATAACACTTAATACAAGGGCTGAAAAAGCCTAACTCAAGTGGTAGAAAATACAAGGTACTGAGTTACTGCCAATTTACCTTATTATATGAAGTCCATGGAAGTCTTATTTTCCTTTTGGACATGAATTTAGGAACAGCTCAATATATCTATGCTCTGAAAACAATAGAAAAAAATGGGTTAGTTCTGAAAAGCTGAAATGCAAAAAAAATATTGAACCTACTTTTCTTATTAGTTCAGCCAACAATCCAAATCCTTTGGCCTTTCCCTATTTAAAAGCAAGGCTGAAAGGAGATACAACAAAGTAAACAAGACTCGAGAAACAAAGGACCACCACTCATCTTGTCATATCATTACTAAATGACCCCATGTTGTTGACCACATATATGCTATATATATGAACACATCTGAGGGAAATTAGGAGGAGGACACAGAATCAGAGGGAAAACAGAAACAGGGAAAAACATACAACAGAGGGGCCCATCAGCTGCACTGGACATTGATGAAATGAACTAAGCAAGTCAAGGGCAGTGATGGGAGTAAGGGAATGAGGGGGAAAGAGGGAACAGCTGACAGCAAAAGGAAAGAAACGTTCATACCACCCAATGTGGAAGAAATAGCTGTATTGTCAAAGCTCAGAGAATTCACACACTTTATAGACCATGATAATGACAATTTGCCTCATGAAAGTTAGAATGTGTTTGTGACTTCAAGTATCACTATCTCACAATACTGTGAAATTTTGTAATCAATCACAATAAAAAAATTAAAATTTAAAAAATAAAAGCAAGGCTGAGCCAGGCACTGGTGGCTCACACCTATAATCCTAGCCATTCAGGAGGCTGACATCTGAGGATCATAGTTCAAAGCCAGCCCAGGAAGGAAAGACCATGACACTCTTATCTCCAATAAACTACTAGAAAAAAGCCCAAGTACAGCTCAAGTGGTAGAGCACTAGCCTTACGCAAAAAAGCTTAGATACAGAGCCCAGGCCCTGAGTTCAAGCCCCAGAACTGGTACAAAAAAAAAGAAAAACAAGGCTGAGTGCAATGGTACACAACTACCATTCCTGTTACCTATATGCTCAGATGTGATCATTGCTTGAGCCCCTTCCAGCCTCATCAACAAAAGGAGACTTCCATCTCAAAACTCAAGAGCCAAGTGCTGGGGGCTCACACCTAGAATCCTCTAGATTGTATATTCAATAAACTAGCAAGAAGCTGGAACTAGAGGTATAGCTCAAGTGGTAGAGCAACAGTCATGAGTGAAAAAGTAGAGCTAGAGTTCAAAGCCGTGAACTCAAACCCCAGTATTAGCAGAAAGTAAATTCAACACAATAAAAATAAAAAACTCTACCACTCTGTGGTAGAGTGCTACCCTCACATGCATGAGGCCTTGGGTTCAATTCCTCAGCACAATATAAGCAGAATCAAGCCGGAAGTGGTGCTGTGGCTCAAGTGGTAGAGCGCTAGCGTTGAGCTTAAGAGCTTAGGGACAGTGCCCAGACCCAGAGCTCAGCCCCCATGACCAACCAAAAATAAAATAGAAAACTTAGCTGGGTGCCAATGGCTCACACCTGGATTCTAGCTACTCAGGAGGCTGAGAACTAAGGATCACAGTTCAAAGCCAGCCCAGGCAGGAAAGTCTGTAAGACTCTTATCTCCAATTAACCACCTACAGTAAACCTAGAGTGGCACTGTGCTCAAATGGTAGAGTGTCCACCTCGGGCTGAAGAGCTCAGGGACATTGCTCAGGCCCAGAGTTCAAGTCCCATGACCAACAAAAATAAATAAATAAATAACATCTAAAGCAACAGGGAAAGCATGGGTAGTACTTACGAACATGGGAACGATCCTTGAGCATAGCTGCAACAGCATCCTCATGGGTATCAAAGTGCACATCCGCTTCGCCAGTGGCCTTCCCACTGGAACTGTATTCCATGGTGATTCTTACAGGCTTCAGTGGAGCAAAAAACTAAACAACAAACACAACCAAAGAACATATTAAACTAGGCCAAGACCAGCCACCAGTGGTTCATGCTATAATCCTAGCTACTACTCAGGAGTCTGAGATCTGATGACCCAGGTATGGAGCCCAGACAGGAAAATCCATGAAACAAAAAAGCCAGAAGTGGAGATGTGGCTCAAGTGGTAGAGATAGCCTTAAGCACAAAATGCTCAGTGACAGCATTCAGGCCCTGACTTCAAGCTCCATGACTGACAATAATAAGAATCCAGCAAGGAAGGATAAAGCAAGCCTGTAATTACAGCTATTCAGGAGTAGGAACCAGGAGTGAGTTGACTGTCAGCCTGGGAAAAGTTAGCAAAACCCAATCTCAAAACGTGAGAGAAAGAGAAAGAGAGAGAGAGAGAGAGAATTTAAGAAGTTTAGCTTAAGTGGAAGAGCACTTGCCTAGCATGCTCAAGATCCTATGTTCAATCCAGTTTAAAAAAAAAAAGAAAGAAACAAGTCTGGAAAAAATGGTAACTCTGAGGCTTCACTAACTGAAGGTTCTATGACTGAATCTATAGTTTATCTAGTACAGAGTCAAGGGCTTCATATTTTTCCCTTTTAAAAAAAAAATTTATGAAGCGGGCTGGGAAGGTGGCTCAGTGGTAGAGCACTTGCCTTGCATGCATGAGGCCCTGGGTTCAATTCCTCAGCACCACATAAGCAAAAAGAAAAAAGTTAGAAGTGGTGCTGTGGCTCAAAGTGGTAGAGCGCTAGCCTTGGGCTGAAGAGCTGAGGGACAGTGCCCAGGCCCAGAGTTCAGGCCCCACGACTGAATCAAAAAAAAAAAAAAAATTTTATGAAGTATCTATTACAAAATAAGATTTATGCACCCAATATTCAATAGGGTACTGTGTTGCCAAGCTGTAATACTCAACAGATAAGGTGTACTGAACACATTTCCAACCTCTGATGGGATTATCAGGGCATAATCACATAGTTCAGAAAATAAACACTGATTTACAACTTTGCTGTGATCATGTACCTAAGTGTTTTTTTGGGGTTTTTTTCAATTAATTTTATTTTTCTGGCATATATTAAGGGGTTTCATTATGCTAGTTTCATAATTTTTTTTTCCTAAGGTAAAAAATGAATGTTGATGGCCAAGGTTAGTGACAAACAGCACTCTGAAGACCAAGGTCAGAGAACAATGAATTAAAAGACAATATGGCTACACAGCAAAATTCTGCCTTAAAAAAAAAAAATCAAGCTGGGCGATGGTGGCTCACACCTGTAATCCTAGCTACTCAGGAGGCTGAGATCTGAGGATCACAGTTCAAAGCCAGTCTAGGCAATAAACCACTAGAAAACTGGAGGTGGCACTGTGGCTTAAGCAGTACAGCACTCACCTTGAGCTGAAGAGCTCAGGGACAGCACCCAGACCCAGTTCAAGCCCCATGACCAACCAAAAAAAAAAAAAAAAATCAAACCCATGTACAATGGGTTGAATCAATTTATTCTAGACTCCTTTGCTCTGGTGACTAAATCTATGCCATATTATTTTGTATCTATAAATCATCTTGTCTGGCATTGGTGGTTCATGCCTGTAATTCTAGTTACTCAGGAGACTGAGATAAGGGATTGTGGGTCAAAGCCAGCACAGGCAGTAAAGTCCCTAAGACTCTGGAAGACAATCTGTGCCTAAAAGTGGTAAAGCACTAGCCTTGAGCAAAAGAGCTCAGGGACATGCCTAGGCCTCTAGTTCAAGCCCCATGACCAACAAAACAAAAAGAAAAAAATGATCCTATCTGTTTGACTATTTTCACTTTAAAGTTAGTAAAAAGCCAACTTTAAGTGACAGTCTATGCTGCCAACACTAGATTTAAACACCCAAGTACAAGTAATCCTCCAGCCTCAACCTCCCATTTGCTGGGAGTGTAGGTGCACTCACTGTGCCTAACTATACCATACTTTTCAGGTATAGAAATGATAGAAGTCGCTACAACAAGGGGGATGCTATCTTACTGCCCAAAGACTAATGCATTTCTTCTCCTCCTTTCCCAAATGAATGCAAGTTCAATTTTAGGTTTTTATGTTGTTGTTGTTGTTGTTTTGGGGGGCAGGTTTGGATTTTGTTGTTGTTGTTATTGTTGTTTTTTTGCCAGTCCTGGGCTTGAACTCAGGGCCTGGGCACTGTTCCTGAGCTTCTTTTGCTCAACACTAGCACTCTACCACTTGAGCCACAGCACCACTTCTGGCCTTTTCTGTGTACGTGGTACTAAGGAATTGAACCCAGAGCTTCATGCATGCCAGGTAAGCACTCTACCACTGAGCCACATTCCCAGCCTTGATTTTTGTTTTTTTTGGCCAGTTCTGGGACTTGAACTGGACACTGGACACTGTCCCTGAGCTTTTGTGCCCAAGGCTAGTGCTCTACCACTTGAGCTCCAGCTCCAGCTTTTTTTGGTAGTTTTAGTGGAGATAAGAATCTCACAGACTTTCCTACTTGGGCTGGCTTTGAACTATGATCCTCACAGCTCAGCCTTCTGAGTAGCAAGGAATACAGGCATCAGCCACCAGCACCTGGCCAATTTTAGATTTTATTCAACTTTACTGACAATGGATATCTTACTGCCACACACATTTATAATGTCCTGCGCATTGGCTTGGAAAGGCAATCCTCTCATGTGGACAAAATGCATTGAAGGCGTAGTTCCAAAATCCACAGCCTCTGGAAGCTTTTCTGACATCTCTTTTGGCAATTCTGAGAGGTGGAACAAAAACTTTGTTAAAGAAATAAAAGCTTCAAATCTATGAACATAATATAATCAGATATGACCTTACGTCAAAAACCTTCAACTCTCCTTGAACCAGTACCAAATTTCAACTCCCCTGGCTTAACAAGTATTATGTGAACACCCACACACATTCAGTGCCTCACAACATTACCAAATCAAAAACTTATCTTTTTGCAACAAGAGGGAAAGTTAAATGGTCTTGAATTAAAACTATAAAGTAGGGATGGGAAGGTGGCTCAGTGGTAGAGTGCTTGCCTTGCATGCATTAGGCCCTGGGTTCCACTCCTCAGCACCACAGAAACAGAAAAGCCAGAAGTGGCGCTGTGGCTCAAGTGGTAGAGTGTTAGCCTTGAGCTGAAGAGCTCAGGGACAGTGCCCAGGCCCAGAGTTCAGGCCCCACGACCGACAAAAAAAAAAAAAACTATAAAGCAAGGGAAACTTTCTAAACTATTACTGGAACAAACAACAAAACAAAAGCCACAACTTGGATAATGGGAAATCCCCATAGTACTATTTTTAAAGGTATTTATGCAATTTCAAAGATCCTAAATGTTGATCTGGAATTAGGAAACAGAGAAAACATTAATTCAGAAACAAATCTTTAGCCAGTATTCTGGCTCTGTATTGAAATGCTTCCCTACTTATTTTCAATGGTGATTTTATTTCCTTTTTTTCCCCTACCTTTTTAATGTAGAAAAAATTTAAAAACCTAACATGTTGATGCAAATGGCTGCCTATAATCCTAGTTACTGAAGAGGCTGAAAACTGAAAATTGTAGTTCAAAGCCAGCCCAGAGAGGAAAGTTCATGAAACCCTTATCTCCAATTAACCAGCAAAAGGCCAGAAGTGAAGCTGTAGCTCAAATGATAGAACACAAGCCTTAAGCAAAAAGTTCAAGTCTAGGCCCTAAGTTCAAGCCCCAGATTCAGCACAAACAAAAAACCAAATACCTAACAGAATAGCTAAGCCCTTCTTCAAATACAATCATTCCGTGTATATTCTATACTCAAAGACATAAAATACTTCCCAATTCTTTTGTCCTGCAATCTCAGTTTCAGAAAACATGACAACACAAAAAGTTGACCACCACCAAAAATATACAAGGTATATGCCAAGGGATATTAAGAAGAGGCAAGACTTTACCTATCTCCTTCTCACTTTCAAAAGCTGTCACGGGTCGCATATCCTCATTTACTTCATGCTCTTCAAATACCATTTCTGGCTCAGTTATGTACTTAGTAGTAGGAGAAGATGCCATTTTCTTTCCCTTATGAGAGCCAACATGCGTTCGAACTTCATTCCTTCTGCTTGGAAATATCTCTATGTATCTGTCAAAGCAAAAATGACTAGGCACAATTGTTGCTAGGTAACTTTACACTGAACTCTTCAAAAATAATCAGGTATATATTGTTTTAAAATAACCAGGTATTTATATCCACAGCTTATGAAACCCAAAAATAACAGGTAGTAGGAAAATTAAAATTGGACATAGATTTAAAGACATGAAAGAGTACTCTCAACAGATCAATAAATTAATCTTTTTTGCCTTAAGGCTTTACCTCAGGTAAGTTTGCTTAACAGATTTTTTTTGCCAGTACTACGGTTTGAACTCAAGGCCTTGAGTTTACTGGGCTTGTTGCTCAGCTGGTGCTCTAAATCATGCCTCAAGCCCAGTTTTTTGCCAGTTATTTTGGAGATGGAGTCTCTTAGACTTTTCTGTCTGGACTGGCAACAAATTTCAATCCTGACAATCTCAGTCCCTTGAGTAGCTAGGATGATAGGTATGAGCTACAGGTATCCAATCTATTTTATGCATATATACTTTCAACAATATTTTTTATTGTTTTGCTTCAAAAAAAACAACTATGCTAATGTTAATTGTGGGTATAACATTCTAGTAACACAGTTGTGTTGCTTGTCCTCAAGATTTTCTGTTTCAAGTAAAGTCCTTAGAGTGCCTGTATTGGGAGGTTCTGAGAAACCTTAAGAGATGGGTCTTACCATGGGAAAGAAATATTCGTCTCCTGAAATCAGCACAGGCCAGTAATTCTCACCCTGATCTCTGAGACACTCTGCTTTCAGTTCTATACTATGCTTTTTTTTGTTTGTTTGTACCAGGGTTTAAACTCAAAAGTTTGTTCCAGCTTTTTGTTTTCTGGCACACTACCAGTTCTGCCATGCCTCCAGCTCAGCCCTTTTTTGCTGGCTACATTTCTGTAGTTGGAGTCTCATGGGTTTTTCTGCCAAACCTCAGCCCACTGAGTAGCCAGGGTTACAGACTTGGGCAATTTTTTTTTTTTTTTGGTTAGTTGTGGGGTTTGAACTCTGGGCCTGGGCACTGTCCCTGCACTCTTCACCTCAAGGCAAGCACTCTTACTGCTTGAGCACAGCACCACTTTTACTTTTCTAGTGGTTTATTGGAGATAAAAGTCTCACAGACTTTCCTGCCCAGGCTGGCTTTGAACCGAAATCCTCAGATCTCAGCCTCCTGAGTAGCCAGGATTACAGGCGTGAGCCACCATCGCCCAGTTTACCTGAGGCAATTTTGCCCAGCCCTTAGATGTGATTTTTATTCCCATGCTCGAAACCTGCATTTTGCCAAACTCTGTACCACATTGTCTGGACTTTCAAAAATAAATCTATTTCTTCATAAATAGCCTGGCCCAAGCATTTGTTACACCAAAATAAATAAATACAGATTAATATAGTTGATTACATTCTTTCGAAGATTTGCATACATTGTAAGTGTGACTCCAGTCTGGGCTACACAGTGAGACCCTGCCTCAAAAACAAAAAAAACTAAGCTTTAATTCTAACTAACTTGTCAAGATACTGTAGTGAGGTTGACCCATTGTAACAATGAGATGTACAAGACAGTATGTTGAAAACAAGCCTTACAACTTGGGAGAGATGGTAGGGGAAAAACAAAGGAGGGGGTAACAATGCTTGGTAAGAAATGTACTCATTACCTTACTGTAAGCCCTCTGTACAGTATCTTTACAATAAAATATATATTTAAAATTAAAAAAAAAAAAGATACTGTAGTGGCAGTGGGACTATTTATCAAACCCAAGCTTCTTTTTCTCATTACTAGTTTTCCAAAGGAGATTAAGTGTGAGCTGTAAAAATCATCCATATTGGGCTGGGAAGGTGGCTCAGTGGTAGAGTGCTTGCCTTGCATGCATGAGGCCCTGGGTTCCATTCCTCAGCACCACATAAGCAGAAAAAAAGCCAGAAGTGGCACTGTGGCTCAAGTGGTAGAGTGCTAGCTGAAGAGCTGAGGGACAGCACTCAGGCCCAGAGTTCAAGCCCCATGACTGGCAAAAAAAAAAAAAAAAAATCAGCCATATTTACAAACCTTTTAAGATCAAAGCTCCATACAGAGTACTTTGCCTACCATGCAAGGCTCAAAATCAATCTCCCAAACCCCAAAGGGAAGAGGGGGAATAAATGCTAAGGAACACTACTTCTTTAAAAACATGTTTGAGTACAGGGGAGTGGTGGTACCTATAATCCTGGCACTAGGGAGGCAAAGGCAGAAATATTACAAATTGGAGGCCAGCCTGCACTGCAATCCTGTAAGCAGATGCTGCTGAAATACATTGGTTTTGGAATGGTTTGCTTGTTTTTGTTGTTTTTAATTCCAAAGGAACTGAGTAAAAAAGATTGAAAGTGACAAAAACTATAATTTAAAATAGAACCACTTTTTCTCTTATCTCCCAAATTGAGATCAAGACATGAATCACCTACATCATAATGTGCATTGTAATTCGAACAGGAGACACAGTGTAAGACAACTGACCCAATTCTTCCAAAGCCAACTGCATTTAAGAAGAGAGAAAACAAGAAAACAAAGGAGAAATGCTCTAGTTTAATAGGATTAGCGACATATCAAATGGAAAATGTGGTTTGTCTAGATTCTCATTCAACAAACCAACTACTAAACAGCCATTTTTGGTATACTTAAGAAAATGTGGCTATAAGTTTACTAGATAATAAAAATATTGTTAACTTTAGTAGATGTGATAACATTTTGACTATGTAAGATAATGTATTCTTTTAGATACATACAGAGCCAGGGATCAGTGGCTAACTTATAATCCTAGCTATTCAAGAGGCTGAGATATAAGGATGGAGGTTTGAAGCCAGCCCAGGCAGACAAATCTAAGAGATCCTTTTATTTTTTTGGTAGGTCGTGGGGCTTGAACTCTAGTCTTGAGCGCTGTCCCTGCACTTTTCAGCTCAAGGCGAGCACTCTACCACTTGAGCCACAGCGCCACTTCCGGATTTCGAGTGGTTAATTGGAGATAAGAGTCTCACAGACTTTCCTGCCCCAGCTGTCTTTGAACTGTGATCCTCAAATTTCAGCCTCCTGAGTAGCTAGGATTACAGGCGTAAGCCAGCTGTGCCCAGCTTCTAAGAGATTCTTATCTCCAATTAACCAGCAAAAAGTCAGAAAGGAAGGTATGGCTCAAGTGGTAGAACACTAGTCTGAGTGGAAAAAGCCAAGAGGTCTAAAACCTCGAGTTCGAGCCCTAGTACTAACAACAAAAATACATACAAAATTGGGAAATAGCACAAGTGGTAGAGCACCTGCCTAGCCATGCAAAGATCCAAGTACTGCTCCCTCTTAAAAGGCACATACAGAAAAAAAAAAAAGAAATATAAAATGTTAATTTATTAATCTAAGTGTTGGGCATTTAGGGGCTCAGTATACATTTTCTCTACTTTCCTATGTTTGGATAATTTTCCAGTCTTATTACAATGCATACATCAAGATGACCTGATCACTAGTATATGCTTCACTCACCGGTTACCAATTTCTTCCCTGTGTTTCAAAAGAGCTTGGCTGGCCATTTCTGGTTCTTCAAACTGTACATAGGCTTCCCCTGTTTTCCTTCTCCCTCTATAGTCCATTACAAAAGTAATGTCTACTATATTCAGTCCTAGGATGAAAAACATTATTACAAATTTGTGCTGCTCATAGGAGGTTTGAAACTAACACATTCACTCATGTACTAATAAAATTTGTATGCTGTTTGGCCAATTCCAAAGCCAGACCCATGCTTAAAAGAGGAGACAGCTTTTATGCAGCCAAAAATTAGCAACACTTTCTACTTGGGATTTCCAGGATGTTTAGAATCCACACAACTCTTTCTCTCGAGGTTTTACTTTGCTCAGGGTATTTTGTTTTGTTTTATTACCCATTATAATACTGTTTCAGGGACAACAGGCATTTAGACTAACATTACTACTATTAGTGCATATTTGGCTAGGCACCCATGACATATAGTATAGTCCTAGCTACTCAAGAGGCCAAGACCTAGAGAATCTCAATGAAAGACAGCCCAAGCAGAAATGTCTGTAATACTCTATCTCCAAACCAACAAAAAGCAAGGCCAGAGGTATGGCTCAAGTCATAGAAAACCAGCATAAGCAAGAAAAGCAGAGCAATAGCTGGAAGCCCTGAGTTCAAGCCCCAGTACCAGTACAAAAGGAAAAAAAAAAGGTGTTTATTTCACAGCTAGCAATTGAGTAATACTGTGGAGGGTGGGGGAAGACTTGAACTCAGAGACTGGATGCTGTCACTGAGCAAGCTTTTTTGTTTTGCTCAAGGCTAATGCTCTATCACTTGAGCCATATCTCGACGTCCAGTTTTTGGTGGTTAATTGGAGATAAGTCTCACAGACTTTCCTGACCAGGGTGGCTTTGAACCATGATCCCCAGATTTCAGCCTCCTGAGTTGCTAGGATTAAGACAGGTGTGAGCCACTGGCACCCGGCCTAATATTTTTAAATCATACACACTGTCCTAGAAAAATATGGCCACTATTTTAAAAAGCTGTATTTTTCAGCAGTTAAACCCTTATGAGTTATTTTGAATCGGACATCCCAAGGTTTACTTGAAAGACCAAAACATTTCTAAGGTATAAAAGGAAAAGATAATAAACTGGGAGATGGATATTAGACCCTAAATATCAAATAACAAAGCACCTGCAAAGAAGTCTACAATGTCTTTTTCATTGCAACTGTAAGGAAGTCCTCTCAAGCGAACCACGCCATCATTTACTGCAGGTGATGATTTGACCTGCAGGCTCTTCATTAAGGCATCTACATCTTCATTATTTATCTCATAGACTACAAAGGAAAGCACATAACAGGTGTAAAATTTACATTACAAAAGAAGAAAGAATTTTAAAGATTCAAATATATTATACCAAGGGTAGTATTATCCAAGAATTTGAACACTAGTAGCTCTAATCTATATACTCTTCTCTCAAGAAAATACCAAATAACACTTATTTAATAAGTATGAGTATCAGATACAACCCATTTAATCCTCACAACTTTTTTTTTTTGCTATGGTGCTGAGGAATCGAACCTAGGGCCTCAGGCTTGCAAGGCAAGCGCTCTACCGCTGAGCCACCTTCCCAGCCCTAATCCTCACAACTTTTAAGATAAACTTAGTCATTACCATTTATAGGTAAGAAACAGGTCAGGCACATGTGGTTCATAGCTATGATCCTAGTTACACAGGAGGCTAAGATTTGAAGACAGGGATTCAGAGCCAGCCCAGGCAGAAAAATCAGTGAGACCTTTATTTCCAATTAACTAGCAAACAAAAACAAAGAGGAGCTCTGGCTCAAGTGGTAAATTGCCAACCTTGAATACGCCAATCAAGGTCTCAAAGCCCTGAGTTCAAACCCCGGTACCAGCATTAAAAATAAAAATAAAACATTATCTCTGTGTCTCATCTGTCACAAATCATACAATGTTATTACAACTACCTTACTATTGTTAAAAATCAAATAAAAACTGCCTTGATATAAAATCTAATGTAACATCTCAAAAAGCCAGACTAATTTTACATACCTTCCACATACCGCTGGCCCATGTACATCCGGTGCTTTTCTAAGGCTTTCTGCACATCCTGCTCTGACTCCATTTCAATTAAGGCATCTCCCCTTCGCTTCCCATCTCTGTTTAAGAGGAAATGTATTCCATTCTCACTATTTCGGATTCTGCAGTCTAAAGGCATATGAATAAAGTCAATCAAAAACAAATCAAACTCATAGCTCAATTATGCAAGTCACTAGGCTACAATTTTCCAACAACGCAGGAACTAAAATGTTTATCACACATGAGTGAAAGGAGACTGAACAATGGGAAGCAGTGGGAGATAAAAAGATAATCAATGTACATTGTATGTGTACATATATGTATGAAAACACCATAACAAAACCTGCTAATAACTTTAAAAAGTGGGGGGACAAAGGCAGGGAGTTAAGAATAATATAGATAGCTGAGTCTGATTCAGAATACATTATCAAAACATGTGTAAATATCACAATGCCTTTGTATAATTACTTTACACTAATAAAAAAATTGTCTATCATTCTTTTTACACAAATTCCTAGTTACTGAAGTCATCCAAACACTAATGAGGTGATCGTATCTAAAATATTCCTAGTATAATACACAAGCAAACTTCAGGACAGATGCTTATGCCAACCATTAAACCGCAAGTCAAACTAGGCTCAATACAAAATGAATTTGTCCAACCCAATGTTCCAACATCAGTTTCAAATCCCTTAAGGAAATGAAGTATGGTTGAATTTATTCCTAAATTTAAAATCATATTCTTAAAATAGCTCCTATACAAAAAACTTTGCTGATGGGTGAGGTAGCTCAGCCTGTAATCCTAGCTATTCAGGAGGCAAGAGATTAGAGGATTAAGGTTAAATACTAGCCTGGAGTACTATAAAAGTTCAAGAATTTCTATCAGGACTGGGAAGGTGGCCAGTGGTAGAGCGCTTGCCTTGCATGCCTGAGGCCCTGGGTTCGATTCCTCAACACCACATAAGAAAAAAGAAAAAAGCCGGAAGTGGCGCTGTGGCTCAAGTGGTACAGCGCTAGCCTTGAGCTGAAGAGCTGAGGAACAGTGCCCAGGCCGAGTTCAGCCCCAAGACCAGACCCCCCACCCCCCGCAAAAAAAGAATTTCTATCAAATCAAATGCTGGGCACAGTGGTACATGCTTTGTTATCCCATCTTTGGGGGAAGCACAAATAGGAGGATTGAAGCCTAAGGACACTAAGGACACTTAGGCTTCAATTGAGATCCTACCTCAAAACTAGCCAACACAAAATGGAGGAGGCATGGCTCAATTGGTAGAGCACCTGTCTAGCAAGATGGAGACCGTGAATTCAATCCCCAGTACTACCAAAAAAAGTTTGCTGCAATAATTTAATTTTTCTCTCTTTTCATTACGTGACATGTCTATACTGTGTATTTCTTATAATGCAAGTCAAAGATATAAACTGTAAATGGCTTTACACAATGCTTAACTCACACTGTGAGTTAATATACACATATACTGTGTATATTTAAGGCACCCACTCAGTTGTATCCTTTAAAAACCTTTAAAGAGGAAAATTTAAATATCATAGACAAAAGCCAGGTTCTGGCTGCTCATGCCTATAAATCCTAGCTACTCAGGATGATGTGATCTGAGGACTGAGGTCCGAAATCAGCCTAGGTAGGAAAGTCCTTGACACCAAAAGGCTAGAAAGTTGAGTTCTGGCTCAAGTAGTACAGCATTAGCCTTGAACAGAAAAAAGGTCAGAGACAGTACCCCGGCCCTGAGTTCAAGCCTCACAGCCAGCACCAAAAAAGAAAAAAAAGAGAACAGAAGGAGAAAAAAAAAACCCACATCACAAATACAAAAACGAAAAGATTAACCACAATATTATTTTATTTGTGCAAGTAATCTTTCATTCTAAATGTGTAGATTACATAGACACTACTCTTAATTCCTTATTTCCACTAATAGTAAGTTTGAATTTTTGTTATGCATGCATTAAAACTTCAGAGAAAACTGACTTCATATCCTGCATTTAACATTAATTTTGTTATATTCAATCTTTAAATCTATATGCCACCAATGGTGTACATGTCACATGTATGTACAGGTCACATGGTATGAATATATAACTAACCAAAATGAGATAATTCTAACCATCAAAAATGGTACCTCCTGAATTTCAGTTTCACAGAACTACCTTTCACTCATATGAAATTATATATTTAAAACACACATAATATATACCTGAGAAAAAGTTAAGTACATCTTCCACAGTGCATGACCAAGGCAATCCTTGAGCTCGAATGAGATAAACATCATCCACTTCCTCCCCTAACTTAGATGAGCTCAATTCGTACTCAGGCAGTGGTGGAAGGTCTTCCAGATAGGTAGTTTTGGATTCCTTTCAAGAAAAAAAGCAATGTGAAAATACTTTTTGACCATCTACTCAGAAAATGTTTATTTCTACAAATAAATGCTCTAGATGTTCTATTATTTCAGAATTGAAAAAAAAACTTCATAGCTAACATGTCATATTTTGGCATAAATTGAATATACTAACGCAAGTAAGCATAATGTAGCAGTTTGGCAGACATAAATTTTACTGAGCTTATTTTTAAATTCATCAACTCCAAATTTTACCTAATAATGACTTTTTTGTTTATTACAGGGCCCTGCTCCATAGCCCAACCATCCTCCTCGCCTCAGCTTCAATAATCCTGGAAATAAGTATTTTCATTAAGGCAATACAAGAAGGGTCCTTACAATTTTAGAAACGAGTGCATGCTACCCAAATTGCACTACCATACTAAATCCCCATCCCAAAGAGCTTAGTCTCTTCAATGAGTATGCAAGCCAATATAGCAAGGGCTATAATTAAGATACCCAAAATACTATAGGAATCTAAAACAGAACACTAACAGAAAAAGAATCAATACATGACATGAGATGAGCTCTGAAGGAAAATAAAGCCATTCCAGAAGTAAGGGGAGGGCTGGGAATATGGCTCAGTGGTAGCATGTTAGCCTTGAGCAAAAGAAGTTCAGGAACAGTGCCCAAGCCCTGCATTCAAGCCCAGGACTGGCAAAAAAATAAATTAAAAAAAAAAAAAGAAGGGCTGGGAAGTTGGCCCAGTGGTAGAGCGCTTGCCTTGCATGCCTGAGGCCCTGGGTTCGATTCCTCAGCACCACATAAGCAAAAAGAAAAACTCCAGAAGTGGCGCTGTGGCTCAAGTAGTAGAGCGCTAGCCTTGAGCTGAAGAGCTGAGGGACAGCACTCAGGCCCAGAGTTCAGGCCCCACGACTGGATCAAAAAAAAAAAAAAAAAAAGAAGTGAGGGGAAAAGGCAGTATGAACAAAGACATAGTTTAAAAACGGTAATTAATCCTACTTTTCTTCAAAATAAAAACAAGAGCCAAAGATGATGACTGGCAAAAGGAACTTGGTACCACATAGCAGGAAGGTCTTAAGTGTGGGATTCAATATGTGTCCTTAACTTGGTAGGCAAAAGGAAGTTAATAAAATGCACTAATGAGTGGGAAAATCAACAAGGCATCAGGAGGCCTTGGAAAGATCAATCTGTCAGACTAACTAAACGAGGGAAACATAAAAAGTCAATGGCTTCAGTGTGAGGTTAACAGGAGCCTGAGATGTACCTAGAGTACTCTATTTTATGACTAAGCCAAAATGGTAATGCAGTAAGTAGTAAGAGTCCAACAAGCACTACATCCATATCCTGAGAAAACAAGACTCTAGTACTTAAAATATACAGGACTAAGGATAGACTATCTGTGCTCTATTCATGTGTTCATATAGAACTGTCTCATTTTAAGGACTCAAGGATGAATGCAAGCACAATGTCTAACACTTCCTGGATAACTGAATAGGTCTTGTGAATTTGGGGGGGGGGAGGGGAACCAGTCGTTCGTTTTAAAGCAACTTTCCTCATTTTCCCAGACTCTGTAAGCATCACAAGCTTTTGACAGAGAAGGACAGCAGAGAGGTATTGGGCCAGGATTCAAATCAATTAGCTCAGCTACTGGCAAGACAGAAACCCTGCTGATTAACCTTCCCGTTTCCACAAATTCAAGGAGAAGCACAAATTGAATAAAATAAATAAACACGACCCATCAGGGGAAGTGAGGCATGGAAAAGTGAGCAGACACTTCCCAGGTGCCACGTAACAAGCACAGAGGATGCATCCCATGCAAGGCACAAAACATTTACAATCTGAGCTCTTAACAAGTCTTTAAAATATATATAGATAGATAGATAGATAGATAGATAGATAGATAGATAGATAGATAGATAGATAGATATGGAAAGTAACAGAAAATCACAGAGTGACAACTGACCCCCAAATCGCTGCCCCACACCCCGAACTCCCCCACGCCACACACCTCCTCCCCCAACATCCAATAGCCGCCCCAACTAATCTCACAACCGGCGGCGACCCGGTCCTGAAGTAGCTTCCGTCAAAGGCAGTGGAGGTGCAAAGGTGACCTTCAGTCATCTGGGGTAACCCGCCTTTCCCGAGGACCCGAGACCCGGCGCGCGGGGGCGAGCCCGCGCCGCCGCGTGCGTGACCCGGGC
>NW_012267265.1:1605755-1616425 GCF_000151885.1 Dipodomys ordii
CCCCGAGCAGCAGCAGCAGGCGGCGCCGGCCCGACACGCCCGAGGGGAAGGAGCCGGCCGCCGAGTAAAAGGGTAGACACGCGGCGCCCGTGCGCCGGCAGCTGCTGCAGTTACAGCCGCAGCCCCGGAGCAGCGCCCCGAGGACCCAGCGCGTCCCGGCCATGGACTCCGAAGGCGACTCGGGGCCTGAAAGCGGCGACTGCCGCGGCCGCGCGGGCGCTGGGGAAGCGGAATCCGAGGCCGTGGAGCGGGGACCGGCACATGCGCCGCGGGCGCGGGGGCAGCGGAGCGCGCGCAGCCCCTCCCTGGCCACGCCCCCGGGGCGGGGCCGGGGCGGAGCTGTCAGAGGGGGAGAGGGGGACGGGCGGGGCGGAGGACCCGGGTCAGGTAGGAACTTTTGCCCTATGTCATCTTGCTTTGTTTTACAGTGCAATTCTTGCTTCATGCGGATAGTGCGTGTTACAAAAGATTCACCCTTCCCTCATGGTTCCTGGTAGTCCCAAGTGCACAAGTGTGTGCACTTTTCCTCCTGTGGCCAGAACCTGTCAGAGACCAGCATAATAAAGATAAAGGCTAAGGGAAATAGTTTATTAAAAAAAAAAATCTCCCCTTCTGTATAGTGTGTTCACAAAAAAAATCTCGGAGGAAACATTGTGAAGATTTAATTTTTATATCAATAACCACCTTGAACCAAAAGCTCAGGGTCAGCGCCTAGGCCCTGAGTTCAAGACAAAAATATTTTTAAAATAAACTAAGTAAGAAAAGTCAAGGTTCTTCAGAAATGGAGCTGTGACTCAAATGGTAGAGCAGTAGACTTGAGCAAAGAAGCTCAGGGACAGTGCCCCGGGCCTGAGTTCAAGCCCCAGGGCCGGTACAAAATATATATATATATATATATATATATATATATACACATAAAATGAAATAAAAACCCAAATAGTTTTAAAAAGGGTAAAAAGTCAGTCTTCTTCCTACACCCTTCTTTTTAAAAGATCTTCACAAAATATGTATAAAACTTCTTGGGGAACTATTATAAAATTTTATTAAAAGACATGAAAAAAATAGACTAAATGTTGATTGAAATACGATCAAAAAAGTTCCAGTTTTTACAAATAAAAATGTAAAGTTATAGAATTAATACTATGTTCAACTCAACTGTAAATAGCCCTTAATTCTTAACATTCTTAACATTTAAGAATGCTAGTTATTTACCTTTTTATTATAGAAGTAAAAAGACTTACTCGAAAAAAAATATTGACTGTTTTCAACTAGAATAGTAGCAATGGAGATGAAGGGGAAGGGGAAGATTTGAGAAATGTCCTCCAACTATAGAGTCAGGATTCAAGGCTTGAATAAGGAGAATTCTATTGTTTTGTTGTTACTGTATTTGAAATTTCATTATGGGAGATGACCTTTCACCTCTGAAAAAGCTTCAAGTTAAATATATGTTAGATTTAAATGTCAAATTCACTTTGTGTCAAGCCTGTGCAATCTGATCTCAAACTATTTTTTTGAGGGTTGAGCTGCTGATGTGGATAAGATTGCCTAGGACCAAGTTTACAGTGAGATGAAGAGGCCTAGAAACAAGACTTGGGCTATTGGGATATCTAATATCCCATAGAAGAAAACCTGGAAGGAGAAAGAGAAGAGGAACAACAAAAAAGGTAAGAGCATCCAGGAGAGTGTTTCTGGAATGAAAGGGAATTTATTCAAGAAGTAAATGCTGCTGGGCATGGAGGTATATACCTGTAATCCCAGCACTCAGGAGGCTGAGGCAGAAGGACATGAGGTCAAAGGCTGCATAGACTCTCTCAACTCACCTCTTCTCCCTGTCACCCACACAAAAAGTGTCAGATCCTTGCTAAAATCAACACTTACTCATCTAGTGAGATGAGCACATAAAATTTTTTTAAGTCTTAAATTTAACAATGTGGAAAGTTTCAACCACCTTACCCACTTTTTTTGGGGGGAGGGACCAGTACTGGACTTGAACTTAGGGCACAGTACATTGTCCTGTCTCTTTTTTGCTTACAGCTAGTGCTCTGCCACTTGAACCATAGCTCCACTTCAGGCTTTCTCATGGTTAACTGAAGATAAGAGTCTCACTGACTTTTCTGCCTGGACTGGCTTCAAACCTAGATCCTCAGATTGCAAGGTTCGGAATAGCTAGGATTACAACATGAGCCAACAGTGCCTGGCTTCCACAATTATTTGAGGTAGTGATAGCAAAGACCAGACAAAGTAGAGGTGAAGAAAAGAATGTGGAAGTGCCAAAAAACAAAGTTGACTTTGTAGGTGAAGATAGGAATAAGGAAGTAAAGGAAATATAGGTCAAAAGTGGGTTTCATTCTGTTTGGGTTAAGTGTGAAGAAATTAGAGCATGCTGAACAGATGATGGGAAGGATTTAGTTGATAGACTAAGTAGCCATAAACACATTGAATTGATGTGTACATCCGAAGACAAGTAAAAGAAGGCACCAAAGCTCCAGTGCAAGCATTAGCTTTAAACAGATATAGTTTTGCCACCTTTTCTATAAACCATAAATCATACTGTGGCTGGGAAGGTGGCTCAGTGGTAGAGTGCTTACCTTGCATGCATGAGGCCCTGGGTTCGATTCCTCAGCACCACATAAGAAAAAAGAAAAAAAAAAAGCAGGAAGTGGCGCTGTGGCTCAAGTAATAGAGTGCTAGCCTTGAGCTGAAGAGCTGAGGGACAGCGCCCAGGCCCAGAGTACAGGCCCCACGACCTGACCCAAAAAAAAAAAAAAAAAGAATAAAATAGCACTGAATAGATAAAATAGCATTTTATGAAAGCTCTCCATAACCACTGAATATTCAGAATATTTTAACACTTTTTTTAAAAGGTTCTAGACTTTGGTCATTTGTGGGGCTTGTACTTGGGACCTAGGTGCTGTCCCTGAGCCTCTTTGTGCTCAAGATTAGCTCTCTACTACTTGAGACTCAACATCACTTCCGGTTTTTGAGTGGTTAATTGGAGATAAGAGTCCCATGGCTGGCTTTGAACCACGATCCTCAGATCTCAGCCTCCTGAGTAGCTAGGATTACAGGCGTGAGCCACCAGCGCCCGGCTCTGTGAGACTCATATCTCCAGTTAACCACCAAAAAAGCTGAAAATGGAACTATGGCTCAAATGATTAAGCACTAGCCTTGAGCAAAAAAGCTCAAGGACAGCCCCCAGACCCTGAGTTCAGAGTGTGTATGTGTGTGTGTGCATGTGCACATATGAATTGATGATTCCTCTGTACTTGAGATGTTGACAGTTTTCCATCTGCTATGAAAGCATGTTCTGAGGTCACAGATTCTAAATTGAGACGGAAAGGAAAAGGAAACAGAATAGAGAAATGAGACTTCGTATCACAAAAGCAAAAGACACTAGAGGAACAAAAAGGCATGAAAAGAAAAGAAGAATCTACTATGATATTTTGAAGAACAATTCCCCCTCTAAAACAGTTTAGTTAGAAATTAACTTTAAGCTTCATGTTTTCTTTTTCCATATATTTCTTCCCAAGGGAAAAAAAAGCATACTTAAATCTTTTAAAGTCCCAAGAACGATTATAAACAAGCATATAGTAACATGGAATTGGAAAGAAGCAGATCAAAATATAACACAAGACTTCAGAGTCAGGCACTTAATAAAATCTTAGGAGGGAGGGTGAAGGAGGGAGCAATGGAGGATTCCAAGTACTTCCTAGATTTCCCTTTGTCTTTATTTTCACTCTCTTCCTAAAATTAATCTCAGTACAGTAATAGATTATTTGTATACAGGAGAGAATTTGTGAATTGATATAAGGACACTATTCCCTAACTAGTCATGTGTTGGGCCAGGAAGCCAAGATTCTCTTCCTTCTACCACCCCCACTCCAAGCTATCATAGAGTCCTACCATTAGCATTTCTGAAGAAACAGTACATCAAACTAAATCACATGAGGGTGTTAATGACATATCAAATAGATTTCATCCTGGCATTGCGACCCTTTAGCAAAAGAAAAGAGCACTAAAAGCAGAGAAGAGGAGGCAGACTCCTTTTAGACAAGGTGAAGCAGAGGTTCCTAGGACTCCACAGAGAGGCTTGCCTTACTGCAAAATGACCTGGAATCCATTCAAAATACTATTGCTAGGATTCTACTCCATTTCTAGGATTCATCTGCATCGCTCTGGGGTGGCTTTCTGGGAGAATGAAAATAGCTAAGTTTAGGAACTGTTTACTATGAAGTCACATCAACAAACAACAAATGACTCTCCCCTCACATAAATACACAGAATAGCCAGGCACTGGTGGCTCACGCCTGTAATCCTAGCTACTCAGGAGACTGAGATCTGAGAATCACGGTTCAAAGCCAGCCCCAGCAGAAAAGTCCCTGAGACTCTTAGCTCCAATAAACCACTAGAAAACCAGAAGTAGCGCTGTGGCTCAAGCAGTAGAGCACTCGCCTTGAGCTGAAGAGTGCAAGGACAGCACCCAAGCCCAGAGTTCAAGCCCCAGGACCAACAACAACAACAAAAAAAGATAAATACACAGAATAAAGATCCTCTACATGTGGTCATCTCGGTCTGTTTATAGAAAGGCTCTGATGCTGACATTGCTAAGGGAAAAACAGTGGCACTTTAGGGACCTGATGAATTATGACAGTTCATTTCCCCCTTTTTTCTTAGACATAATATTGCTAAAGGTTTTCATATTAGTTGAGCAGTGAGCAGCTGTATCACTGAGCAAATTAATATAAGGTAATAAGCACTGTGTTAGACATACACAGACCATATAGTAAGTAACTAACAAGAAATTGGTGGCTCACACCTATAATTCTAGCTATGCAGGAGGCTGAGATCTGAGGATTGTGTTTCAAAGACACCCAGGGCAGAAAAGCCATGAGACTCTTCTCTCCAAATGACCACAAGATAAATAAATAATCAAAAAGTGAAGCTGTGGCTCAAGTGATAGAGCTAGCCTTGAGCACAAAATTTCAGGAATAGCACCAGGCCCTGAGTTCAAGCTCCAGAACTTACACCAAAAAAAAAAAGTAAGAGGGAAATTAGACAGCCTATGTTTCTTTGGGTCTGGCTCACTTCACTTAATATGAAGTTTTTTCCCAAGTCTTTCCATTTCCTAACAAATGGGGCAATGTCATTCTTTCTCATGGAAGCATATAATTCTGTTGTGTATAAGTACCATATTTGCTTGATCCATTCCACTGAGGGACATCTGGGTTGATTCCATATCTTGGCTATGGTAAATAATTCTGCAATGAACATAGTTGTGCTGGTAGCTTTAGTGTGGCCTTGTTTGTGAACATTTGGATAAATGCCCAGGAATGGGATTGCTGGATCATAGGGGAGCTCTATATTTAGAGGAACCTCCATACTGCTTTCCTGAGTGGTTGAACAAGTTTGCATTCCCATCAACAGTGCAGTAGCATTCCCTTTGGTCTACATTCCATCCAGCATCTGTTATGATTAGTTTTCTTTCTTTTTTTTTCCTTCTTTTTTTTTTTTTTTTTTTTTTTGTTGGTTGAGGGGCCTGAACTCTGGGCCTGGGTGCTGTCCCTCAGCTCTTCAGCTCAAGGCTAACACTCTATCACTTGAGCCACAGTGCCACTTTTGGTTTTTTCTGCTTTATGTGGTGCTGAGGAATTGAACCCAGAGCCTCGTGCATGCAAGGTCAGCACTCTACCACTGAGCTACCTTCCCAGCCCTATTATTTTTCTTGATAACTAACTCGGTTGAGGAGGAATCTCAATGTAGTTTTCATTTGCATTTTTCCTTATGACCAGAAAGGTTGACATTTCTTCATGTGTCTATTGGCCATTCTTCTTCAGAGAATTGGCCATTTCCTCTTCAGAGAAGTCTCTCTATAAGTCTCAAGCCCACTTATTAATGGGGTGGTTGCTTCTTCAAGGATTTGGTTTTGGGTGGTTTATACTTCTAGAATAGTTCCAGCAGAGGATCACAATGGCTCAATAGCTATGCACATATGACCATATAAATGATGCTAATCAAAATAAACTCCAAGAAATGGGAACAAGGGTTTTTTTTTTCTTCTTCTATTTTCTAGTGTACTTTTTGCAGTTAATTCTTTTTTTTTTCTTTCATTTTCTCCCTCTGGTTTATCCCCTGTTGTCGGTACCTTTTGTCTTGTATACAAATTTATCTAATCTGGGGATGGGAAGGAGAATCACAGAAATGGTGAGACAAAGGACAAAGGGTGAACCAGTACAACAGTGATGCTCACAAGACACTGGGTTAAAAATGATCTTTACAACTTTTGGGGGGAATGGAGGGAAGGGATAGTGTGAGGAAATGAGGATGTGGGTAACAATGTTCAACAAGAATCCTTACTTATGTAACTGTAACCTCTGTCTGTATATCACCTTTACAATAAAAAGGGGAAAAAAAAGAAAGTAACTGCTTCAGCTATTCCTTGAATGTGCTAACTTGAATGTAAGAAAGTAAAGAAAGACCTCCAGCAGACAATATTTGAATACTTAATATTTTGTGCAATGGAACAAAAAAAGTAGACTTTTTACTTTCCTTTTGGAAATGAAAATTCCTGAATAAGCTTTAGAGGTAGATAAATTCTATAAAACATACAGAAGTTTGTGTAAATCACTGATGTGTCTAGAGCAGTCTTCTCAGTTGAATCTTGATAATTATTGCAGCCTTTGCTTTTCACCTGGTCACAGAAGGCATTTCTAACTACTTTTCCAGTCACAGTAACTTTGCGTTCAGCAAGCAGTTCAGATACGCATCACTCCTTGACGGGTAGGGTGAACTAAGCCTTCATTTCTAAAGAGTCTGGGTCACTAGCAATAGTCCTGATTGGACTGTTCTGGTGGCTTCTCCTTTGTTCTCCAGTTTCTCCTAATTCCAGGAGGGGAGCTCCAGAAGCATTATAGGACTCTCCTACATTCCAGGCATACTTTTCCTCATCTCCCTTGTGGGGAAACACAATTTCCCCTGGTAGTCAAGATCAATCATTCCAGCAAGTCCAGGAACCCCCTGCTTTGTCTGTTCATTCTTTGGGAGTTCAGAGGGAAGAAATAGATTGCAAACCTCAACTTCTATGGTGTTGTATCCTCTGGTGGAAGCATCTCTTCCTCTGGAATCAAGATCTCTAGAACCCAAAACATCAGGAATAGGAAACAAAAAGCTTCCTAGTGGACACACACACACACACACACACTATTTCTATACTTTCACTCCCTTTAATCCCATACCTGTGAATCATGGCTAGAAACCAAAGAGCCTGTCTATATTATTGTGATTTAGAGTATATGTCAAATTGTAGAGGATACCACCTCAGCCAGGTATGCCTGTGTTGCAAGGTAAATCATCCCAGAAGCCACATTTTAAAATATAGTATATTGGAGTCTTTATTATACAGTTAACAGGCTGCAGGCAGCCAGTTGTTATAAAGGCCTGCAGCACACAAATATACAACACAGCTAGGAAACATGCTAAAGAGGAAAGAAATAACAAAAACAATACCAACAAGCTGTCCAATGGAGAGCTGAATTGGGATGCCATGATGACTGGAGATGAGCCAGGAGACAGGACACAGGACATGATCACAAAGACACATGTGGCATGGAGCCCAGCGGCTAGGCTGGTCTGGGCCTAAATAGGTCAGTGAAGGGGGTAGATCCCCAGGAAATTCCCAGTCCCAGGCAGGAGACTGACAGATTCAGTAACCTATCAGCCAAATGCCTGCTCCTGCCTCCAGAGGTCTGGACACTCCCATTACCTGGGAGGCAGGTGATGGGGGCAGGTTGGGGGGGGGGGGCTTCCTTTTCTCAGCATGAAGACAAGATGCCAGACCCTACCATCCACCATATGGCCAATATGGTGCCAGCCAGACCTGACCTCCTCATTCACGGGTACCACCCAGCTAGTCCTGTCATTGACTTTCCAAAAATCCATTCCACAGCTGGCACCAGTGGCTCATACCTGTAATCTTCTCTATTCAGGAGGTTGAGATTTGGAGGATTGTGGTTCAGAGTCTATGATTCTCCATCTCCAAAATAACCAGGAAAAAGCTGGGCTGGAGATGTGGCTCAAGTGGCAGAGTGCCAGCAGAGCAAACGGAGTAAACCCAGGGCTCTAAATTCAAACCCTGGTACCCAAAGGGTGAAAGAAAAGAAAAGAGAGGGGGGGAAGGAAGGAAGGAAAAAAGGAAGGAAGGAAGGAGAGGGAGGGAGGAAGGAAGGAAGGAAGGAAGGGAGGGAGGGAGGGAAAGAAGGAAGGAGCCAGACACCAGTGGCTCATACATGTAATCCTAGTTACTCAGGAAACTGAAATCTGAGGATTGCCATTCAAATGCAGCTGGGGCAGGAAAGCTGGAGATACTCTTATCTCCAATTAACTACAAAACAAAAATAAAAACTGGGCTGAGAAGGTGGCTCAGTGATAGAGTGCTTACCTTGCATGCATGAGGCCCTGGGTTCCATTCCTCAGCACACAAAAGCAAAAAAGGCTGAAAGTGGCACTGTGACTCAAGTGGTAGAGCACTAGCCTTGAGCTGAAGAGCTCAGGGACAGCACCCAGGCCCAGAGTTCAGGCCTCATGACCGACAAAAAAAAAAAAAAAAAAAAACCTGGAAGTGGAGCTGAGCTCAAGTAGTAGAGTGCTAACCTTGAGCAAAAAAAATTTCATGCAGCACCCAGGACCTAAATTCAAGCCCCAGCCTCCTCCATCCTCTCCAAAAAAGCCATTCTACCAATTCCTTGGGATAAAGGCTTTTGAGTAAGGGGAGCAGGATAAAACAGGCCGATTGTACAAGCATGGTCACTTAGTTGTTCTTCATTTCTATACAAAAATACCATTGAACTGAGCAAGGATTTTTTAGGCAAGATCCCAAAAGCAAGGAAACAATCTTCAAAGTGAAGAAATAATCTACAGACTAGGAAAAAGTATTTCATAAATTATGTATCTGACAAAAGGTTGGTATCTAGAATACAAGGAACTACAAATCTCAACAGCCAAACATGATAAAAACAAACTGATTTTTAAATGGGTAACAAACCTAAATAGACATTTTTCAAAAGAAGGCATATAAATGGATAACACATGTGTGAAAGAAATCTTACCCTTAATAATCAAGGAATTGCAAATCAAAACCACTACAACAAATCATTGCATCCCATTTGGGGGGGTCCAGTTGTGGAGCCTGAAATCTGGGCCTGGGCGCTGTCCCTCAGCTCTTCAGCTCAAGGCTAGGGCTCTACCACTTGAGCCACAGCGCCACTTCCAGCTTTTTTTTCTTTTTGCTTATGTGGTGCTGAGGAATCGAACCCAGGGCATCATGCATGCAAGGCAAGCACTCTACCACGGAGCCACCATCCCAGCTCCTGCATCCCATTATTATCAAGGTGACACATGAACTGTGGTGAGCCAGAAGTCAGTGGGGAGACACAGCAAGCAGATTCTGCCTCACACCGAGGAGGTAAGCCAGCAGAATGAAGTATAACAACACAGTATCCCTGAACTTACCATCTGACAGAAAACCATATAACCACTGCTTCCCTCCTGCCTTCCAAATCTCAGCATTCTAAGAATATTTGTGTGAGAGAGAATTCTGACAAACATGGTTCAACCTAGCCAAGCTGACATGCTACAAGGTATAAACCACTAAAGTGCTATGGAGCAAAGCAATAGTGCAGGGCAAGAGAGATAAGGGCTAGGATTGGATTTTGGCTTTAGTCAAGAGGTAAACATTATGAGGTTTAGAGAACAAAAAAGAGTATCATTGCTGCAATGGGTCATCCTGTGTCCTTATTTCAACATTTTGTTATTCCCTTTCCCCTCCCCAAATGAGACAAATGTATATACAAGATGCAGGGTACCAAAATCAAATACAGTGACAACAAGGGATATACCATAGGGGAAGAACATACAAAAGAAACAACAAAAACAGAATCACAAGGACACAGGATGACCCTTTGCAACAATGATACTCACAAGACACTATGTTGGAATGAACTTTACAACTTCATGGGGGAGGGGGAAAGGGGAGAGGGAAGAGATAGTAGGAGAAAAACAAAGGAGGGGGTAACAATGTTTGACAAGAAATGTACTCATTACCTTACTCATGTAACTGTAACCCCTCTGCGCAGCATCTTTATAATAAAATCTTTTTTTAATTAAAAAGAGGAGAAAAAAAAGATAACCTGGTATAGATGCCTAGGGAAAGAGCATTCTAAGTACAGACAAAGAACTTTTGCCCCAGGTTCTGCATTTGTAAATACAGATAATAAATCTCTCCTGGGATTAAGAAGATAAAATGAGTTTCTACACATCAAGCACTTAAAAATGTTTAGAAAAGCTGGGTGCTGGTGGCTCATGCCTGTAATCTCAGCTACTCAGGAGGCTGAAATCTGAGGATCGGGGTTCAAAGCCAGCCATGGGACTCTTATCTCCAATTAACCACTCAAAAACCGGAAGTGATGTTGAGTCTCAAGTAGTAGAGAGCTAATCTTGAGCACAAAGAGGCTCAGGGACAGCACCTAGGTCCCAAGTACAAGCCCCACAAATGACCAAAGTCTAGAACCTTTTAAAAAAAGTGTTAAAATATTCTGAATATTCAGTGGTTATGGAGAGCTTTCATAAAATGCTATTTTATCTATTCAGTGCTATTTTATTCTTTTTTTTTTTTTTTT
>NW_012267265.1:1622505-1628364 GCF_000151885.1 Dipodomys ordii
AAAAAAAAAAAAACCAACCAGATATTCTTTGTCATTTGTGCTTATGTCATGGACAAAAAGTGAACAACAAAGTCGTTCATCTATGAAGGTATAAAGTAAATGTTTCATTTTCATAGCTTAGAAAACTGAGGGAAAAACTCAGTGCTGGTGGAATAGTGCAATGGGCTAATAATAGAACATGAACATTCTTTCTGAGTCTGAGAGGATTAAAAGTAGTTAGTAAAGCTGGGTACTGGTGGCTCATACCTGTGATCCTAGCTTCTCAGGAGGCAGAGATATGAGGATCATGGTTTGAAGCCTGACTCAGCAGAAAAGTCAGTGAGACTCTTAACTACCAGAAAAGTAGAAGTGGAACTGTGGCTCAACATGGTAGAGCACTAGCCTTGAGTAAAAATCTTAGGGACAATGCCCAGGCACTGAGTTCCAGCCACTAGACAACTAAAAAAAAAGTGGAAGTGAAGTTTCTATTATTTTGTTGTTGTTGTTGGTCATGGGGCTTGAGCTCAGGGCCCTGGAACTGTCATTGAGCTTTTTTGCTCAAGGCTAGAAATCTACCACTTGGAACTACAGCTCCACTTTTAGTTTTTAGGTTGTTAATTGCAAATAAGAATCTCACAGACTCCCCTGCCCAGACTGGCTTTGAATCATTATTCTCAGATCTGAGCCTCTTGAGTAGCTAGGATTACAGGCATGAGCTACCAGTGCCTGGCTTCTTATTTTAATATAATCTATCATTACATCTTCTCCCTTCCACCCCCATGTCCTGGGGCTTGACCCCTGGGCCCAGGTACTGTACCTTAGCATCTTTTGCTCAAGGCTAGCACTCTACTACGTGAACCACACTGCCACTTCTGGATTTTTGTTTTGAGTAGTTTATTGGAGATTAGAGTCTTTACTGCCTGAGCTGTCTTTGAACTGTGATCCTCAGATCTCAGTCTCCCTAGTAGCTAGTATTACAGGCATGAACCACTGGCACCCAGCTACAGCTTCTTTTTAATTACAAATCTGATTACTATGTGCTTTAAAAAGAAAAAAATCACACATGGATTTTAACTGTTCATCCACTCAAGTTCAGATCATTGCTCAAGCTGCAAAGCTGGTCATGATTTGGTTCCAGGGAGATCAGAATAGCCCCAATTCCTGCTGCTCTACAATGCACTTATAACTTAGTTGCCCAATAATCTAATTTGCTTTCTGAACAGACTTTTGTTATAATTTTCTTCTTTCATATTATAAAAGAAATATATGGGCCCTTGGAAAATGCTGAACTGATAAAAGTTAAGTCATAATCTCACCACAGTTAACAAATGTTTGTTTTTTAACTGAATTTTTTTTACTCCTTAGCTCATGGAAGGAATGCAGGTAGCCTCCAGGAAAATATGAGGAAATAGATTTGCTCCTAGAAGTTCGGATAGAAAACTGCCTTGAGGACCTTGACTTTTGTAGAGACTCTGGCCTCCAGAAGTATATAATAGGTTTTGGTTCTTTTAAAGCTATCATATCTATGATTATTACAGCAGCAATAGGAAACTTACGTAACAACATATGAAATTTAATGTACAACAGAATAGCATATTATATATTTGTTGTAAATTTTACTTCAGCACTTTCAATCATTATTTAGCTCCTTCCTTCCCTCTTTTCTTCCCTCTGTTTTCCTCTCTCTTTCCTTTTCTGTTTCTCCCTCCCCAGCTCTCTTTCTGTCTTTCTTCTCACTATATACATCAGGCTGTCATCTAACTCACTATGCAGTCCTGGCTTGCTTTGAACTCATTATCTTATTGCTTCAGCCTCCCAAACTGTGTGATTGTATTTATGTACTATCATGCCTGACTTTGATCTGTTTATTATTATTATTATTGTTATGATGATGATGATGATGAAGAAGCTGATGATCTTTAAATATTTGTACAATGGGGTTGCCATTCAACAAAGCAGTTTATGAATACAATGAACCTTGGTCAATGCAACCCCTTGGAACATTCTCATCCTTCCTTCCCAACCCCCTTCCTCCTCACTTTTATAAGATATGCATTGAATTTTCTCTTACTTCATTCCCCCTTTTTCTCCTTTTCATGCATCTACTTCCCTCCCCTTGACTCTACCCCTCCTTTTAAGTATCCCTTACCTGGTATTTACTTGGATGTATCCTTTCTAAGGAATTATGATCTCTTGTTTTTTATGAAATACATTGAAAAGTTTTGCATTGATACACAAATTTCAGTGTTTTATGATGGCTTGGGTTATAAAATAAAGAAAAAGTTATGTAATGATACTACATACTAGAAAACCTGATTGTTTTTCATTTAATTTTATGTAATTATTTTTAGTTAAATTAATTTGTTTCAGGGGCTGGGAAGGTGGCTCAGTGGTAGAGCGCTTGCCTTGCATGCCAGAGGCCCTGGGTTTGATTCCTCAGCACCACGTAAGCAAAAAGAAAAAAGCTGGAAGTGGCGCTGTGGCTGAAATGGTAGAGCACTAGCCTTGAGCTGAAGAGCTGAGGGACAGTGCCTAGGCCCAGAGTTCAGGCCCCATGACTGGACCCAAAAAAAAAAACAAAATTAATTTGTTTCAGTTTTTATTTTATTTGCCTTATTTCATTTTGGAAGTATTGGGATTTGAACTAAGAGCCTTGTACTTTCCAGGCAGGTACTGTACCACACCCCAGCTCCCACAGACAGGATTTTGCTGTGGGTAGAAATTATATTGATTTTACTCAGTAGTACATATCTATAACTATAGAGTAAGGTGTACATGATAAGTGTTCAGTAAATAGACCTGGAATGAACCGAATGAGTGAAGTCAAATTCTTAAACATTTCCCTGACAAAACATGAATATTCATCTATATTGTCAAAGATATAGTCAAGTTTGAACTTCCTTTTTTTTGTTGTTGGTGGTGGTGGTGGTTGTGGGGCTTGAACTCTGGGTGCTGTCCCTCCAGGTCTTCAGCTCAAGGTGAACGCTCTACCACTTGAGCCACAGCACTACTTCCGGTTTTCTAGTGGTTTATTAGAGATAAGAGTCTCACAGACTTTCTTGCCCTGGCTGGCCTTGAACTGTGATCCTCATATCTCAGCCTCCTGAGCAGCTAGGATTACAGGCATGAGCCACCAGCACCCGGCTCTTTTTTTTTTTTTTTGGTTGGTTGTGGAGCCTGAGCTTTGGGCCTGGGTGCTATCCCTCAGCTCTTCAGCTCAAGGCTAGCACTCTACCACTAGAGTGACAGTGCCACTTCTGGGTTTTTCTACTTATGAGGTGCTGAACCCAGGGCCTCATGCATGCGAGGCAAGCACTCTAGCACAGAGCCACTTTCCAGCCCCAAGTTTGAACTTTCTAATTTTTTGTGTAATATACATAAGCACATGAATAATTGTAAAATAATTGTATGAAAGAAAAGAAAGATATATTAATAAAAGTAGAAGCCCTTCAGAAAGACAATTGCCAAGAGTTCCAGAGTTCAGAAGCTTTTCTGAAGTGAGTTCTGTTTCTTTGGCAAGGTAAATCCCTTTACTCTTTCAGCTATTTGACACTGTCAGAGCAGTTTACAGTGTAGACATTCCATGGAAGACTTTTGGAGCCACTTACAATCTTTTGTTTCTATCTCTTGCAGAACTCAAGTGCTGGAAAGATTATGCCTTCCAAATTATTGCCACTTTGAGACCACTTCAAACACTTCACTGACTATGTAGATAACCTTATCTGCAGGTCAATTGTTTGAGCTGATTCCTGTTAACTCAAACTGCTATGTTGTTATAGGAATCATACCCAGGGCTTTGTGCATTCTAGGGCAAGTGCTCTATCACTGAGCTATATCCCTAGTTCCAAAATCTAGGTGTGTAATGCAGGTAAAGTGGAAAAGAAAGAGGCTCAAGTAAATAAGTTGGGAGCCAGGCTCATACCTGTACTCACACCTGTAATCCTAGCTATCGGATGCTGAGACCTGGAGAACTGTGTTTGAAATCCAGTTTGGGCAATACAGTCTGAGAGATTACAACTCTTACCAATCAACAAAAAGCGAGCCCAAAGGCATGGCTCAAATGGTAGAGCCCTAGACATGAATAAGCAAGAACCTTGAGAACATAGGCCTGAGTTCAAGCCCCAGTAAGAGCAGAAAGGAAGGAAGGAAAGGAGGGAGGGAGGGAAGGAGGGAGGGAAAAAGAGAGGAAAGAAGTGAAGGAAGGAAGGAGGGAACAAAGGAAGGAAGGAAGGAAAGAAGGAGAAAAAGAAGTAAGGAAGGAAATTAATGTGGTGCTTTATAAGCCTTGTAAAAGTTTAACAAATACCTGGAGTCAGGGCATTTTGTTGCAAGACATAGGGGGAGTGGACAAAGATAAAAAAAAAAGTGTTGTTGAAAAGTTTCCTAGGACTTACAAGATCAGCATGGATTTGAGGGTAAGACTTGAAAAACAAAAAGAAACCAAAGTTCCTTCTAGTTAAAAAACACAGGGTACAATAGACAACTTTTGGTGAAAGCAGACTAGTTTCCACCACTGAGGGAAGCTCCTGCATATTCTGGTGAATATACCTAAGCATTTGCCTCAGTGGAGCTGCCCCACCATTAGTACCTTGGGCAGGAAGATTGATTTCTTCTTCCTAGTTTCCACGGTAAAAAAAAAAAAAAAAAAAGGAATCCTACTAGTCAGGTGGGTGCTGTGGTTTAAGCCTATAATCCTGTCTATTTGGGAGGTAGAATTGTCTATGGTCAGGGGACTTTTTTGATGCCAGCCCAGCCAAAAGGCTAAGTTCAAAAGATTCTGTCTCTACCAATGACTATCACAAATAGGGTTACAGTCCAGGCTGGCTGGGCATGAAGGATGAGATTTTATTTCAAAAATAAGCAATGCATAAATAGGCTTGATGGAGAGTGGGTATCAGTGAGAGGTGGTGGGGCCAGCAGAGAGGGTAAATTAGAGTCAGTATCCGAATACTTTATGTGAATTTATGAAAATAGAATGAAGAAACTTCTTGAAATTGTTTTTAAGAATGGGGAGGGTAAGCCGGGGCACCGGTGGCTCATGCTTGTAATCCTAGCTACTCAGGAGGCTGAGATCTGAGGATCACAGTTCAAAGCCAGCCCTGGCAGGAAAATCCATGAGACTCTTATTTCCAAAAAAACCACTAGAAAACCAGAAGTGGCGCTGTGGCTCAAGCAGTAGAGCACTTGCCTTGAGCTGAAGAGCCCAGGGACAGCACCCAGGCCCAGAGTTCAAGCCCCACGACTGACCCCCCCCAAAAAAAAAAGAATGGGGAGGGTGAAATGAGGTAGAAAGTTGGAGAGGATAAGTTTGATAGGTGTATATATTACATGTATGGATAAAAATGTCACTATGAAATTTCCCCTTTGTACAACTAATATATGAAGATAAAAAAGAAACTACAGCAAAAAGGGCTGGCAGAGTGGCTTAAGTGGTAGAGTCTACCAGGCTTGAGGCCCTGAGTTTAAACCTCAATATAGCCAAATGGGATGGGGGTGGCGAAGGAGAAGATCAGAATCACATTGAAGCCTACCAAAGCCATGCACAATGGAAGATTTCTTCAATAACCACTACAAGATTTTAAACAGGCAGTGAAGAGATCAGGGTACTGATCTTTTCATATAATAATGTATTTAAATCAAGTTCTTTGATAAATGATACACAATATGGTATAGAATGTTGTCTGTGTGTGTGTGTGTGTGTGTGTGTGTGTGTGTCTGTCTGTCTGTCTGTCTGTCTGTGTGTCTGTGTGGCAATCTTTTTTTTTTGGGGGGGGTCTGGTCGTGGGGCCTGAACTCTGGGTCTGGGCGCTGTCCCTCAGCTTTTCAGCTCAAGGCTAGCACTCTACCACTTGAGCCACAGCGCCACTTCCAGCTTTTTTC
>NW_012267265.1:1628577-1647829 GCF_000151885.1 Dipodomys ordii
AGTCTCAAGATGTTTATAGCCATTTTTTAAATTGCAGATTTTTTGCTTTGTTGTTATTGTTGTTTGTGCTTGTCCTGGGACTTGAACTTACGGCCTAGGCACTGTCCTTTAGCTTTTTTGCTCAAGGATGGTGCTCTACTCTTATTAGACCACTTATCTTTGAACTATTTATTAGGTGAAAGAGAAACAAAGTCTCTTCTTCAGTATTTATTTATTTACTGTAGTATTTATTTATTTACTTATTTATTTTTTGCCAATCCTGAGGCTTGAACTCAGTGCTATGGGTGATGTCCCTGAACACTTTTTATGCTCAAGACTAGTGCTTTAACACTTGAGCCACCACTTCACTTCCAGCTCTTTTGGTAGTTAATTGGTGATAAAAGTCTCGTGGACTTTTTTGCCCTGTTTGGCTTCAAATGGTCATTCTCAGAATTCAACCTCCTGAGTAGCTACAATTACAGGCATGAGCCACCAGCGCCTACCCCCCAGGACATTATTATTTTCACATCTTTTATTATATATTTAGACTGACAATAATTAAAATATCCAGAGCATATGAAGACTGAAGTCAAATGTTTTAAGCATTTTCATTTGCTTAGATGTATCTTTCTTCTAAAACTATTTCTTATTTACATATGAGTACCTATGCTACCACTAAGGGCTTTGTGGGACATCATCTTTGTATAGAAGTAACTAATAAATATGTCCAAGGAACTTTGGGCCTCCCTTAGATTTTTCTGTGCATATCTTTCCAAGGCTTACAACTTGGACTAACTAAGCCATGCATGTATCATTTCTTTCAAAAGAGAAAGTTTAGTATACAGAGAGACCACTGGCTTGCTTGAGAGCATGTGGTAAAGAGAGACATAAGCCAGGAAAAATGCCTGCTCTGCTGCTTTTGCTTGCTACTCTCTCAATATTCAGTCTCTGGGAATGAAAACAAAGCCATTATCATGTCATCCACAAATAGATGATATGTGTATCTCTTCCAGTCTCTGATCTCTTCCATTCTTCTTGGTCATCTAGCTGCTAGGAGTTAGTATTTTTAGAATTCTGCTGTTTTCTACTTGAAACAGTTTCATTTGCCCAAAATGGAAAAAAGGGAGAGTAGAATTGCAGAAATGTTGATGTGATTTCTTTTTTTTGTTTGTTTTTTTAATGTGATTTCTTTTTTTTTCTTTTTTTCTTTTTTTTTTTTTTTGGGTCCGGTCGTGGGGCCTGAACTCTGGGCCTAGGCACTGTCCCTCAGCTCTTCAGCTCAAGGCTAGCGCTCTACCACTTGAGCCACCGCGCCACTTCTGGCTTTTTTCTTTTTGCTTATGTGGTGCTGAGGAATCGAACCCAGGGCCTCATGCATGCAAGGCAAGCACTCTACCATTGAGCCACCTTCCCAGCCCCTGTGTGCCAATCTTAAGGTTTGAACTCAGGGTCAGGATACTGTCCCTTACCTTTTTTGCTCAAAGTTAGCACTCCTCCACTTGAGCCACAGCTCTACTTCTGGATATTTTGGTATAATTGGAGATAAGAATTTCATAGACTTTCCTGCCTGACTTTGAACTCCAATCCTCAGATCTCACCCTCTAAATCCCTAGGAATCCAGGCATGCACTGCAGCATCTGGCTAGAATGGTATTTCTAAGGCTTAAAACAAAAAAAAACAAACCACTAAGTGTTGGTGGCTCTTGCCTGTCTGTAATCCTAGCTACTCAGAGGCTGAGATCTAATTACTGGGGCTCAAAGCCAGCCTGGGTGGGGAAGTCCTTAAGATTTATATCTTCAATTAACCACTCACAATCTGGAAGTGGAGCTGTGGCTCAAAGTGGTAGAGTGCTAGCCTTGAGCAGAAAATCTCAGAGACAGTGTCCAGGCCCTGAGTTCAAGCTCTATGACAGACAAAGTAAAAAGGTATTGAGCCAGGCTTTATGGCGCATACCTGGGATACTGAGGCAAAACAATAAGTTTTAGGCCAGCCTGAGTTACATAGCAAGTTACCTGTCAGTGTGGGCTACATTACAAGTCAAAAACAAACAGAAAAACCCAACAGACTAAACAGGTATAGAGAATAAAAGCCAGAAACCCACATATCTAACATCTATATTCAATGAATGTTGAAATTTAACGAAAGAAAGAAACAGAAGAAGTCAAATACAGGTGGCTCACCACTCTAATCCTAGCTACTCAGGAAGCTGATATCTGAGGATTATAGTGCAAAGCCAGCCCAGGCAGGAAAGCCCATGAGACTCTTACCTCCAATTAATCACAGAAAAAGTTGGAAGTTGGGGCTAGGAAGGTGGCTCAGTGGTAGAGTGCTTGCCTTGCATGCATGAGGCCCTGGGTTCGATTCCTCAGCACTACATAAGCAGAAAAAGCCAGAAGTGGTGCTATGGCTCAAGTGGTAGAGCTCTAGCCTTGAGTTGAAGAGCTCAGAGATATCACCCAGGCCCAGAGTTTAAAAAAGACCAAGAGTAATCTATCTCATAAGCAGGCCCAATAGCCTCTGAAGTGGCCTGAATAAAGGACTCATCCTCCAAAATTATGAGTTACCAACTAAGTCAATGAACTTCTCCATTCTGGAAATTTGAATTACAAATGCAAAAATAAAATTCCACTTGGGGTCAGAACAGAAGAAAGAAAGAATAAAAAGACAAACACAAGCTCTAACTAGAACCCATCAAGGCAGGCCACAACAAAGTCCATGAGCCCTACTGCTGAGTAGTCCTGAGCAGTCTTGAAAATGGAATCACTCACCAGAGCTTTCTGAGACATTTTTTGGTCCTACTAAGGCATTTCTATAACAGAGTCTTCATCTTTCTATGAGTATATGTACAACAAACACTCCTACGAATGCTATAGTTGAGTAGGTTTTTAAAAAAGTACTTTCCAAAGAAAGACACTTAGTATTCAAAGGGCTTTCCTTTATATCATCTCAACAATAGTAAGTGTAAATAGATAACTGACTAAACTGAAACAACTTTCGTTCTTGCTATTGAGTAACCTTTCGGAGATGAATGTCTATCAATATCCTGTGAACATGATTGAGTTTGAAACACAGGGTCAGGAACTGAAGCCACCCAACTTTCCACCAGGGAGAAGGAAAGCTGGTAAAGGGAAGACAAAATCAAGGAACCCACAGGGAAAGAGAGCTGGGGTTGCTGGATGAATACAACTCTGAGACTCTCCCAACCTCTCAACTTTAATTCTGTGAGCCTGTAAAATTTCTTATCATTTCAGTCAGTTGCAAGTGTTCATTTCTGCTATCTGTAATTGAAAACATACAAATACAATACGACATCAGTTATATATTTTTTACATGCATCTAAAAGGGTGGGCAAAAGGCCTTTCAGAGAAAAGTATCCTTGATTAGGGGAGGAGAAATGTGAGAAGTCTAAACCAAAGATGTTACTTAGCACTTGAGTGTATGGGGGTAGGGAGGGAGCAATGGGTGTCTAGACAGTGGATTGATTAGAAGAGAAATCAAGAGAATCAAAGGGAGGTTGTGTGTGTGTGTGTGTGTGTGTGTGTGTGTGGAGAAATAAAAGGAAATTTCTTGGACTTAATAGCCCAGGCTTTCCAAAGATGTTTGAGTATTTTGAGTATTTTTAGTTGGAATTAATTAAATGAACCCATAAATAAGAATAGCAGTATATTCTGATTTCTAGAGGTCATTTTCAAATAGCAGTGACTTAGAACAGTATTTTCATTTTTTCCTAGAATACTTCAGATGCTAAGTAAGTATACTATTGTACTCTATATTTTCCTTTGTAAATCATTTTTTTTTCCTTACAGGGACATTTGACAATGTTTAGAAATATTTTTGTTTCCTGTCACCAAGAAGAAAACAATATAAGCATGAATTGGATGGAGATCAAGGACATACTAAGCAGACCCATGTACAACACTATTATAAATGGAACACCGTCTCTCACTCTTTAAATTTTATCGTAAAGGTGATGTACAAAGGGGTTACAGTTACGTAAAGTAATATATACATTTCCTGTCATTTTCTTCATGCTTTATGTAGAAGGAGAACATTTCAGTAAATTCACTCAGAGCAAATGTCACTTGTGCTCAGGCTGGGTATTATTGCCCAGTGGAATCTCTGGGTTTCAAGCATGTTTGCTGTAACAAGAAGATGAAGTGTCAACGAGGAGTTACAGTGATACTAGCATCAAACCAAGACTTCCTTCATCATGTTAAAGGAAATGACCCAGGCAGAGAAAGACAAATACCACATGTTCTTCCTCATCTATGTAAACAAAAAGAGTAATTTTATGAAAGAATGGAGTGGAATAGTGGTCACTAGAAACTGAGGACAGAGGATGGAGGATGGAAGGAAGTTATATAAGGGCCACCAAAATATAGAGGAGGAATTAGTTCTGAGTTTCTATAGCACAGCAGGATAACCACTGGTTATAATTATTCATAATGTACTTTAAAATAACTATAAGAGTACAGAAGTTCTCAGTATCTATAAATAATGTTTGAGGAGGTGGACTATATACTGTATACTTTATACTGTATACTGATTTGATCAGTATACATTGCAGACATGTATCAAATTAACTTACTATATCCTATAATGATATTATAAATATCATTTTAGTAAAAATAAAAGCTAAGGTTTTCTTCTTAGTGTAATCAGAATACGAGAATTTAAATGAGAAGAACTTTCCTAATATGATTCAATTATGTAACATTAGGTTAGTTATGGTGGCTCATGCCTATAATCCCAACTAAATTGGAGGTAGACATTGGATAATTGTGGTTTTAGGCAAGCCTAGTCTAAATGTTAGTGAAATCTAATTTCTAAAACAAGCTAGGGATGGTGGTCATACCTGTATTCCCAGCTACTCAGGAGGAAGGGGTGGGAAGATTACAGTCTGAGATAAGCCCTGGGCAAAAGAAAATCCTACTTGAAGAATAAATTAAAGCAAAATTGGATGAGGGCATGTCTCAAGTGGTAGAATATTTGCCTAGCAAGTACAAGGTTCTCAGTTCAAATCCCAGTATCACCAAATATATATATATATATATATATATATATATATATATATATATATAATGCTCTGTTTTGGTACTACTTAAAATCAAATCCTAAGAGTTTTTTGATTTATATGAATTCAGTAGACCTAGGTTCAAATTTTGGGTCTATTACTTACTACAGGTCATGTATTAGATGTTATTACATTACATTTCCTCGTGCATAGAATTGGACAACAATCTGTGTCACAAGGTTGTAATGAGAATTCAGTGAGATGTAGGGTCTTGCAAAATTACTGGTGGAAAGTTACATAGACTCCAGAAAACAAAAATTAGTTCCTTTCATTTCCTGATGATCTTGTGGTCTCTTTACAACATTAGCTTAGATTCTGCGGTGCTTTCATGATTAGGTAAGCTCTCTATGAGTCCTGGAAAGACTGGAAAGCCCTAGGATATCTTGGGAAACAAAGAGCTGTTTTAAGTCTTGTGCAGAGTAACTACAGAGGTCTCATGGGAAGAACTGGCCTGTGGATCCAATGGCCCTGAGAGGCATGACCCAGGGAAGAGTTATGGAAATTACCAGCGTGACAGTCTTGTGACAATGACTCTGATTATCTAACACAGGACCCTGGAAGTTGACAGAAGACAAGTGGGCGGCACAGATTTTGTTCCTAGAATAGGAACACACACCGCACATGTACACACACACACACACACACAAACACTTTACATATATACAGACACACATATATACACTGGCTCCAATTTTAGAGCTGCCATTTGTCCATACAACCATGTGTTTGCAGCTAAAATCTGTGCTATAAATATTCAAAGAACCTCCTATACTAATGGATTTGTGATTGTGTTAGCACCTAAAGCAAGAATTCAAATGAGCACTGGAAATATTGCCTGCATGGTGAACAGGTCTTATGTCTTAATGCTGTGATTCCAAAATATTTCCCCACTTCATTTCTGATACCTTAATTTTAAAAATTATTTAAAAATAAGATTTGCTATTTTCATGTCCTAGTTAGGGATAAAGTGAAAACATAACTAGGGAGTTTATATACTGATTTAAATTAATAATAATTTAAATTTTTAATAAAACTTTATTTTAAATAAATTTAAATTTAAATAAATTAAGTAAATAAATTAAAATTTTTATTTTAAATATATTTAAAATAACAATCCTAGTGAGGTGGAAACTTATTGGCTATGGTGGTGCACATCTGCAACCCCATCACTAGACAGGCCATAATAGGATGATTGCAAGTTCCAGCCTGGGCTACAAAGTGAGTTCAAAGACAGCCTGGGACACATTGGGAGATCCTGTCTCAAATATCCCCCTGTCCTCCCCCGCAAAAGAAATTATTATTATTGTTGTTGTTGTTCTTGTTGTTTATCATGGGGCTTGAACTCTGGGCCTGGGTGCTATCCCTCAGCTTTTAGCTCAAACTCTTGAGCCACAAAGCCACTTCCTGCTTTCTGGTGGTTAATTGGAGATGAGAGTCTCATGGACTTTCTTATCCTGCCTGGCTTTGAACGGTGATTCTCAGATCTCAGCTTCCTGAGTAGCTAGAATTACAGGCATGAGCCACCAGTTCCCAGCTTTGACACTATTTTGTATATTACTATATAATACCTTGTGTTACCAGTAACTGACCTATGGATTTATTCTTACGAAACATTTATTGAAGCTGGGTGCTGGTGGCTCACGCCTGTAATCCTAGCTACTCAGGAGGCTGAGATCTGAGGATCCCAGTTCAAAGCCAGCCCGGGTAGGAAAGACCGTGAGACTCCTATCTCCAATAAACTACCAGAAAACCGGAAGTGGCGCTGTAGCTCAAGTAGTAGAGCACTCACCTTGAGCTGAAGAGCTGAGGGACAGTGCCCAGGCCCAGAGTTCAAGCCCCACGACCTACAAAAAAAAAAAAAAGAAACATTTATTGAATAAGTGAGAGTTGACATTAAGAACTATGATTGTGATCTGGGAATGTGGCTTAGTGGTAGGGTGTGTGCCTAACATGCATGAAGCCCTAGGATCAATTCTTCAGTACCACAGAAACAGAAAAAGCCAGAAGTAGCACTGTGGCACAAGTGGGAGAGTGCTAGCTCAGAGACAGTGCCCAGACCCTGAGTTCAAGCCCCAGGACTGGCCAAAAATAAAAATAAAAAAATACATATGATTGTAGTATATTTCCTTTGTCTACATATCTATTTTTCATGCCTCTTAACTTTACACATGTTTCATTCTTTCTGAAAATCTTTCTGTCTTTACATGACCCCTCTTTACTTCTTTACTATTTTTTTTGTAATACTGGGATTTGAACTCAGGGCCTTATATTTGCTAGGCATTTGCTCTACCATTGAGCCATCCCTTCGGCTTTCACCAGCTGGGTTCCTGTAATTCTTTGAATCTTACAAGAAGAATCATCATTTTGTGCTTTAATGATTCTTTACATGTCACTCTCCACCACTAGAAGTTAGTTCTTTGAGGTTGTGATGTTGATCCTTCAATGGTAACTGGTTTACAGTAGGGTTTAGTAAATGCTACTGATTGCTGAAATGACTGAATGAATTTCACAGGAGAGTCTCCAGGAAGGTTTCAGACAGCTCTCTTGTAGGAAATGCTTTACAAGATCCTTTCCTTTAAAAAACTCTAATTTGGATAAAAAAACATCATTCTTATTAATGTGGTTTTATTATTGTAGTTGCTGCTGCTGTTAATTAGGTATACAAAGGGGTTACAATTTATTTGTTTTTTTCCTCCAGATAGGATCTTGCAGTGTAGTTCAAGTTAGCCTCAAACTTGGTCTATTGTCTTGAATTATGGATAACAGACATGTGCTACCAGGCCCAGCTATGCTTTGTTATATCTCTCTCTTCTACATTCAAATTAAATGACTAGTGTGGAAATAGAGTATAGTCAACAAACAAGGGATTATCTTAGTTTTTCACCGGGGGTTCTTTGATATAAGGAGACCTTAAGGATAGTGATATTGACAATGGACTGGTGATATTGGTAGATAGTGGTGGAAATTTCTCTCGAGGTAAAACTAATGGTTTGACTCTCTGGGACCAGATCTTGTTGGTACAGGACTGAGCGATTATGTTGTATAAAGTAGGACCTCTCATGCCCAGCTGTAAGAGGATTGTGGCCTGCTCAGGTTGCTATGGATGTGACTATGACAACTATGGAAAACATGAGAGATGCCAAGAACTGGGTGTGTTAAGGGAACCACACAGCCAACACAAAGGACTGCCTGGGGTCCAAAACTACATACAAAGATCTGACTTTCGCCTCTTATTTTATATCTACATTGATGCAAACCCTGAAGTGCTCATATCTGATCCCTTTCACCTAAGCACCATGACTACCTAGTGTGCAGCACAAAGGGCTATAGCCCTTGAGAACAGGGACTATTTAATTAAGCCAACTGTGATTTTGTGAGGGTGAAAGTAACAACTGCTGATTCCTAGGGTATTTTGAAGTTGTACCCAGTTGGGATGTTCTCTATGTCTATAAATGGTCCTTCAAGCTAAAGGACCTCATGGAGATGGGTGGGCTAAACACACAGATGCCTTGAAATGACATTAACATCTCTACATCTGACAGCACAGCAGAGGCCTGCTCTCTGGCAAACTTCAGCAAGGTTAAAAGTTAAGCCTCTCTTTTGACAAACTCAGCAGTGACTCTGGTATTCCCCCTATTTGGTTGCTAGGCTTTTATGACCTTCAAGGAGAGACTTATTTGTTTAGTTTCCATACACTTTCGAGCTGCTTAGTTACCAAGTCTTGTGCTCAACATGCCCTCTGGGCAAGTAAACTTTTGAAGAGCAAAGCAGATTGAAGCCACAAGCAAGCCTAGAAGACTGAGCCCCCTGAGCCCTTGTGCTATAGGATGCAAGCCAAAACACAGCTGGTGGAGTTAATTTTAGACTTTCTGGGCTTGGCAATGTTCTATCAATTTGGGAAAAGCAGGTCCTCAAAAAGAACCTTCTTTCTCCTTCCTTCTACACATGCAGTTTATTACAAAAGTAGCCATGCTGCAGAAAGCAATTTGTAGGAAATATTAAGAAATAAAATTTTAAGCTGGGTGCCAGTGGCTCACACCTGTAATTCTAACTACTTGGGAGGCTGAGGTATGAGGATTGTGGTTTGAAGCCAATCCAGGCAAGAATGTCCATGAGACTCCTAGCTCCAATTAACTACCAAAAATCCAGAAATCATGCTATGGCTTAAAGTGTTACAAAAAGTTCTGGCTTTGAGCAAAAGTTCAGGGACAGTGCCCAGGCCCTGAGTTTAAGCCCCAAGACTGGTGTGCATGTGTGTGCGCATGCATACATACATGTATGCACACATAGAGGCACCCCAAGAAATAGAACTAATTTATTGAACAAATATAAGGTCCATGTAAGAAATCTTTTATAATTTTTGTTCTATGAACTGTAATCCTCACAATTACACTGATGTGGGATTTGTTAGAGAACTCTAAAAGACGAGGTTATCAAAAACAAACATTATTTTCCACATTGGAGAAAAATGTTTTTTAAAAAAGATTACACTGTTTACAAATGTAACAGGAATTTAAATGTGAGGAGTAAATATGTACTATTCTCTTCTGCAGTCATAGGATCTAATTTGCTGATTTCATATTTCTCACTCTAAGTTAGAAATAATTTATTTGATTTATTTGACTGCTTGATTTTTCAGTGCCCTATAGGACTGATAGGAACAATGTCCTGTTTAACTCTGCCTTTATTTTGTTGCTTATAGAAGCTCATAGTAGACACTCAGTGAGTATTAAATGGGTGATTTGTCTCGTCATTCTTTAAAATCTTGGCATATTATTCCACAAATGCCCTCTTAAGAAAAAAATAAGCAGCTTGAGGAGGAGTGTGTTTTACTTCCTCCATTCTAAAGAAATAATTGTCTTAAGCTTTTTGTTTTGATTCTTTATGGGTGATAAAAGAATGTGCTTAGAGACTCCTCGCTTCATGAACTAACTTCATACTTCTATTCTTTCCTGAGTATTGAGAAGCATTTATAACTGTACAGTGGTTTGTCTTTGATGAAGCAATATGTAGAATTAAAATCTAAATAGCATTAGTAAGGGTCATGTTAGATTGCTGGACATTTAAGATGTAAAGATGTCTACATACAAAATTTGCTACAAGAGCTGGGTGCTGTTGCTCATGCCTGTCATACTATCCAGGAGGCTGAAATTTGAGGATTGTAGTTTGACATCAGCCTTGGTAGAATGAACTACACCGAAAAAGATCAAGTGGTGCAATGCCAGCCTTGAGGAAGAGAAGCTCAGGGACAGTGCCCGAGCCCTGAGTTCACATCCCAGGAGGGGCAAAAAAAAAAAAGCTACAAGGAAATTAAATAAACAGAAGTAATTTTGTGTGAAAACAACAAAAAAAAGCAAATTACTAGATATATTAAGTGGGCTTGTATACCATGCTAAGATTCATTTAGAATTCATTCATTCTTGTTTAACTAAACCAGATGTGGTGGTTCACTCCTAAGATCCCAGCTACTCAGCAGAGATTGGGAGGTTCATGATTTGGGACAAGCCTAGGCAAAAACTTAAGATCCATTCTCAACCATAGCTGGTTTGTGGCAGTGCATGCCTGTTTCCCCAGCTACTCAGGAAGTATAAGTAGGAGGATCTCAGGCCAACTAGCCACGGTAAAAATGTGAGATGTTAACCTCAAAATAGGCTCAAGATACTAACCTCAGAAAAGGCTGGTTGGGTAGCTAAAGTGGCAGCGTGCCTACCTAATGAGATTTAGGATGCTCTGAGTAACACACACACACACACACACACACACACACACACACACACACACACACGCTACTATATTCATTCTAATTCAACCCATCTGGGAGGGGGACAGAGAAGACATAGGAAGTTATTGAATTCAGATTGTCCTTACTAGCTGTAATACTGAGTGAGTTATATAATTCTCAGCATTCCTTATGCATAAAATTGAGGTCAAAAACACTTCAGCCTCATGTAGCAGGGCAAACAATAAATGAAATAAAATATACAAAAATCTTGATTGGTCCATGAAAATATGCAATAAATGGCAGTTGGGAAAACAATCTCTTGCTCTTCTTTTTTCCTGTGGTAGCAGTTCTGGGAACTGAACTCAGGACCCGGAGCCTGCTCGAAGCACTCTACCACTTTGCTCTTGGACTTGAGCCACACTCCATTCAGAAAAAAGTCTTATATAATGATTTAATTAGATGGAATAATTACCACATTTATCTAAAGATTAAGCAATCAAAACATACCAGGGTACCATTATACATCTTATCAGGTTACTTACTAAAGATTCGTTGTTCAGTTATACCTTTTCTTGTTCAGGTGCCATTTTAGCAAAGGAAGATCATATTTCTGAATCAATAGAGAAGCTACTCAGGAACTTCTGAGGCTGCTCTAGTCACAGGGTTGAAGTTAGCTTTTTTTGGTGGGGGGAGGGTCTGGTCGTGGGGCCTGAACTCTGGGCCTGGGCGCTGTCCCTCAGCTCTTCAGCTCAAGTCTAGCACTCTACCACTTGAGCCATAGCACCACTTCAGGCTTTTTTTTCTTCTGCTTATGTGGTGCTGAAGAATCAAACCTCATGCATGCAAGGCAAGTGCTCTACTACTGAGCCACCTTCCCAGCCCATGAAGTTAGCATTTTTTTTAATATGAATGTTATCTGCTTTGTTGGTAAAAGAATATATTTTTACATCCAGTCAGGAAAAAGCTAGCAAACATGAGGGCAAAGAAAGACCCCTCTAGTCCATAAAAAGTTGTATTCATTTTCAGCAACTCCTCCTCCTCCTCCTTTTTCCAGTATTAGGAATTGAACTCTCTCTCTCTCTCTCTCTCTCTCTCTCTCTCTTGCTCTTTTGCTCTCTCACTTTTTTTTCTTTTCTTTTTTTTTTTTTTTTACCAACTGTTAAATTCCCAATCACTTCCAGGTTTTCTCAGAAAGGGTCTAGTAGAGTGTTGGTGTTATGGAGAAATTAAAACCTAAAGCTGGGAGGTAGCTCAGTGGCAAAGCCACTTGCTCAGCAAGTGTACTTGTATGGTACTGGTACTTTTTATGGTACTGGCTCAAACCCCAGTACCATAAAAAGAAAAAACAAGAACAAAAAATTAAATCTAAACAGCACCATATACTTGCACAGTTATCACCTAGTTTTGTCTATACTTCTACTTTCCTTTGTCATATTATTCTGAGGAAAACTGCAGGTATCTTATTTCATCTGTGAGTCTTTTCCTCCCTCCCTCCCTTCCTCCCTCCCTCCCTTCTTCCCTTCCTCCCTTCCTTCCTTCTTTCCTTCCTTCCTTCCTTCTGTCTTTCTTCCTTCCATCTTTCTTTCTCTCTCTCTCTCATTCCTACCTTCCTTCCTTCCTTCCTTTCCTTCCTTCTTTCCCTTTCTTGTTGTTGGGCTTGAACTCAGTGCCTAGGTGCTGAGCCTGAGCTCTTTTTGCTCATGGCTAGTGTTCTACCACTTTGAGCCACAGTGCCACTTCCAGTCCCCCCCACCCCTTTTTATTGTCAAGGTGATGTACAGAGGGGATTTCAGTTTCAAAAGTAAGGTGATGTTTTTGAGTGGTTAATTGGAGATAAGAGTCTTACTGGGGGGGGGGGTTGGGAAGGTGGCTCAGTGGTAGAATGCTTGCCTTGCCTGCATGAGGCCCTGGGTTCGATTCCTCAGCACCACATAAGCAGAAAAGGCCAGAAGTGGCGCTGTGGCTCAGGTGGTAGAGCGCTAGCCTTGAGCTGAAGAGCTGAGGGACAGCACCCAGGCCCAGAGTTCAGACCCCACGACCGGACCCCAAAAAAAAAAAAAAGAGTCTCACTGGGACATTTCTGCCCCAGCTGGCTTTCCACCTTGATCCTCAGATCTCAGTCTCCTAAGTAGCTAGGATTACAAGTGTGAGCCACCAGCGCCCATCTTCAATATGCATTTCAAAGAGATAAAAATTCCAAAAAGAATCATAATACACCATCATCTGCCACAAAAATATTCAGTGTTAACATTTCCAGTGTGTTATAATGTAAACATTTGTTACTGTTATTTTTCAGCTTTCTTATTTAAATCTGCATTATAGAAACTGGCTGGTTTCTTTTACGTTTCTTCTAGTCTCTAGGTTCCTCTAGTTTACTTATGGAATATCTGCCAAATGCTTTATGTTAAAGACCCTGATACTTAGCTTAGTACTACTGGAAAGTCACAGGAGCTTTATGAGGTAAGGCACAGTAGGAGGAGGTTAGGAGATATTGAGATCTCAGCCTCTTCCTGTCTCTTTCTTTGCTCCTTGGCTGTCATAAGGTTAGAATCTTCTGCTATTATGGATTACTCATGTTGTACCCCATAGCCACAGACCCAGAGGGATTAAGATCAAGCAACTCATTGAAACAAGCCTAAAATAAACCTTTCCTTTTTTTAAAAAATAAGTTTTTTATTGTAAAAATACTGTACTGAGGGGTTATAGTTGCATGAAAACCTTTCCTTCTTTTGATGATCGGGGTTTTGTTTTGTTTTGTTTTGACAAGGTCTCCCTGTGTAGCTCAGGCTACCTTTGAGTTCGCCATCTTCCGGCCTCTATCTCCCAAGTGCTGGGTTATAGATGTGAACCTGCCCACCTGGACTGGCTGATTATTTGTTGCCACAATATCAGAAAGCTGACTAACGTAAGTTAACACTAAAGGAGAACCTTTAGTGTTTTTTTTTTCTTGTAATTGATTTGTTGAAGAAACTGGGGACTACATAGTTTCTCCACAGTTAAGATTTTGCTGGTTGTATCCATGTAGTATAAATTTAACATTTTGAATCTAGAACCTTGATCAGATTCATGTTCTACTCTAACAAGATAAAGATTAAACAGATGCCTAGCATTCACACTTTGCCTGGTCTATCCTTCTTGAAAAACTCCTTCATATGACTTTGAATACCTTTCACTTTCTGAAGACTCTAGCAATTTTGCCTTGCTGAGACCAAAAAAAGAAGAAAAAAAAGACTCCAGCATTTAGACCCTAATTCAGTTTAAGATTCTCCTAGGCTTCATGAGTAGTAAAAATTCAATCTGATGCCACTATTTTGATTTATAAAAGATATCCTGCAGTGAACATGTGTAAAATGGCACTTCTGATTTTACCCCCAATTTGTGACTCTTCTCTACCATAATAAATGGCAGTACCATCTACCAGCTACTAAAGTAAAAACATAAGTCATCTGACTTCTTCCTTTCTCCAGACCTGACAATAAATTTTAAGTGCAGTTGGTTTTACCTCCAGATTTTAAAATACTGTTGGTTTTACCTCAAGGTTAGCTCTTCTTTCTAGGACTAATGCAAACTCTGAATAAAATCATCATCATTGAGAAGCAACTGGTGTATTCAAAGTCTTTGGGTCTCTTTCTAATATACCCGGTATCTTTAGTGGGTTCTCCATCTGAAATACTAATCAGAGATCAAGAAGTAATAACTACTGAGCTGTTAGATGAGCTTATTCAAATTTTTCCAAATTAAAAAAGTGTTAGGCTCTAGTGGCTCACTTCTATAATCTTAGTTACTATGGAGGCTAATCTTTGAGGATGGCATTTTGGTTCAAAGTCAGCCTGGGAAGGAAAGTCCATGAGACACATCTCCAATTAACCACCAAAAAGCCAGAAGTGAAACTGTGGCTCAAGTAGTAGAGTACTAGACTTGAGCAAAATACTTTAGGGACAGTAACCACTGGACTGGCATACTCAAACAAAAAGTGTTATTCAGATTATTTAATTGTATCCTCGTACTAGCTTATGTCTCTGCTGAGTTCTCAGTGCTCTTAGAATAAAATCAAAGGTCTTGTCTAGGCCCAGAAGTACCAGCCTGCCTACTGTCTACAAGTCTTGTCTCATCTGACTTTGCTCTTCCCCTTGCCCACTCTGTCCAGGCTATAATCTGACAGGTATAAGAACATGTGAGAAGCTGAGGGTTAGTGGCTTATGCATACCCTCTAATTCTTCCTAGGAGTCTGAGATCTGAGGATCACAGTTTGACGCCAGCCTGGGCAAACAGATCTGTGAGACTTTATCTTCAATTAGCCAGCAAAAAGCTGGAAGTGGGGGTGTGGCTAAAATGGTAGAGTACAAGCCTTGAGCAAAAAAAGCCAAGGTAGAGCACAAGTCCCTGGGTTCAAGCTCCAGTACACACACACACACACACACACACACACACACACACACATCATCATCATCATCAAACTATTCTTAAAATATTTGCATTTCACTATTCCCTGCATCAAAAAATACTTTTTCTTGCTCTTTGAGTGGGTGGCTTCATCTTTCTTCCAGTCTCAGTAAAAAACAAAACTAAAAAAGTCCTAGGGAGGTCTTTCTTAAACTAAATCAGTCTAAGTTAGGTTCTCTTCCTTCACTGCTACTCTATGTCAAGTATTGTGTTTATTTATTTATTTTTTTACCACATTTGTAATGATCCAGTTTGTATGCATATAAACATAATTGTTTATTACAAGATGAATAAAGATAGTTGAGAGCATATGCCGTTCGTTTTGTATTCCATTCTGTCCATGTTAGAATATAACAAAGTCTTTGAAAAATTGGTGAATAGAGTACAAACTTTAATAATATTAAACAAAGGGTTCTATGATTTTAGAACAACTTTTTATTTTTTGTTTGAGACAGTGTCTTGTTATGTGGCCCAGTCAGTTCTATAACTCACAGTCCTCCTACCTCCCCCTGCTGGTACCAGTGGCTCTCACACCTGTAATCCTAGCTACTCAGGGGGCTGAGATCTGAGGATCGCGGTTCAAAGCCAGCCTATTAGACTCTTATCTCCAATTAGCCCCTCAAAAGCTGGAAGGGGTGCTTGGCTCAAGTGGTAGAGTGTAGCCTTGAGCACAGAGCCCCAGGGGCAGCACCCAACCCATGAGTTCAAGGCCCACAACCTACCAAAAAAAAGAAAAGAAAGAAATGTGTCACATAGATTAACAAGTCAAACTAAAACTATTTTTCTTTTTTTTGTTGGTCATGGGGCTTGAACTCTGGGCCTGGGCGCTGTCCCTCAGCTCTTCAGCTCAAGGCAAGCACTCTACCACTTGAGCTACAGCACCGCTTCCGGTTTTCTGGTGGTTTATTGGAGATAGGAGTCTCACGGTCTCTCCTGCTCGGGCTGGCTTTGAACCGCGATCCTCAGATCTCAGCCTCCTGAGTAGCTAGGATTACAGGCGTGAGCCACCAGCGCACTAAAACTATTTTTACAGCTACTAAAAGGTAATAATTTAAAAAATGTGCTATCATATTCAGCTAAAAATAACTTGTTTTGTTTTTGCTTGCTTGTGTGTGTGTGTGTGTGTGTGTGTGTGTGTGTGTGTGTGTGTGTGCTGGTCCTGGGGCTTGAATTCAGGAACTAGATGGCCTCTGAGCATATTTGCTCAGGGCTATTTTGCTCAAGTGCTCTACCACTTGAGTCACAGAGGTGCCAGGCTTAAGAATAATTTCTTAAAATTGAAATAGTGAATTCAATCCACAGAACTACACACACACACACACACATACACACACGCACACACACACAAAGTGAAATTTTAGGAAGACAGTGATATGAATATGGATTAGTAAAGGAGAAATTAGAATTTAAATATCTATTAGAATACAACCTTTCTTTGATTCTAAAAATTTCAATATTTTCAGTATGTTGAATAAGTTAAGTCTTTGATTGAAAACCTTCTAGAATTACATTTTGTATTATTAACTCAATATCTCCCTCAGTTTTAGGGTTACTATATTTAAGTTTTATCAAATGTTAATTCCAGGTAACATACCTAGTGGTGTGATAAGGAAGTACTTAGCAGGTATGTTTACAGACTCTTCGGCCAAGCTTTCTCCTGGTTCAGTGTAATAGGATACATGAAAATTATATTGAATTAAGAGGACTACCTAAGCTAAATGAGGCAGTAAGTGAGAAACTGTGTGCCTCTTCTGAAGGACGTCTCTCGACAGAACATTAAAACAGGTCTCTAAAAGATTATTTAATAAGATAAAGGTCTATTTCATTTTAGTGTTTTTTGTTGGTCAGTTGTGGGATCTGAACTCTAGGCCTGTGTGCTGTCCCTCAGCTCCTCAGCTCAAGGCTAGCACTCTACCACTTGATCCACAGCACCACTTCCGGCTTTTTCTGCTTATGTGGTGTTGAAGAATGGAATCCGGGGCCTCATGCATGCAAGGCAAGCACTCTACCACTGAGCCACCTTCCCAGCCTCATGTTAGTGTTTTTGAGACAAGGTTTTGCTATATAGCCAAGGCTGCCCTAAAATAAGAGACTGCCTCTGCCTCTTGAATGTGGAATTATGAGGCTGTCCACCATACCCAGCCCCAAGGCCCTCATTTTAAAGGTGGTAAAAGGCTCTGACATGTTACTTAATTTATTCTTCCCAATCACAATTTCCTAATCTGGTAATACAAATCTCACTTTTGGAAGACCTTTACAGAATTCTATACTGTGTTCTATACTGGAGCGTAGGATTTTCATGTTATAAATTTATTATTTTCATGACATTAAGATGGGAATGTGGCTTAGTGGTAGAGTGCTTGCATAGCATGCATAAAGCCCTGGGCTCAATTCCTCAGTACTACATAAACAGAAAAATCTGGAAGTGGCCCTGTGGCTCAAGTGGTAGAGTACTAGTCTTAACTAAAAGAAGCTCAGGGACAGTGTCCAGGCCCTGAGTTCAAGCCCCAGGACTGGCAAAAAAAAAAAAAAAAGATGAAATCCTTCTATTTCTGCATTCCTGGTATCTTTTCAGCCTGTAAGTCTTCTCAAATTATTACAGTGACTCTTATTACTTCTGAGACAGCACAAGATTCCTAATATTTTCTCCAATTTTAAAACCATTTTTACTAATATGCCAAACTAATAGGGTATAAGCACAATAGAATAAGTTTCATATTTACTTCTCCTTCAAGGGTATTCTGCCCTTTGGAATGATAAACCCAAGGGGATTAATATCTGCATATAATGTATTTTGTTTAGAGTCTGAAAACCTACTTGTAGATCTGATGAGCGTTGGTGAATAAAGAAGGTGGATATCAACCTGGCGGCTGTTTCTCATGCCTCTCAGTAATCCTAGCTTCTAGAAAGGCTGAGATCTGAGGATTGGGGGTGGAAACCAGTTGGGGCAGGAAAGTCTGTGAGACTCTTACCAACAATTAACCACCAAAAAAGCTGAAAGTACAACTGTGGCCCTAGCCTTGAGCAGAAAAAAGAAAAAGAGAAAGAAAGAAAAAAAAAAAGCTCATGGACAGTGCCCAGGCTCTGAGTTCAAGCCCCAGGACTAGCACACACACAAAGAGGTGAATATCACCTGCGTTAAATACATGCATAACCCAAATTTCCCATCCAAACAACGCTGAATGCTGTAGTGATATATTCAAAGCATGACAAGCATTTTGTTCTGTTTTGAGATAGGATCTCTCTTAACTAGCTCAGGCTGGCCTCTAACTCAGATTAGAACCAAGCGCTGAGGTGTGCGTTTTTATGACACCTCCAGAGCATTCTTTTTATGTTATGTTTGCTTATGACAGTACTGGGACTTGAACTCAGAGCCTGAGCGCTCTTAGCTTTTTTTTTTTCCTGTTCAAGGCTGGCACTCAGCCACAGCTCCTCTTCTGGCTAAATGGAGATGAGTTTCAAGGACTTTCCTTCCCAGGCTAGCTTCGAATCACTTTCCTCAGATCTCTGCCTCCTGAGTAGCTGGGATTACAGAGGTGAGCTCCAGCGTCCAGCTAAAAATGCAAAACACAAGCCATGTCCTGGGTCCCTGAGCCATGTGAGTCCCTCCGAGGAGGGCTGAATAATGGTCTTTATAATGGGCCACTTTCAAGTGTGGGGCCACATCTTCCCCCCTGGACTCCCTCGGAGACCAGAGACAGACCGCACCCCCTTTTAGTTCGGGGGGGGGGTGTCTTAGCATATGTCCCCGTCGCTGTCACTTGACAGATCTCAAGAAGCCATCGAGGCTCTCCTCCCTGGCGGGAGAACCACACCGCGATCTTTCCAACCCGAGGAAGACCGGGTCGGGTCTTGAGAGCTGGGGCCTCACTTCGGGGTAGAACAACATCTAGTGATGATCCCGCAGGACGCGACCCTGACCTCCGGGGCTCGAACCCCACTCCCTCCCCGACCCTCAGCCCAGCGCCTCCGAACCCCCTGACCGCCCTCCCGGACGGGTGGATGAGAGAACTCAAGGTCCGGGGCTGCGAGGG
>NW_012267265.1:1648468-1653030 GCF_000151885.1 Dipodomys ordii
CCGGGGCCGGCCGTTCCCGCCTCGCCGGCAGCCTTTCCGTAGGAAGGAGGCTTCTCCCCCCCCACCCCACCCCGGGGTCCCCGTGTCCGCGTCGGGGATTTCTCCCCCACTCCCGTCTCTGCCCGTTCTCAGCCCGGGCTTGGTTTGCATCCTCCCCGACGCGTCCCGCCTCCCCTCGCCCTTTCCCGGTTCCCGAAGCAGAGAAGAGCATTTCTTCCCCCCCTCCCTCCCCCATCATCTCCCAGGACCCGTGTGAAGGTCCGTAGGTCGTCGGGGTGGGAAGTGGGGCTGACAGGTGCTGTGGAGGGCAGGTCCAGCCGGGGCTGCTTCAGGCGCAGGATGCGCTGGCCATGGGGTCAGGTCGCCGGGGCCGCCGCAGGCACTCCTCCGGCCGGGCTTCCGCGCCGCCGAGCTCCGGAGTTTTATCTTCTGGAGATCATCGCCAAATAGGGTCTGAAGCGTGTCCTCTGCGTTGGTGAGGCCCATGGGAGGGGGGGGTGTTGCGCATCCTTTGTTAATGCTGGCCGTTGTTTTCACTCACCGCTTATCACCAGTAAGTTTGGGGCAGGAGTGGGGGGAGTGGGATGAAGAAGGAAGGACTGGAAAGTGTGATGACCAGGTAGGGAGGCGGCCGACCAACCTCGGGTCTTCCAACACAGAGGTTACACCCTGTGGAATTCCTCTTGGAGGCATCTTGGTGATTCACCCAATGTGTTTAGTAAGGTCATCAAAACTCCAAGGTTGAAACGAGCCGCATTTACAGGTTAATTTTTGCATTGCATTTGTATCTCAAAGCTGAGAATTTAACTCACTTTTTTTTTTTTTTTGCCGGTTGTGGGGCCTGAACTCTGGGCCTCTACCACTTGAGCCACAGCGCCACTTCCGGCTTTTTCTTCTTATGTGATGCTGAGGAATCGAATCCAGGGCCTCATACATGCAAGGCAAGCGCTCTACCACTGAGCCACCTTCCCAGCCCAACTCACCCTTATTATCACATGCTCCTATCTGTCATTTTATAGTTTGAGGAAAACTGAGCTATCCTGGAAGGCTCACTGCCAAACCGACTTGCTGCTATTTCCACTACACACCACAGCAACTTGCCCCTATTTCCAGTGTACACTGGGAGCCTGGCTTGTGTCAGCCTGCCTGCTGACTGACAGTTTGAGTCTGAAAACTTTCTCTTAGGTTCATCTTAGCAGTTGATTGTAAGTTTGTCACAGTCAAGTAGTGCTGTTGAGTAAGAGAACTGGCTGACTTTATAAAACCTTTTGTTTCATATTTCTAATAATCATATCCAGGCTCCTCAGCTTGAAGCTTCTCATTTTGAATGTAATCTTATATTGCTTATGTTTTATTCTCAAGAATTTAAAAGCTGTTCAAAATAGCAGTGTTACTGGTAATAGGCTTGTGTCTTTGGAACATAAGCTAAATTGGGTTGCAGCAGGGAAAGAACCATATTTGGCTGAAACTAGGGAATGGAGAAGGTTTTAGTGCTATTTTCTGAATATAAGTACAATAGTGTCCTATTTTTATGTGGCTCAGTATGTAGTAGATCCAGAAGTGTGGATGGGTTCATTTTTCCTGAAAGATATTAGGTAGATATGGAAATCTTACTGTAACCAATGTATATAACAGTGTAGACAGTTTGCAGTCCTTTGGGCACATGTTTTCAGTCAGATCACAAGAGGCAGTCAATATATTCTCAACATATTTTGCTCATATGCTTAGCAATCAAAAAAGTTTCAGCCAGATATGGGTGGCTTATGCTTGTAAGCCTAGCTCCTCTGGAGGCTGGGATTTGAGGATTGCAGTTCAAAGCCAGTCCAGGTAAGAAAATCCATGAGATCCTCCGTCCCTCCATCCCTCCATCCCTCCGTCCCTCCGTCCCTCCGTCCCTCCGTCCCTCCGTCCCTCCGTCCCTCCCTCAATCCCTCCCTCCCTCCCTCCGTCCCTTCCTTCCTTCCTTCGTCTTGAACTCTGGGCCTGGGTGCTGTTCCTTAGCTTTTGTACTCAAGGCTAATGCTCTACCCCTTGAGCCACAGCTCTACTTCTGGCTTTTTTGGGCATTTCAGCAGAGATGAGTCTTTTGGACTTCACTGCCTGGGCTAGCTTTGAATCATGATCCTCAGATCACAGCCTCCTGATTAGCTAGGATTACAGGCCTGAGCCACCAGCACCTGGCCATGAGACTCTTATCTCCAATAAATTACCACCCCCCCAAAAAAAAACCAACAACCCAAAAAACAACAACCCCCCAAAAACCAGGTGAAAGTGGAGCTGTGGCTCAAGTGGTGGAGCAATAGCTTTGGGCAAAAGAAGTTCAGGCCCTGAGTTCAAGATCCAGTACTGGCAAAAAAAAGAAAAAGCTAATCAAGCATTTTTAGTTTTGGTGTTTGTCCATGTGGTTTCAAATCTAAAGTGGAAGTCAGAGCCAATGGCTCATGCCTATAATCCTAGATACTCAGGTAGCTGAGATACTTATATGGTGGTTCAAAGCCACTCTGGGCAGAAAAGTCTGTGACACTCTTATATTCAAGCAAAAAGCCTGAAATGGAGTTACAGCTCAAGTGGTAGAGTGCCAGCCTTGAAGGAAAAAGTTAAGGGACAGTGCTCAGGCCCTGAGTTCAAGCTTCAGTACTGGCTTAAAAAAATCCCAAATGAAGACCATATAGACATAATTATTATCAGAAGTAGAAAAACAAGATTTTGCTTTTTTTCATCTTCTTATTATTTTACAATAGTTTCCTGAACCATTTCTGTACCTATATGTGAGCAGAGATAGAGTTAAAGCTTACAAGTACAAATATTTTCCTCCAGTTCTTGGAACCTTCCTAGGAAGTCTTCTGCACATGGATAGAGCAGGGGAAATAGGGCAATGAGAGATAGGGTTATAAAGGTGATGAGTCATGTCTCTTGAGAGCTATAAGATAGAAGGAAAGAATTATTGATTAAAAAAAAAACTTCCACTACTCCTGGCACTGCTGCAGATACAAGGTATCTGTTATGACAAGACAGATGAAAGTCTGCTTTAGTGGAGCTTATGTTCTGGTAACTACCTGTAAATACTAAACATCAGTAAATTGTGTAGTGTGGAAGAAGGGCATAAATGCCATGGAAGAAAGGAGAGCAGGGTAAAGAGGGTTTTGGGTAGGGAGTTTAGGTAGCTTAGGAAAATCTTCAAGGATGCCGAGATCATTTTGAGGAGTGATACCTTTGTGTAGCTTTTGTACAAATGCTGTGGATAAATTTGCACTGCATATGTAGGTCGCCTGGGACAAAGCTTTGGTTGTTCTGCATATTGGTCTCTGTGTGTCTTCAGAATAAGCTAATCTCCCAGATGGTGTCTATGGAAACTTCATAGGAACCTAATTAAACTGTAGACTCCAATCTTTAAACACAGCCTCTACATCTGTTGTGTGTCAGGCACTGTTCAAGACGTGGGACAGTAGGTAGTATATCAAGTAATTTGTAATAGATGTAATATAGTCATGGTGGCCCAAGGTATAGAGAGTAGTTTTGCAGGAAGGTTTTGTGGAAGGTGAATGAGATTTCTCTAGGAGAGAAAGGTAAAATAGATTTCAGCCAGAGGAAATTTTGTATTGAAACATAAAATCACCTGCTAAAGAATCAAAGTCAGCTTCTTATTTCTGACCTAATCTTTGGCATGTGTACAGTTTGAACTCAGGTCTTTTGACTTAGAGAATTTCCTTTCCTGACATTTTATGTATGTGAAATGCAGGGACATTTAAGGTAAGTTGAACTCAGTAATAATTTAGAAAGTATATTGAGTATTCTCTTTGTTTCTAACATTTTAAAATTGTCTTTTGTAACTGATAGAATTTCACACAATTGACTTGGACCAGTCTGAAATTTCCTAATGTAAGACTATTTAGTTGGAATAGAGTTAGAACAAATACAGTTAACTTTTTTCTTTTTTTTTTTGGTACTGGTTCTGGGATTTGAACTCAGAGTCTGGATGCTGTCATTGAGCTTTTTTTTTGCTTAAGGCTGGTGCTCCACTCTTTTTGGCTTTTTGGTGGTTAGAGATAAATTTCTCATGGACTTTTTGGCTTGGGTTGGCTTGCAACTCTGTTCCTCATATCTCAGCATCCTGAGTAGGTGGATTATAGGCGTAAGTCACTGGTACCTGGCTTACAGTTAACTTTAATGGAAGTCTATAGGAAAGGTGATAATATGGATGTGAATAATAACTGTGAGGTAGGTCTGTTTCTGTATAGGAAGAAACAAAGATGGATTGAAGAAAGAAGGAAGGAAACACTATTTAACACTGTGATTTGTTCCTTCCATTTGTGGTTCCTTACAGTAGCAGCTTAGGAAAGAAGATACAGGATTTTAGTTGCATTTGTGTGTGCTTGTCTCATTCCCTCACCTTCTCTACCCCTCCCAACCCTTCCCTGACCCTGCCCACCAACAAAACAGCTTGTTTTCTTTTTTCTTTTTTTTGGGGGGGGGTGTCCGGTCGTGGGGCCTGAACTCTGGGCCTGGGTGCTGTCCCTCAGCTCTTCAGCTCAAGGCTAGTGCTCTACCACTTGAGTCACAGT
>NW_012267265.1:1653495-1656768 GCF_000151885.1 Dipodomys ordii
TTTTCTTTTTGCTTATGTGGTGCTGAGGAATCGAACCCAGGGCCTCATGCATACAAGGCAAGTGCTCTACCACTGAGCCACCTTCCCAGCCCCGGTGTAGCTGATTTGAATACTAGAAGTCAAAACTCAGAGATCCTGTCTTATCCTTCCTTATCTATACTTGATAAAAACTATATGTATATATTTTTTAAAGGTGTTATTCAAGTAGGCTTTATTTTTTGTTTTTTTTTCCCCCTCCTTCAGTGTGTGTATAAGTTGCACACACACACATATATATTTATATATATACTTATATATATATATATATTTATACAGGAAACATTTCATTGTTAGCTTTCTACACATGCTTACAACATATTCAAATCAATCTCACCCCTCTATCATTCTCTTTGCTCTCTTCCCTCTTCCCAAAACAATTTCAACAAGTTTCATTGTTTTAAATAATATATTTCAACCATATTCAACCTCCTTTATCTTTGTTAGCTCAACTCCCTCTCACTAATACCCACCCCAGACAGAGTTAATTTTTCTCTTCTTTTTTTTTTTTGTGTGTGCCATTTCTTCAGCTTGAACTCAGTGCCAGGGTGCTGGCCCTGAGCTTTTTGTGCTGAAGCTGGCACTCTACCACTTAAACCATAGCTCTGTTTCCAACTTTTTAATGTTACTTTGGAGAAGAGTCTCTTGGATTTTTCCTGTATAAGTTGGCTTTGAACCATGCTCCTCAGATCTCAGCTTCCTGCTAGCTAGTATTTTTTTTGGGGGGGGGGTCCCTGTCGTGGGGCCTGAACTCTGGGCCTGGGCGCTGTCCCTCAGCTCTTCAGCTCTAGGCTAGCACTCTATCACTTGAGCCACAGCGCCACTTCTGGCTTTTTTTCTTTTTGCTTATGTAGTGCTGAGGAATAGAACCCAGGGCCTCAGGCATGCAAGGCAAGCGCTCTACCACTGAGCCAACTTCCCAGCCCACTACTAATTATTCTATATAAAATTACTGGATTAGGTTTCAACATGATCTATTGTTTCAACATGATTTATTGTTGTTGCATAATTTAAATATTTATAATTTTCCCTGTAAATCTTAGGAGAGTTTACCATTTCATCGCAAATATGTGTTCCATTTCCATTCATATATGTATCAACTGAGGCTTGTCATGGAGAGAGCAGTGACCTATATAATTGAGGAGACTTGGCTTCATGTTCTTTGGTTTTTCATGTGACCTCGGGCAGATGATGTAATTTCTTAGCTTGCGTTTTCTCTCCACTGTAGGAGAAATGCTTATTCTGTTGAGTTTTAAGAATTAAGTGACAATGTATATGGAAGCTTCTCATAAAATGAGAGTCCTGTATAAACACTGTCATTAAGCTTGCTTGTGAAATGCCGAATCCCAGTACATGAACTGTTTCTACATTCCAAATTCACTTAGCTACTTTATAAATGCATGATATTATTGCCCAACACTTGAACCATTGGATACTCGGTTGTATAAAACAAAGTTTTAGATATTGATGACTGAGGAGAAAAGTAAGACTTCATCTGGCTGCTGTTGTTTTACACCTGTAATCCTAGGTAATTTGGAGGCTTCCTCTGAACGTGTGGGAGTCTTACCTCCCTTCTGTCTTCCTCCCTTGCCTCTCTTCCTTCCTTTTTTTTCTTCTTGACAAGGTCTCACTATATTGTGTATGCTGGTCTACAATTCTCTCCTCTTGCCTCAAACTTCTCAGTGCTACGATAGTTGACACCTGCCACTATGCCTTGCTCAGTCTTTTTTTTCCCCCAAAAAAATGTTATTTGAGAAAAGAATCTCTGGATAAACAATACAGTGACTGTGTGTGTATGCACATGTGCTTGTGCACACATGTGCATACATTCACCCATGTGTGTGCCAGTTCTGGGGCTTGAACTCAGGGCCTGGGCACTGTCCTTGAGTTTTTTTTTTTGTTGTTTGTTTTTGTCAGTCGTGAGGCCTGAATGCTGGGCTTGGGCACTGTCCCTCAGTTCTTCAGCTCAAGGCTAGCATTCTACCACTTGAGCCACAGCACTACTTCTGGCTTTTTCTGCTTACGTGGTGCTGAGGAATCGAACCCAGGGTATCATGCATGCGAGGCAAGCACTCTACCACTGAGATACCTTCCCAGTCCTGTCCCTGAGCGTTTTTGTTCAATGCTAGCACTTGAGCCACACTCTACTTCTGCTTTTTGCTAGTTAAATAAGATAAGTTGGGCGTGTCTGCCCAAGCCTGGCTTGGAACCTTATCAGATTTCAGCTTTCTTAGTAGATAGGATTAAATGGGCACTGGCTTCCAGCCTAAAAACAACTTCTTTTTTTTTTTCTTTCCTAGTAAAAACCACTTTGAACTCCTTTTTTGTGAGTGGTGTTGGTTTTGAACTAAAGGTCTTAGGATTGCTATGTAAGTACTCTACTACTTGAGCCATGCCCCTAATAACCCTCCTTTTTTTTTTTTTCTTTTCAGTAGGGTATCATTAAGCATTTTTGCCCTGACTGGCATTAAACTTCAATCCCCTTGTCACCTATTCTCACTTGAACTATAGGTATAAACCACTGTACCCAACTTTTTTACCTGATAATTCTCATGTTTATTTTTATGTCTCTGACATGTTTACATTGTCATTTCTTGAGTCCTTCATTTTTTGGTTTTATTATTTTTATTGTAAAAGAAAAGGATTTCACCTCATTCCTACCTCCAAATTCCACTTACAGACATACTGTCCGTCTTGCCACATTATGTTATTATTTGTTACTGTTGTTGTTGGTCGAAGGGTTTGAAAACAATGCCTGGGTGCTGTCCTTGAGCTCTTTTGCATAAGGCTAATGCTTTACCACTTTGACTCACAGCTCCATTTCCAGTTTCCTGGTGGTTAATTGAAGATAAGTCTCACAGACTTTTTTGCCCAGGCTGGCTTTTTTTTCTTTTTAAATTTTTTATTGTAAAGATACTATACAGAGGGTTACAGTTACATGAGTAAGGTATTGAGTACACTTCCTATTGAGCATTGTTACCCCCTCCATTGTTTTCCCCCTACCATCCCTTCCCTCCCTACCTTCCCCGAGGCTATTTTTTTTATTGTGATTAAGTGATTATATAATTTCCCAAATTTCACAGTATTGTGGAATAATGATGCTCATTTAAAGTCACAAGTTCATTCTAACTTTCCTGGAGCAAATTGTCTATCACGGTCTATAACTTATAACGGTGTACACATATACACCATACATGTGATCAGCAGCATGGGGATATTTAGTAGTGGTTCGACCAG
>NW_012267265.1:1659163-1695842 GCF_000151885.1 Dipodomys ordii
TTGGCTTAGCTCACTCAACATGATTTCTTCTAGCTCCAGCCATTTCCCAGGCTGGCTTTGAACCGTAATCCTCATATCTCAGCCTCCTGAGTAGCTAGGATTATAAGCATGAGCCGCCAGTGTCCCACTTTATGTTTTTTAATTTATTATTCAGTTGTGCAAAGAGGTTACAATTCCATAAGCCAAGTTATGAATCCAATGCATCTTGATCAATGTCATCTCTCCCATCATTCTCCTCTATTTTTAATTCTGCCATCCCTACCCTGAAGTTAAATAGTTTTAATTTTTACATAAGGTACATGGAATATAATGACTGCATTTGTTCATCTTTCCTCTCTGTATTTAAATGCCTCCTTTTTTGCCCTCCCCATCTAGGGCATATTTCTGCTTCCTAGTATTTATTTTGTTAAATAGTTGGTTGTTCAGAGGAGTTAAACCATTGGACTACTCCCCTAAGTATACCATCCTTGAGTCAGTTTGTTTGCATGTATATGCATAAAACCCTATGTATATTATCTTGTATGCATATATTTATAGAATTCATCTATGAATCCATTGGAACCTGGACTTTTCCTTGTTGGGAAAAGTCCTTTGATTTCACTGCTTGTTATGGGTCTGTTTGGGTGGTTTATTTATATTCTTGGTTTAGCTTTGGCAGCTTGCATGCCTCTAGGAATTTATCCGTTTCTTCTACATTTTATATCTTATTTGAGTATAGGTTTTTAGAGTAGTCCCTCATAATCTTTTGAATTTCTTGGATATTTATTGAGTTATTTTCTTTTTCATCTCTAATTTTGTTGATTTTGGGCTCTTTTTTTTTTTGGTCAAGTTTTTTTTGGTCAGTCTTATATATATATTTTTTTTAGCTTTTTGCCTTATTGACTTTGTATAGGGTTTTTATAGTCTCTAATTCATTTATTTCTGTCCTGTTTTTTTGTTTTTGGGTCCGGTCGTGGGGCCTGAACTCTGGGCTTGGGTGCTGTCCCTCAGCTCTTCAGCTCAAGGCTAGCGCTCTACCACTTGAGCCACAACACCACTTCCGGCTTTTTTCTTTTTTCTTATGTGGTGCTGAGGAATCGAACCCAGGGCCTCAGACATGCAAGGCAAGTGCTCTACCACTGAGCCACCTTCCCAGACCTCTGTCCTGTTTTTTATTCTCTCTCTCGATGTCTAGTAGTTTTGTTTTTTTTTTTCCTGTTTTTCTAGATGTTTTAGCAATATTGAATAAACACACAGAAAAGCAAGTGCAGTGACTTTGTTTTACCTTTTCCGAACAACTTCATGCTATCTCTGGAATTTAACTTTCTACACACTCATTGTATTAGTCTTTTGTATTTCAACACTTTAAGTGTGTTTGGATTCTTTTAGTTTATCTTATTGAACAAGTCTCTTGAAGCATTGTGACATGTTCTATTCTGTATAGGTTGCTTTTTGTTGTTGTTGGTGGTGGTTGTGGGGCTTGAACTCTGGGCCTGAGCACTTTCCCTCTTCAGCTCAAGGCTAGTGCTCTACCATTTGAGCTACAGGGCCACTTCCGGTTTTCTGATAGTTTATTGGAGATAAGGGTTTCACAGATTTTCCTGCCTGGGCTGGCTTTGATCCTCAGATCTCAGCCTCCTGAGTAGCTAGGATTACAGGCGTGAGCCACTGGAGCCTGGCTAGGTTGCTTTTTTTAGTTATTCTGTATAGCTGTCATTTTTGAAATTTTCCTTCCTTTTAATCTGGGGCTTTTGTTTTTAAAAATCTTGGGTTAGTTTCCTTATTTATTATTGATATATATTATTCTGCATGCTTATTAACCACTGTGCAAATGTCAGTATTTGCTCTGTGTATGTGTGTGCGGGGAGGTGCTGCTGTTTAGCTCATCAAAAAAAACTTCAAAGATCTATTCTTACCTATGCTTATGTTAGGTTCTGGAATTGTAGTGGTAACTTGTACACATTCTTTACTTTGAGAAATTGTATTTAAGTAATATCTAATTTACTTATACATAATACAATGTAGGTGCTGTATGAGTAGGTGTTATATTCAGATTGAAACAGTGGTAAGAATAAGTTTGTGTATATTGAGTATGGATGCAGTATTTCCTAAATATGGCCTTGTTTATGGTTGTTTGGGTAAATATCATCAGTTCTTGTTTGGGTTTAGCAGATGTTGAACCTGTAGAGATGGCTGGCTTTGTGCATATGTGTATCTATGTGCACTGGCTATACATATGTAAGCATTCAAAGTTTGAGCAAAACAAACCATACTGTTGTCTGGATACTTAGCTGTTCAAGCAGAATTCTGGGTTGATTTTTTTAATATATTTTTTTACTGTAAAGATACTGTACAGAGGGGTTACAGTTACATGAAAAGTAATGAGTACATTTCATATCGAGCATTTTTACCCCCTCCTTTGTTTTATCCCTACAGTCCCTTCTCTCCCTAACTCCTCCCCCCCCAAAGTGGTAAAGTTGATTTTCTTTTTTCAAATTTTTATTGTGATTAAGTGGTTACATAGTTTCCCAAATTTCACAGTCATTTTCAACATAGTGTCTTGTACATCTCATTGTTACAGTGGGTCAACCGGTATCCTTGTTTCCTTCTCCTCCCCAAATTAGAAAAATGTATATACAAAATGCTGGGCACTGACATCAAATACAGTGAAAACAGGGGTTATACCGTGGGGGGAGGAACATACAAAGAAACAGAAAAATCACATGGTACATTATAAATATGTTAGAAATAATAGCAAGCAAGAAAAATATTTGTGTACGTATCTTGGGGTTCATTACTTAACATCATTTTACATGGTCATATGTCCATAGCTTTTGACCTTTTCTACTTGTCCTAGACATGTACTAGTTATTGCAAATAAGGGAAACCATGGGACCTATGTTTCTTTGGGCCTGGCTTACTTCACTTCATATAATTTTTTCCAAGTCTTTCCATTTCCTAACAAATGGGGTGATGCCATTCTTTCTGATGGAGGCATACAATTCCATTGTACATATATACTACATTTTCTTGAGCCATTCATCTACTGAGGGGCATCTGAGTTGGTTCTATATCTTAGCTATGGTAAATAATGCTGCAATAAGCATAGTTGTGCTGGTAGCTTTAGTATGGCCTTGTTTGTGATCATTTGGGTAAATGTCCAAAAGTGGGATTGCTGGGTCATAGGAGAGCTCTATGTGGAGTCTTTTGAGGAACCTCCATACTGCTTTCCAAAGTGGTTGAACAAGTTTATACTCCCACCAACAATGCAGTAGTGTTCCTTTCTGGCCACATTCCCTCCAGCATCTGTTATTAGTGTTCTTGATTATAACCATTCTAACTGAGGTGAGGTGGAATCTCAATGTTGTTTTGATTTGCATTTCTTTCTTCTTCTTCTTCTTTTTTTTTTTTGTTGGTCATGGGGCTTGAAACTGGGCCTGGGCACTGTCTCTCAGCTCTTCAGCTCAAGGCTAGCACTCTACCACTTGAGCCACAGTGCCACTTCCAGTTTTCTGGTGGTTTATTGGAGGTAAGAGTCTCACAGACTTTACTGCCCGGGCTGGCTTTGAACTGTGATCCTCAGATTGCAACTTCCTGAGCAGCTAGGATTACAGGCATGAGCCACCGGTACATGGCTGATTTGCATTTCTTTTGTGGCCAGCAAAGTTGAGCATTTCTTCATGTGTCTATTGGTCATTCTTATATCCTCTTCAGAGAAGTCTCTCTGTTAAGTCTTTAAAATAATTTTTTTTAATGTGAAAATACTGTACAGAGGGGTTACATTACATGGGCAAGATCTCTGTTAAGTCTTTAGCCCACTTATTAGTGGGGCGATTGATGTTGGAAGATTTAACTTTTTTGAATTCTAAATATATTTTACATATGAGGCCCTTGTCCATTGTATGGCTAGTGAAGATCTCTCAATACTTGGGCTTTCTATTGATCTTGCTTGCTATGTCCTTTGCCATGTAGAAACTCTGCAGTTTCATGCAGTCCCATTTGTCCAACCTTTCTTTGATTTGTTGTGTTTCTGGGTTTTTGTTAAGAAAATTTCGGCCTGTGCCAAGGAGCCCTATTCATTCTCCTATTCATTCCTGTAATGTTTTCAGGGTGTCTGCTTTTACTTCAAGGTCTTTGATTCTGGGTTGATTTTTGATTAGAACACTTAATCTTTTCTTGCTCTAGAATTTTTATGTTCTATCTATATAAAAATTATATCTTCATACTGGCTTTTTGTTTTATTTCTTTTTGGTGCTGGAACTGGGGATGGAACTCAGGTCTTCAAACTGTTGCTTTGTGGCTAAAGGCTAGCACTTTTATCATTTCAGCTATACTTTCACTTCCTATATCTATGCTTATAAGAAGGTGACAAATTTATATTAGAATGAGAAAATAGTGATGAAAAAGGAATAAAGTGATTTTTTTGTAGATTACAATATATAATTCTAACTGATAAATTTGTTGTTAGGAACTGGATTAATTTTAGCTAAAATTTTTTTTCTTTGCGAGTTAAAATAGAGAATGTAGAGAAAGTTTGTAGGTATTTGGATTGAGAACATGATAGTTACATAACTTCTATTGCTAGGGTTTAATGCATTAATTTAGATTGAATGTTGGACAGCCAAAGGTTTACTTGCTCTTATTTTGTGGATGTTTAAGATCACTTCTATGTTATTTTATCCAGTAATATAGCGTAATAAATGCTATTGGTGGTTTTTCCTTAAATGTTTTTTTTTCTTCTCCTTTTGTTTTTATAGTGGCAGTCGCTCCTCTAAAACTTTCAAACCAAAGAAGAACATCCCAGAAGGTTCTCACCAGTATGAGCTCTTAAAACATGCAGAAGCCACACTTGGTAGTGGCAATCTCCGCATGGCAGTCATGCTTCCTGAGGGGGAAGATCTGAATGAATGGGTTGCAGTTAATAGTGAGTAGCTTTTCTGTTTCTCAGTAGACTGAATTAAGTTCCTTTACAATGAGGCTACTATTGTAAGGGGTGCTTTCTAAGAAATATATATATATATATATATATATATATATATATATATATATACACACACACACACACACACACACATATACATATACATATATATAATCTCTATATATTTTAGTCCTCATGATATTTATTTTCTGAATATGAAATTTTATGAAGTGCTGTTCTTATGAACAGTATTTATCTAATTATGTGTTTGGCATTCTATCTTTTCTACATGAATGATTTTATTTTATCTTTATAACTTTATGATGTAGGTACTATTATTATCACACTTTACTGTGTGATAAGGAAGATGAGACAGAAGATTAGTAACTTGCTACTTAAGTTATGTAGCTTTCAAATGGCGTAACTCAAATACAGCTATAAAAATTTTACAGTCTGTAACCATAATGCTAAACTGCTTCTCTAAGTAGCGTATTGTTACTTGTACAAATTCTTTTTCTTTTTTTCTCCAGCACTGGGGTTTGAACTTAGGGCTTTGCACTCTCATTGAGGTTTTTTCCCTCATAGCTAGTACTCTTATACTTGAACCAACACTACTTCTGGCTTTTTGTTGGTTATTTGGAGATAATATTTTATCAGAGTTGTTTGCCTAAGCTGGTTCCATACCTCAATCCTCAGGTCTTAGCTTACTGAGATGCTATTATAGGCATGAAGCACTGGCTTAAATTTCACTTATTTTTGGAAAAAAAAATCCAGTAGTGGTTTTTTAAAATGAAATTTGTCAAATATATATTCTTAACTCCAAGTGAAAAGTAAATATGTTTCTTGTGAGTTAAAGTAGAGAACCATGGGAAATAAAGGGTTCAAGTTTTCTTAGCATTAGTGAAAGAAATTAGTAGAATTTTATTAGTTTTATTTCGCTTTTGATTTGTTTTAAGAAGGTGTCTCACTGGTTTTCCTAAGTTGGGCTCAGATTTACAGATTCAAGTGATTCTCAACTTCTTGAATAGGTAGAAATATAGGTGATACAGATATATACTTCCACACTCAGCTGTTATAACTTTTTTTTTTTGGTGTTAAGATTAAAGATAGAATATTTATTTGTTTGATGGTTGTGGGGCTTGAACTCAATGTCTGGGCACTGTCCCTGAGCTTTTTTACTCAAGGCTAGCGTTCTACCACTTTGATCCACAGTGCCATTTTTCAATTTTCTGGTTGATAACTGTAGATTAGAGTCTCACAGACTCTACAGGTTGGGCTGGCTTTGAACCACTATCCTCAGGTCTTAGCCTCTTGATTACAGGATTACTAGGATTACAGGCATGACCCGGTAGTGCCCTGCAAAGATAGGGTTTTCTAATTGAAGAAAATGTATATGAATGGAGTAAAAGTTAAATAAGATTTAATTAAAAGCACACTCGAAATATCTAGGCTTTAATTAAGGAACATTAGACAGTATATTTGTTTATCTGTTTTGAGAAAGGGTCTTACTGTATTTCTCAGGCTGGCTTTTATCTTGCGATATAGCCGTGGCTAGCTTTGAACTCTTATCCTCCTGCTTCATCTTCCTAAGTGTTGTGATTACAGGCATGCACCACCATACCTAGCTTTTTATAACATTTGATGATATGTTATTATAATTTGAAATGTCATGTGTTTAGTAAATTGAGCTGCCACTCGCTTTTTATGAACCAGAAAGATTTTATTGATATATCTTAAAGCCTTATTGTAATAGCATTTGTTTAAGTGTTGTGTTATCATAATGTGGCTATCTTCCTGGACTAAGAGAGTTTAGTTACTGGAAAAAAAGTGATTTATTTGGGGGGGGATGGTGGGGGAGTGAGAGATGGGAAGGCATGGGAAGGGGAAACAAAGGAGGAGGCAACAATGCTTGATAAGAAATGTACTCATTATCTTGACCATTTAATTGTAACCCCTCTGTAGGGTATTTTCACAATTAAAAAAAAGGGGAGCTGGGAAGGTGGCTCAGTGGTAGAATGCTTGCCTTGCATGCATGAGGCCCTGGGTTCGATTCCTCACAACCAAAAAAAAAAAAGGGATTTATTTGCTTTTAATGAGACCCATCTTATTTATATGATGGTTCTATAATACTCAAATGTGTTTGAGTTTCCATAATGTGTGTAGATTCTTTTTTTGTATTTGTTTGTGTCTGTACCATTTGTTTACCAATAAAAATATAAGAATGACCGCATAGAACATCTGTATAGAAGATTGTCTTTTAACCATAAAAGCATATAATTATGTTTTTTTGTGAACATTCTTGATATTTATTTATTTTTTTAATATTTTTTATTGTAAAGATACTATACAGAGGGTTATAATAATTATGTTTTGTTTGTGTTTTCTTTCTGTTTTAATTGCCACAAGTATCTGTACTACTGAAATGCCTAGAACATTTTAACATTCTACAGTTTTATTCTATCTAGCTGGGTAAAACTTGACTTTGGACTGAAGTATTGGAGCTTGTACTTCTGAACATGTAATTTAGCTTTGAAAATAGAGCATTTGACTGAAATATGAAATTTGACTCTAAAATTTTCCATATGTATAGTAATCCTCCAAAATTACATTTGCTGAAGTGAATATGGTTTGAATCTAGTTAGATATTTCCACTCAGTGGCACTGATAAAGTAAAGCATTTTAGCTGTATTAAAAACTAACGGGAATTATCAACAAGATTGACATTTTAACGGCTTTAGTATATTTTCCCAATGTAGATAAATGGGAAAAGATGGGAAACAGTTGCCCAGTAGCCAGAAGAAACCAGCCCTTGATTTTGAGTGCTCTGCTAATGGAAAAAATAGAAAGCAATGTTTTTCTCTAAAAATCTAGACTATAAACATTTTAGGCTTTAGTTCCATAGGTACTCTGCCTTAATTATTCAGCAATGCTGCTTTAAGATAAAAGTCACCCAAATGTGTAACTAAATAAGCATGGTTATATTCTAGTAAAACTATTTACCAAACTAGGTGGCATGCAGCATTTGGCCTTTGACTATAGATTGTTAACCTCTGTTCTCAGGTGGGATAAAATAATAATAAATGTATAATTACATATTTAATAGAGAAAAATAGACTAATACATTTTGTAGAAAGCTGGTGCCAGTGGCTTGTACCTGCCATTCTAGCTTTCTCAGGAAGCTGAGATTTAAGGATTGGGGTTTGAAGATAGCCTGGTAGGAAAGCCTATATGAGATTCATATATAATTAACAACCAAAAAGCTGGATTTGGAGCTATGGCTCAAGTGACACACTAGCCTTGAGCGCTCAGACCCTGAGCTCAAGCCCCAGGAAAAGCACACACACACACTCACACTAACTATAGAACATAGAGGAAAAAAAAGAATTATAAGTAGGATAGATAGAAAATTGACCATAGCTGGGTGCTGGTGGCTCACATCTGTAATCTTGGCTACTCAGAAGGCTGAGATCTGAGGATCACAGTTCAAAGCCAGTCCAGGCAAGAAAGTCCGTGAGACTCCAGAAAACTGAAAGTGGTGTTGTGGCTCATGTGGTAGAGAGCTTGCCTTGAGGGAGCTGAGGGACAGCGCCCAGGCCCAGAGTTCAAGGCCCATGACCAACAAAAGAAAAAAAAAGAAAAGAAAAGAAAATATGACCATAGTAAGTAGAAATCCAGACAGAAATCGTATTAAATGTAAAGGACAAAAATGCTTCAGTAAAAAAACAGTAGTTTTGGCTGTGTTTCTGGGACCATGACTCAGTAGTAGAGCACTTGATTACTGAGTTTGATTCCTAGCACAGAGGTTGGGGGAGATGGTGGTACTGTCAGAATGGTTACAAATAAAAGCAAACCTGAGGTAGGCTGCTTCTAAGAGTTAGACTGTATACAGATTCAGAATGATTGAAACAAATTAAATACTGATCTTAATACTCCATGTATTCTTAAAAATACTGAGCATCATTTTAGGTAAAGCAGACTTTAAGGCAAAAACCATTAATAACACGAGAGATTTTAAAAATGGTAAATTACCTGGGAATGGTGATGCATACCTAGCTATTTTGGAGGTTGAAATTGGGAGGACTGTAGTTTAAGGCCACAATCTTGGATATAAAGTTAGCAAGTCAGTTTCTCAGTGAATATGCCCAACTATGCTGGCTAGTATCTATGATTCCACCTATTGTGTAAATGTACATAGGAAAATTGTGGTCTGAGGCCAGCCCCAACAAAAATGTAAGACTTTATCTGAAAGATAATTAAAGCAAAAAGCTGCTAGGGGCTTGGCTCAAGTAATAGAATGCCTGCCTAGAAAGTGCAAAGCCCTGAATTCAAAATTCAGTTACTAAATAAATGAATAATTAAGTTAGTTAATCTATTGATAATTAATTAGTTATAGAATGGTAAATGGAATCTCAGCTACTTGGGAAGTAGAGATAGGATTGCTCTCAGGCTGGCACAAACTAAAACCAAAAAGGACTAGAATTACTACAAATGGTAGATTACTTTGAAGCCCTGTTTGAGGCCCTAAGTTCAATACCTTAGTACTTGGAGTAAATGAGTGAATGAAATAATACACGGTTCAATACACATTGAATACATAAAATAATGGGTTCATATGCCTTTAATTATGTCTCAAAAATGTACTTAAGGTAGGCTGGGTGGTACATGCTTGTAATACCAGTATTTCAGAGGCTGTGGCAAGAGGATTGTGAGTCCATAGTAACAACCTGTGTCAAAAACAAAGCATAGCAAAGAAAACCAAAAGAAAGTGATTTAAGTTTGTTGATTAGGCTGAAAGAAGTAGACAAATCCACAGTGAAATGGGATGTTTTAACTTGTTTCAGGAACTAACAGAACATGTAGAAGAAGATAACCAAGGAGTTAGTTTGACATGGGAGCATATAACCCAAGTAACTCAGATCATACCTGGGCACATTTTCAAAAACTGCAATTATTCTCTGACTACATTGGAATTTAGCTAGAAACCAATAGCAAAAACCTAGCAAACTATATGTTTGGTAAGAGTACATCTTAATGAAAGATGGAATATATTATGAAATATGATAAAGATACTATATATAGTAACATGGATACTGCTAAAGCTGTGTAAAGCAGGAAATTTAGAATTTTTATTCTTATATATTTAAAAAGGTATTGGAAACTAATGAGATTAGAAAAATAATAGCAAAATACAAAGAAAAGTTAAAAAAATATTACCAGTAAATTAATTACCAGAAATTAATAGAATAGAAAACAAATACAGCAGGGTGCCAATGGTATACACTTGTAATCCTAGCTGCTTAGGAGGCTGAGATTTTAGGTTTGCAGTTTGAAGCCAGCAGGGCAGGAAAGTCTGTGAGATCATTATCTTCAATAAACTACAAAGAAAAAGCCAGAAGTGGCACTGTGCTCAAGTAGTAGACTGGCTTTGAGCACAAAGAGGCTCAGGGACAGTGCCCAGCCCCTGAGTTTAAGCCCGAGGATTGGCAAAAAAACAAACAACAACAAAAACCTAATAAAAGAAAAAGGCCAAAACTTAATTCTAATGAAGATTTTGAGTCCAGTGGATTTACAACCCCTGGTAAAACTGGTAGAGAAAAAAATAAGAAAGTACATGTAACCATTTATTAGGAATGAAAAAGTGGATATTAATAAAGACCTTAACATTAGAACTTAAAGGGAGGTACTGTGAACAGCTGACCCTAAATGAAAATTGTTAGTGAATAAAAAATTATAAAATTCAGTTTACCAAAGTTAACAATTAGAATTAAAAAATCTGAAGTCTTATCAATATCTTTTTTTTTTTGTCGGTCATGGGCTTGAACTCTGGACTTGGGCACTGTCCCTCAGCTCTTCAGCTCAAGGCGAGCACTCTACCACCTGAGCTACAGCGCCACTTCCGTTTTTTTTCTGGTGGTTTATTGGAGATAGGAGTGTCACGGTCTTTCCTGCCCGGGCTGGCTTTGAACCATGATCCTCAGATCTCAGCCTCCTGAGTAGCTAGGATTATAGGCATGAACCACCAGTGCCCAGCTTTTATTGATATTAAAAAAATGTTTTATATATATATATATATATATATATTCCCACAAAAAGAGATTTCTATTCAAGTTTTGTTTTTTGAAACAGACCCTTGAACTTAATGTGTATTCTCAGGTGACTGAACTCCCAGTCCTTTTTTCTCAGCCTCTTGAGTGCTGGGATTACAGATGTGCATCACCATTCCTGGCCCTCTACCAAACATTTTAGGAAGAAATAATACCAACCTTTGGCTCTTAAAGATAGTTGAAGAAATATTATTTATAACATTATAAGACATTAATTGGGAGGAAACTAGGTCCTTTAAACTATGGATTTGGGTGTAAAAATCTTACTAAAAATATCCTCAAATTTAGTTTAGCAATAATTCAAAAGTATGTCATATTACCATGACTAAATTGTTTATCCAGGAATAGAAAGTTTAGAAAAAAATTTTGTTTTTGTTTTTGTCGGTCGTGGGGCTTGAACTCTCGGCCTGGGCGTTGTCCCTCAGCTCTTCAACTCAAGGCGAGTGCTCTACCACTTGAGCTACAGCGCCACTAGAAAAAAAATTTAAACCATTTATTGGTTTTCAATAAAATTTGGTTTTCATCACATTAATGAAAAAGCAGTTGATAGTTAAATTTTTTGAGTTAATTTATTGTTATTACAGAGATGATGTACAGAGGGATTACAATTACATGAGTTGGGTAATGAGTACATTTCCTTTCACATAGTATCTTCTATTCCCTCATTCTCTCCCAGTCTCTTCCTCCCATCTCCACCCATGAGTTGTATAGTTCCCTTTCATAAATAGCCATTGAGCTCCACTGCGGCACTTTTTCCTTTGAAGAAGACAGAATCATCGAACACTTAAAAAAAAATGAAGTCTTTTGTTTCCATATTTTGGAATTTCAGTATGTACATTAATTTATATTAACTATTGCACCTTTATGTTTTTCTCATAAGAATATCCTCTTAGGAATGGGAAGGTGGCTCAGTGGTAAAGTGACATTCATAAGGCCTTGGGTTTGATTCCTCAGCACCACATAAGCAGAAAAAGCCGGAAGTGGCGCTATGGCTCAAGTGGGAGAGCATTAGTCTTGAACAGAGCTGAGGGACAGCACCCAGGCCCACAGTTCAAGCCCCATGACCGACAAGAAAAAAAAAAAAGAATATCCTCTTTGGTCTTACTGTGTATATCTAGAATCCTATATAATTTGTCACATACCAGGTACAGTTTAGATCTACCAGGTACAGTTTAGATCTATAAAGTTTAGTTTAAAAACCTATCAAGTAGGGGCTGGGAAGGTGGCTCAGTGGTAGAGTGCTTGCCTTGCATGCATGAGGCCCTGGGTTCGATTCCTCAGCACCACATAAGCAGAAAAAGCCAGAAGTGGGGCTGAGGCTCAAGTGGTAGAGCGCTAGCTAGCTTTGAGCTGAAGAGCTGAGGGACAGTGCCCAGGCCCAGAGTTCAGGCCCTCCGACTGACAAACAAAAAAACCTATCAAGTAATATATAAGAACTGTTGATAAAGCCTGTTTGTAAAAAATTATAATAAACACCCTAATTGTGAAATGCAGATACTTTTTCTTAGATTGGGAATGAGTCAGATTCCAACAGTGCCACTAGCAGAGTCAGTCAGTAAGGTAGTAATTGAATAAAAGATTGCATGGCTGCACAGGAACAGTGTTTTCCTTAGTGGCTACTGTGTGCATACTGAAAATCTGAAAGACCATGATGTTATTACTATATCATAGTTATTATTACTAACGAGTAAATTGTAAAAGGTTGTTTTGAGGCAAATGTAAAAATTATGAACAGTATCAAATATATAAAATGAGTCCCAGGAATAAATCTAATGAACCATATAAAAGCTATTCTTTTATAATTTGTGTGGTTTGTGCCCTTCTTAATACATCCTTGCTAAAGGCCATGGCCATATTTTCTCAGGCTCTTTTAGCTTTTATTGTTTTGTCTTTCACATTGAGAGGAACAATCCTTTTGGAATTACTTTATGGATATGCTGTGAATAAAGTCCTTTCTCCCCCCATTTTTCTTTCCCCTTCTTTTGGAAACCTGGTTTCACTGTGGCCGCTTAACTCTACAGCTCTTCTGCCTCAACTTCCCAGGTCTGTACTGCCACACGCTGGCGAGAGTCAAGATTTTTTGTTTTTTGTTTTTGGGTCCGTCGTGGGGCCTGAACTCTGGGCCTGGGCACTGTCCCTTAGCTCTTCAGCTCAAGGCTAGCATAGCACTCTACTGCTTGAGCCACAGGGCCACTTCTGATTTTTTCTGCTTATGTGGTGCTGAGGAATCAAACTCAGGGCCTCATGCATGCAAGGTAAGCACTCTTACCACTGAGCCACCTTCCCAGCCCCAAAGAGTCAAGTTTTAACTTAAAAACTTTCCATAGAGATAACCAATTGACCCAGAAATAGTTGTGGAAAGTCTGTCTTTATGCTACTGTTCCTTAGTAATGAGTTTGTTGTAAATCAAGTGTTTTATGTATATTTGAATCTGTTTTTGGTCTCTGTTTTGTTACCTTATTCTAACTAAGATCATCTTTTAATGTGCCTTAATCTTTTTTGTGTTTGCTGGTACAGGGGCTTGAACTCAGGGCCTTATGCTCTTGCTTATTAGCCTTTTCATACAAGGCTGATTCTCTGTCACTTGAGCCACATGGTTCACTTCCAATTTTTTGTTGGTTAATCGGAGATGAGAGTTTTGTACTTTTCTACCCCAGCTGACTTTAAACTGGGATCCAAAAATTTCAGCCTCTTGAGTAGCTGGATGGATTACAGAAGTGAGCCACCAGTGCCCAGCTCATAAATCTTATAAAACTTGTTTTATAAATCTTGATAACCATTTGTTTTCCTATAAGAATCTGTTAGTCTTGACTCTACATTTTCAAATAAATTTCAGCCTCTTGGAGTTCTATAGAATGACATTCCACTGTGATTTGAATTTGCAGTTCCATGATTACCAAAATCTTTCCAAATGATTTTTTGACTATCTAGAAATTTGTGAGTGACACTTCAAACTGTCACATTTGCTGGTATGTTTTCCTTTTCTTACTTATCTTCAGAATTCTTTATATATTCCAGATAGAAGTTTTTTGTTGTTTATATGTATTACAAATAGTTTAAAAATTAGGTTTAACCATTCTATTTCACTTACAACTGATATTTGCTTTGCAGCTGTAGATTTCTTCAATCAGATCAACATGCTTTATGGAACCATTACAGACTTCTGTACAGAAGAGAGTTGTCCGGTGATGTCAGCTGGACCAAAGTAAGACATGGTTAAAGATCAGTTCTTTCTCTTTCTCAGCTCACTTTTATTCTTACTATTAATAGCAATAATACCTACTATTTATTTGGTGATACCTAACCTAAACATAAGCCCTCTCATGCATTATATATTTAATATAATTATATAATTTATATAATTATGAATTATACATATATGTAATCTTATGCATTATATACTTTACATTTATTTATTTTACCAAATAATAACCACAAAAATATTGCCTCATCCACTATAATATACGTAAAGAATTCAGTCAATAGATGAATCAGAGGGCTTTTAAGAGAGGTAGAACAGCTCAGGAAGGGTACGGTGATATCACATAAGGAGGTAAGGTAGTGAAAGGCATTAGTACAATCATGATGCTGTTACACTGTCAATCTTCATTTCTTCCTACAGAAAGCTGCAGAGGTTTTCAAAGTGCTGGACTTCTCAACCCCTTCCTTCCTTATAGGCCTCTTCTGTTAAGAGTTGTTGAGTTTTTCACCTGTTAAGGGTCTGTTTACTTGGTGAACTGTGGATTTTGTAGTTGGCAGGTGTCTGTTTTGGCCTCTTCTCAGTGTGTTTGAGTTTACATGATTAGGTAGCTCTTTGTTTTAAACATGGTGGTTCAGAGACCCAGGTGTTTCCTCCTTTCATTGAAGAATAAATTTCTGTTACTTGTTATTTTGAAAAGTTTTTTTTTTTTTTTCCTGATCATGGGGCCTGAACTCTGGGCCTGGGTGCTGTCCCTCAGCTCTTCAGCTCAAGGCTAGTGCTCTACCACTTGAGCCACAGGGCCACTTCCAGCTTTTTCTGCTTATGTGGTGCTGAGGAATAGAACCAGGGCCTCATGCATGCAAGGCAAGCACTCTACCACTGAGCCACCTTCCCAGTCCCTCTGAAGATATTTTATACAATATTATACAACATCTTTAATGCCCCTAACAATCTGACTATGTCCTATCACATGAGGTCAAGTGCGTAATTTTCTACTTGTGTCATCTTGTTTGTACTTGAAAGATTGATGGTTTGGGACATTTCTAATTTCAGGTTATGTATGTACAACCTGTATTTAGCCTCTTGAAAAGTAGTGCTGAAAGATGACTTACAGGAGTTGGTTCTCAATTACGTTTACTATTATTAATAAGGAAATGGTAAATATTTTGGAGTTGTAATTTACAAGTTCATACCCTGGTGACAGAACTAAATGTCAAGGAGAATAGCTTGTCAAAAGTGTAATAAAAAGCTATAGCTAGTGCAGGAGATTTATGCTTGTAATTCTGGCTACTCTGGAGACAGATGTAAGTATGGTGATATCCAAGCAACTTACTAAGTATCTTATCTCCAAGTAACTACCAAAAATCCAGAAGTGGAGTTCTGGCTCAACTAGTAGAGTGCTAGCCTTGAGCACAAAAGTACAGGGGCAGTGCCTAGGCCCTAGGATCTCCCCCCACTCCCCCCAAAAAATGGTTTAATAAAAAACTAAAATGGAGGAATTAGGGGTAAGGTGTATGTGGTATTTTTGTCTAGGAAGTGTGAAGCCCCGAGTTAAAAGCCCAGTACTTTTCCTCCTCTCCCTGCCAAAACCCAAAACAAACAAATGGGAAAAATAAAGTGAAATGAAGGTCATCTTCAATATAAACTACAGAAGAAAAAAGATTGGGGAATCATTGTAAATTCAAAGTATAATCAGTGTTTATTTGTAAATCAGTATTTATTTATAGACCAATATTAATGAATTTTAAATTATCATTGTGGAATGTTCAATGTAGAACTTATGCATTGTAGAATGTTCAGTGTGTAAGTAGTTACAATTAAAAAGTATTTTCACTTATTCTCTTTCATGGTAATTTTTATGTTTTCAAATACCATACAATCAGTACTCTGCCGTACTGCCCTCTCCTTTGTAAGGCTCACTGACATGTCATTCAGTCAGTATAAAAACTCTGGAGATAGAAAACAGTTGATTCAGTGAATGAAGCAGTAGAGGGACATTGGAGAACCTAAAAATCAGTTTGATTTCTATAGTTCAGAGTTTCAGCTATATGTTGATTCTTTATTTTAAAATTTAGTGTTTATGTGTGGGGGAGAGAGAAAGAGAGAGAGGAGACAGACAGGCCAATTCTATTAGGTTTTTACTATACATTTGCTATTTATAGGTTTTGCCTTTCTGTTACTGGTGAAAGTGGGGAAAGTGTCTTTCATTTTGGTGTTTTGCACACCTTCCTGTTCTTCACATTTTATTTCTCACATGAGGGCTTCAAGTGATTATTAAGTCAAAAGATAATGTTCATGAGCATCTTTGAGTTGCTAGTTTTATTTAAAGGCTTATTTAGCTCCTTTGCTACATGTACTTAAATATTAGGTAATTTTTGTTTTTCATTAATCTTACTTTGAAGTTTCTGTATCATTCTTTAGTCTTAACTCAAAATTTAAAGACTTCAAGTTAAAGAGAACTGTATAAGGAGAAATGCAATGTAAAGAAGAAGAATAACCATAAGGTTCAAAGATAGCTATCACAGAACTAGGAAGTAAATTAAGTTTTCTACTTCAGCTGCATGTGATTCTGCTGTATATGAGGGAAAGCTACTTACTCAGACACATGAGACAAGCAGCTGAACACAAAAGATGAATTTTGTGACAAATGCAAAACAATCCATTGGCAATTAAAATTTTTTCTTTATTTGGAGGAACAGACTGTTTAACAAATGTTTTGATACTTTCATAATATACGCACATTTATATTATAAAAAGTATGTACACTATTTAAAGGTATAGACTGATATTTGGTATATTTTCTGTTTTTACATTGCAGATATGAGTATCATTGGGCAGATGGAACAAACATAAAGAAACCTATTAAGTGCTCTGCACCAAAATACATTGACTACTTGATGACCTGGGTTCAGGACCAGTTAGATGATGAGACATTATTTCCATCAAAAATTGGTATAATTATTTTATATAGTTGCGATCCCTCATGGTTTGTTTAATTTTATGTTTCTAGAATTGTCCTTGATTTTCCCATCCAATCCAGTTGGAGAGTTCTATAGGACAGGTTGATGTACATGTATGTTACACAGTCCCAAGAAGTATAGTTTTCTCAACTAATTGTAAAACAAGAACTTACCTTGTGTAAGTTGATTTTTTAAACAGTATTTTTAAATATTTCTTAGTTGAAAGATTATGTTTATTAGAAAATAAAGTGATCTGCCTCTCAACTTTTTGAAGTTTTTGATGTTATTCCAGATTAAAATATTATTGAACTTGCTTTTATTCAAAAGGACCTTTTTGTTTGTTTTTGTCTTGTTTAAAAAGCACTGTGAAGACCCAGTTAACCCTTTCTGTAGAAGGTTGCAATTAGAAGCTTTTTTCTTCCAGGAACCACACCAATTGAAATATTTCTAATCTCATATACTTAAGAGTACTCTATTTTTTTCATACCAGGCATATCATGGACATAAAAGAAGCCTCTTTGATATTTTGAATGAGAAGATACAGGATGAGCCATAATATCTAGATTCTGTAATAGAAAAGATGTATAGTAGACAGATACTAGCATCTTTCATAGTCTTACTTCTTACCTGGGGATAGTTTGTACAGATTGTATTAGTTATACATTATATTTATGGCAAAGAGGGAGTTTGATTTTAGGACCCACAGTGTGAATCTTAAAGATTTTTAAAGCTATCCTGTGACCATGTAAGATGACACTAAGCAAAATGAACTCCCAGGTCATAGACACAAGAGGTTTTTCTTGAGCCGGGTGCCGATGACTCATACCTGTAATTCTAGCTACTCAGGAGGCTTAGCTTTGAGGATTGAGGTTCAAAGCCAGCCTGGGCAGGAAAGTCCATGAGACTCTTATCTCCAGTTAACCACCAGAAAACCAGAAGTAGTGCTGTGGCTCAAGTAGTAGAGTGCTAGTCTTGAGCTGAAGAGCAAGGGAGCCCAAGCCCAGAGAGTTCAAGCCCCATAACGAACACAAAACAAAGAGGTTTTTCTTTGTTGTTGTAGTTTTTAATGTTCTGTGTGAGTTTTGTTTCTTTTGTATGTTCTTCCTCCTGTGGTATATCCCCTGTTGTCACTGTATTTGATTTTGGTACTCTGGTATTATATATGTTTATTTGAATTAGGGAAGGGAAGGGGAACAACAGTTTGGTGAGATAAAGAACCAATGCAATAGCGGTGCACACAAGACAATATGTTGGAAATTATCTGTACAACCTGGGATAGGGAGGAGGTGGGGAAAAAGCAGGAGAGAAATGAGGGAAGAGGTAACAAGTTTGACAAGAAATGTACTTACATATAGTTACTTATGTTACTGTAACCCTTCTGTACATTTTTTTTTTTTTTTGCTAGTCCTTGAACTCAGGGTCTGGGAGCTGTCCTTAGGCTTCTTTTGCTCTACCACTTGAGCCATAGCGCCACTTCTGGCCTTTTCTGTTTATGTGGTACTGAGGAATTAAACCCAGGGCTTCATGCTTACTAGGCAAGCACTGTATCACCACACCACATTTCCAGCCCTTTTTTCAGTCTTTTTACAGCTATATTTTCTTTAAAAAGTTAGGTGCTTACTCTTATAAATTGTTGGAATAAGTTCCTGACTACATTTTTTTTTTTTTGGGTCCGGTCATGGGGCCTGAACTCTAGGCCTGGACGCTGTCCCTCAGCTCTTCAGCTCAAGGCTAGCGCTCTACCACTTGAGCCACAGCGCCACTTCCGGCTTTCTTTTTGCTTATGTGGTGCTGGGGAATCGAACCCAGGGCCTCTGGTATGCAAGGCATGCGCTCTACCACTGAGCCACCTTCCCAGCCCCCCTGACTACATTTTATACTTTCAGTTTAAAAGAAGGATGTGCAGGGTGCTGGTGGCTCACTCCTGTAATCCTAGCTATTCAGGAGGCTGAGATCTGAGGATCACGGTTGAAAGCCAGCCGTGAGACTCTTATCTCCCATTAACCACTAGAAACCTGGAAGTGGCGTTGTGGCTCAAGTGGTAGAATGCTCACCTTGAGCTGAAGAGCTGAAGGATAGCGCCCAAGCCCAGAGTTTAAGCCCCACGACTGACAAGAAAAAAAAAAAAAAGGATGTTTTAGAGAAGATAGTATAAGTAGTTACTGTTATGCAGTGTCAATGTGGTAACCACTTTGAAGCTTTAAAAAACTATCTTTTGAACCTGTATTACTTATACTATATTACTTACATCACAATAATTTTTGCATTGTCTCATTTATTTTTATTTGGTATTGTGGTGCTCTACCACTTAAGACATGCCCACATCTTTTTTTGCTTTTTAGTTACTTTTTGCCTTGCCTCGCCTTAGACTACAGTCCCTGTTTGGAGCCTGAAACCCTGGGTTTTGCATTTGACAGGCAAGTTGTCTACCTCAGAACTCTTTTTCCAGCCCTTAGTTATAGCCCTGAGCTATACTATAGCTCAGGTTGTTTTGTATCTTCTGACCTCTAATTTTAGCCTCCAAAGTGTTGGGATTACCCACCAGGCCCAATTCAGGATTCCCTCCTTTTTTTTTTTTTTTTTTCTTTCTCCTTCCCCCCTGCCTGTCCTGGGCTTGAACTCAGGGCCTGGGTACTGCCCTTTTGCTCAAGGCTAGCACTTTACCACTTGAGCCACAGTTCCACTTCAGCTTCTTCTATTTATGTGGTACTAAGGAATTGATCCCAGAGCTTCATGCATGCTAGGCAAGCACTATACCACTAAGCCACATTCCCAGCCTGATTCCCTCCTTCTTAAGATTGAATAATAATTGTGTCTGTGTGTGTGTACCTTATCATATATTTCTTCTTTTTGTGTTACTGGAGTTTGAACTCAGGGCTTGCTAATTAGATGTTCTATTGCTGAATCTTTTTTTTTTGTCAGTCATAGGGCTTGAACTCTGGGCTTGAGCGCTGTTACTGCACTCTTCAGCTCAAGGCAAGCGCTCTGCCGCTTGAGCCACAGTGTCACTTCTGATTTTCTAGTGGTTTATTGGAGATAAGAGTCTCACGGACTTTCCTGCCCTGGCTGGCTTTGAACCTCGATCCTCAGATCTCAGCCTCCTGAGTAGCTAGGATTACAGGCGTGAGCCGCCGGTGCCTCCCACTTTTTTTGAGATAGAGTCTCATGTTCTTTCAGCAACTGAGATTTACCTGTTTTAGGCTTCCTAACGTAGATGGTTCTAAAGTGTCTCTTGAACTTTTCTGCCCAAGATGGCTGGGTATGAACTATGATCCTCCATATCTCAGCCTCCTAAGTGAGCCACTGATATGTGGCTCATCTTCTGCAATTTTAAAATTAATGTATCTTTTGACAGATCCTTACTTTGTTTCCATGTCTTGGCTCTGGTGAATAATACTGGAATAAACATGGAAATTATGTTGTTTTTATGATGTGCTTTTCTTTTTACTCATTTTTACACTATTTTAAAAATAAATTGTATATTTTTTAATGTATTATTAATAGTACAAGGGAGTTTTATTGTGATAATTTTGTAGATGCATACACTCCCCTTTATTATATTCCCTTAATTTACCTTGTTTGTTTTTTAGGTTGGTCATGGGCTTGAACTCAGGGCTGGGCGCTGTCTCTGAGCTCTAGTGCTCATATCACTTTGAGCCCAGCTCCACTTCCAGTGTTTTGGTGGTTAATTGGAGATAAAGAGTCTTGTGGATTTTCCTGCCCTGGGCTGATTTTGCACCATGATCTCAGATCTCATCCTGAATAGCTAGGATTATAATGTGAGCTACTAGTGCCTGGCCCTTGGGGATTTATTTCTTTTGAATGTATACTCAAACATACTGTTTTCCTTAAGAGCCATACTAGTCAATATAACCATCAACAGTGTCTAAGGGTTCCATTTTTCTTCTTAAAGATTTTCTATTTTTCTAGTTTTATATTTGGTTAAGGTTGTAAAAGTGCTGTAGTACAGAAAACAAGGAATTTTTTGATGAGCTAATTTCTGGATGAATAAGGCCTACAGTCATCTGGAATAGGAAAAAGTATAAGATACATTACTGACATTTAAAACAGAACTGAGTACTTAATACTTCACTACCATTTTAGGTATTTGTTTAATTTTAGTAAAGTGGTGGTATATTGGAGATATAACAGGTTACAATGAAATTTTCTTTTTCTTCTTCTTTTTTTTTGGGGGGGGGGTCCGGTCGTGGGGCCTGAACTCTGGGCCTGGGTGCTGTCCCTCAGCTCTTCAGCTCAAGGCTAGCGCTCTACCACTTGAGCCACAGCACCACTTCCGGCTTTTTTCTTTTTGCTTATGTGGTGCTGAGGAATCGAACCCAGGGCCTCGAGCATGCAAGACAAGCGCTCTACCACTGAGCCACCTTCCCAGCCCAATGAAATATTCTTATTCCATAGAAACTAGGGTTTATTTTCATTCATGATATATTGAGAACTTCTGAATAGCATAATAGACAATATAAAATGGTAATTCATAAATGCTGCTACTTTTAATTTTTTTTTTTTGGGTCCGGTTGTGGGGCCTGAACTCTGGGCCTGGGCGCTGTCCCTCAGCTCTTCAGCTCAAGGTGAGTGCTCTACCACTTGAGCCACAGTGCCACTTCTGGCTTTTTGCTTATGTGGTGCTGAGGAATCGAACCCAAGGCCTCAGGCATGCAAGGCAAGCACTCTACCACTGAGCCACCTTCCCAGCCCCAAATGCTGCTACTTTTTAACCTTGTCTGGATAATTAATGTTGGTATTTGCTGACAAAATCATGCTACCTTGTTCTCTTACTAACAGAAGGGGTTGTTTTTCTCTTTCCTAGGTGTTCCATTCCCAAAGAACTTCATGTCTGTGGCAAAAACTATTCTTAAACGTCTTTTTAGGGTTTATGCTCACATTTATCATCAACATTTTGATCCTGTGATCCAGCTTCAGGAGGAAGCACATCTCAACACATCTTTTAAGCACTTTATTTTTTTCGTACAGGTAAGTTGAATTAAGAGGCCTTTGCTGTATACTATAAGCATTTGTTTTGTGAGTACTGTGATGAATACTGTGATGATGCTGTGATGGTCAGGATAGAATTTGCCTTATCCCTTAAGTCTGCCTCCTGTTCTCCCTTTTCTTTTCTTTTTTTTTTTTATTGTAAAGATACTATACAGAGGGTTACAGTTACATGAGTGAGGTAATGAGTACACTTCCTCTTGAACATTGTTAGCCCCTCCATTGTTTTCCCCCTACCATCCCCTCCCTCCCTCCCTTCCCCAAAGTTCTTTTTTTTTTTTTTGATTGTGATTAAGTGATTACATAATTTCTAAGTCACAAGTTCATTCTAACTTTCCTAGAGCAAATTGTCTATCACAGTCTGTAATATATAGCAGTGTTCACATGTTATATACCATATTTGTGATCAGCAGTGTGGGGATATTTAGTAGTGGTTCAACCAGATGAGCAGGAGTTCTTTGTTTCTTAAGTCCTGTTAGTTTTGTCGTATCACCTAACATTTTGGATTTAGCATCCACTTCTGTTCTCCCTTTGCTATGAAGATAATGATTATCTTTTTCTTCTGAATTTCATTACTCTCCAAGTCATAGCAAGCAAACCTAAAATGTATCTGAGAGGCCTTGCCTTGAATTTGTTTCATGTCATATCCCATATGGAGGGGCTAAATAAGGAACCTGACTAGTTGGTCAGCTCTATTGATGAACTTAGTGTCTTGTTAGCAGTCTTTTCATTCCCCTTAACCCTTATTTTTGTCTACACTGGATTTTTTTTTTTAATTTGGCCTTGTGTTTATTGAGTTTTTAAATAAATTTTTTTTGGGGGGTCTGGTTGTGGGGCCTTGAACTCTGGGCCTGGGCGCTGTCCCTCAGCTCTTCAGCTCAAGGCTAGCACTCTACCACTTGAGCCACAGTGCCACTTCTGGCTTTTTTCTTTCTGCTTATGTAGTGCTGAGGAATCAAACCCAGGGCCTCATGCATGCAAGGCAACAGTGTCACCTCTTCTCTCCTTTTCCCTCCTTTTTTCCTCCTGACCCCCCCCCCCTTCCTCACAAGTTATATAGCTCATTTTCAAGATAGGATCTAATGAATATCACTGCTGCATTTTTTTCATCATTTGTCCCATCATTTCTGTGCTCTCCATTACCATCTCCCAAACAGATAAACTTACATACAATACAAAGGGTACAGAAATCAGAAACAGTGACAAAAAAGGGGGAAAAAAAGCAAATAACAGAAAACCTTGTTTCCATTTCTTGGAGTTCATTTTGACAAATCTCATTTTATAGATCATATGCACATAGCTTTTGAGCCTTTGTAATCCTCTCCTAAGAATATCCTCCTTTGGTCTTGATGTGTGAATGTTTAATTAATTGATCATGTTCAAGTGTAAATTAAAAATTTTTTAATTGAGATTAAGTGATTACATAAATTTCACTGTATTATGGGATAGTGATACTTAGCTAAAGTCACAAACACCTTTTAACAAGGCGAATTGTCATTATTATGATCTATAAACCTTATGAACTCTACAAACTTTGATAATACAACTATTTCCTCCACAATGGGTGATATGTACCTTTCTTTCCTTTTGCTTAGTGTAAGCGGTTCCCTCTTTCTCTCTCATTCCCTTCTTCCCATTGCTGTCCTTGAGTTCTTAGTTCATTTTCATCAATGCTCAGTGCAGCTGATGGCCCCCTCTACTATATTTTTTCACCTGTATCCCTCTGATTCTGTGCCCTCCTCCTAGCTTCCCTCAGCCAAGTGTAGTTTTTTTTTTTTAACCATCCATTGTGTTTACTTGTAGATATATAGGCACATTCTGATTACTACAAATGAGGGAAACTATGCAACTTATGTTTCTTTGGGGTCTGGCTTACTTCGCTTAGTATTATTGTTTCTGAATCTTTTCATTTCCTTATAAATGGGCCCATGTCATTGTTATGGAAGCACAGAATTCCATTGTGTATATATACCATATTTTCTTCATCCATTGGTCCACAAAGGGGCATCTAGGTTGACTTCATATCTTGTCTATATAAACAATGCTACAGTGAACATGGTTGTGCTGGTAGCTTTAGTGTAGCCTTGTTTGTGGTCTGTTGGGTAAACGTTCAGGAGAAGAATTGCTGGGTCATAGGCAAGCTCTATGATTAGTCTTTTTTTTTTTTTTTGGTCCGGTCGTGGGGCCTGAACTCTGGGCCTGGGCACTGTCCCTCAGCTCTTCAGCTCAAGGCTAGCACTCTACCACAAGCCACAGCGCCACTTCCGGCTTTTTTTTTTCTTATGTGGTGCTGAGGAATCGAACCCAGGGCCTCGAGCATGCAAGGCAAGTGCTCTACCACTGAGCCACCTTCCCAGCCCTCTATGATTAGTCTTTTGAGAAACCTCCATACTGCTTTCCAAAGTGGTTGAACAAGTTTCCATTCCCAATAGCAGTTCCCTTTTGGCCATATCCCTGCTAGCATTTGTTATTGTTAGTTTTCTTTTCTTTCTTTTTTTTTTGTCAGTCTTGGGGCTTGAACTCTGGGCCTGTGTTGCTGTCCTTGAGTTCTTCAGCTCAAGGCTAGTGCTCTACCACCTGAGCCACAGAGCCACTTCCAGTTTTCTGGTGGTTAATTGGAGATAAGAGTCTCATGGACTTTCCTGCTCGAGCTGGCTTTGAACCGAGATCCTCACATCTCAGCCCAATGAATAGCTAGGATTATAGGCATGAGCCACTGGCCCCTGGCCATTGTTAGTTTTCTTAATAATGACTATTCTAACTGAGATAAAGTGGAGTCTTAGTGTTGTCTTTGTTTTGGCCAGTCCTGGGGCTTGCACTCAGGCCCTGAGCACTGTCCCTGAGCCTCTTTGTGTTAAAGGCTAGCACTCTAGCCATTTTTGGCTTTTTATGTTTATGTGGTACTGAGGAATTGAACCTAGGGCTTCCTGCATGCTGGTGAGCACTGTACCACTAAGCCACATTCCCAGCCCTCAATGTTCTCTTGATTTGCATTTCTTTTATGGCCAGATATGTTGAACATCTCTTCATGTATCTATTGGCCATTCTTATGTCTTCTTCTGAGAAATTTCTCTTTAAGTCTTTAGCCCATTTATTAATTGGGTGTTGTTTCTTTGAGGGTTTTAATTTTTTGAGCTCTAAGATGGATAGCTAGTAAAAGTCTTCACCCATTCTGTGGGCTTTCTATTTATCTTGCTAGCTATGTCCTTTGCTGTTGAAAAATTCTTCACTTTGATACCTTCCCATCTATCCTGTCTTGCTTTGATTTGCTCTGATTCTGGATCTTTATTTAGGAAGTTTTAACCTATGCCTAGGAGGCTAGTACTTCATCTATCCCTTCCTGTGGTATTTTAATGGTATCTGGCCTTACATTGAAGCTTTTGATCATTTGGAATTGATTCTGGTACAGGGTGAAATATAACAATCTAGCTTCAGTTTTCTACATGTGAGTAGCCAGTTCTGCCAGCACCATTTGTTGAAGAGACTGTCTTTCTCATTATGTGTTTTGGGCTCCCTTATCAAATATTAGGTGGCTGTATGTCTGTGGGTTCATTTCTGGGTTTTCTGTTCCTTTGTCCTCAGCCTATTCTTGTGCCAGTACCAAGTTGTTTGCATCACTATGGCTTTGTAATAGAGTATGAAATTTTATTTTATATTCCCCCAGCACTATTCTTCCTGGTAAGGATTGTTTTTGCTAGTTGGGGTATTTTTATTATTCTCTTAAATTTTTGAATGTTGTTGGGATTTTTATTTTGTAGATAGCTTTGGGCAGAATTTCCAGGAGCATAGAAGGTTTTTCCATTTCCATAAATCTGCTTTAATTCCTTTTTTCAGGTTTTTAAGTTTTCATAATAAGCAGTCATCATATCTTTGGTTAATTCTTAGTTTTTTTTTTTTTTAAGCTATTACAAATAGAGTTGCACTTCTGATTTCAATCTCGGTGTTCTCATTGTTGGCATACAGAAAAGCTACTGATTTTTTGTTGTTGATGTTGTTGGTCATGGGGTTTGAACTCTGGGCTTGGACGCTGTCCTTGTGCTCTTCACCTCAAGGTGAGTGCTCTACCACTTAAGCCACAACACCACTTCTGGTTTTCTAGTGGTTTATTGGAGATAAGAGTCTCACAAACTTTCCTGCCCAGCCAGGCTGGCTTTGAACTATGATCCTCAGATCTCAGCCTCCAGAGTAGCTAGGATTATAGGCGAGAGCCATTGATTCCTGGCTTAAAGCTACTGATTTTTGTGGGTTAATTTTAGGTACTGCTACTTTGCCACAAAGTTTTGGATCAGCTCAAGTAACTTGGGGGAGGAATCTATAGGGTTCTTTCAATACAGGATCATGTCATCTGCAAAGAGGGATAGTTTTACTTTTCTTTCCCTATTTGGATCCCCTTTATGTTTTTCTCTTCCTTTATTGCTCTTGCTAGGAATCCGAATACTACATTGAAGAGGAGTGGAGAGAGCAGCATCCTTAATCTCATTCCTGATTTTAGTGAAAATGGTTTTAACTTTCCACCATTAAGTGTAATTCTGGCTGTAAGTTTGTCATATACAGCCTTTATTATATTGAGGAATTCAGGAATGTTGCACTGATTCCTGGCTTCCTAGAGTTTTTATCATAAAGGGATGTTGAATCTTGTCAGATGCTTTTTCTGCATCTACCAAGACGATCATGTGGTTCTTGGCCTTGCTTCTGTTGATGTGTTGAAGTACCTTAATTGACTTGCATATATTGATTCAGCTCTGCTTCCCTGGAATCCTGTTTAATCATAGTATACGATTGTTTTTGGTTAGTTGTTGAATTTGGTTGGCCAAAATTTTTTTTCCTTGGGTTCTTTTTTTTTTTTATTGTAAAGATACTATACAGAGGGTTACAGTTACATGAGTGAGGTAATGAGTACACTTCCTCTTGAACATTGTTACCCCCTCCATTGTTTTCCCCCCTACCATCCCCTCCCTCCCTCCCTTCCCCGAGGTTCTTTTTTTTTTTTTATTGTGATTAATTGATTACAAAATTTCCGGAATTTCACAGTATTGTGGAATAATGATGCTCATTTAAAGTCACAAGTTCATTCTAACTTTCCTGGAGCAAATTGTCTATCACAGTCTGTAACATAATGGTGTTCACATGTTATATACCATATATGTGATCAGCAGCATGGGGATATTTAGTAGTGGTTCAACCAGATGAGTGGGAGTTCTTTGTTTCTTAAGTCCTGTTAGTTTTGTCGTATTACGTAACATTTTGGATTTAGCATCCACTTATCAGGGAGACCATGTACCGTTTGTCTCTTCGTTCTTGGCTTACCTCACTCAACATGATTCCTTCTAGCTCCATCCATTTCCCTGCAAATGCCATTATTTTGTCATTTCTAATGGCTGCATAATATTCCATTGTATATAGATACCACAAGTTTTGGATTTCCTCGGGTTCTTTAAAAATTTTTTTTAAATGTTTATTGTAAAGAGACTGTACAGAGGACTTACAGTTACATGAGTAAGATAATGAGTACATTTCCTATTGAGCATTGTTACCCCCTCCTTTGTTTTTCCCCTACCATCCCTTCCCACCCCACCTCCCCAACTTCTCCCCCACTCCCCCCCAAGTTATAAAGTTGCTTTTCAACATAGTGTCTTGTAGGTTTCATTGTTAAAATGGGTCAACCTGTATCCTTGTTTCAGCGTTTTGTTATTTCCCTTCCCCTCCCTACATTAGAAAAATGTATATACAAGATGCAGGGCACCAGAATGAAATACATTAACAACAGGGGTTTTACCATAGGGGAAAAACATACAAAAGAAACAAAAATATCACATAGTACATTAAAAACAATAGCAAGAAAGATAAAACCACTTGTATCTCTATCTTGGGGTTCATTTCGCTTAGCATCATTTGTACATAGCTTTTGACCTTTCTACTTGTCTGGTAAGATTATCCTAGGCCAGAAATTTGAGAAGTTTTGCATTGATGTGCAGTAAAGATGGATCTATTGTTGATAAGTCTCTATCTGATTTTGGGATGAGGGTTATTTATGGTAGCTTCATAGAATGAGTTTAGTGTAGTGATCTTTCTCTTTCATTGAAGAGTTTGAGGGGCGTTGGAATGAGTTCTCCTTTGAAAGCCTTATAGAATTCAGCTGTGAGGGGCTGAGACTATGGCTTAGTGGTAGGATGCCTGCCTAACATGCATGAAGCCCTGGTTCAGTTAATCAGTACCACATAAGCAGGGGAAAAAGACAGAAGTGGTGCTTTGGCTCAAGTGGTAGAGTGCTAGCCTTGAGCAAAAAAAGAAGCTCAGGGACAGTGCGCAGACCTTGAATTCAAGCCTCTGGACTGGCAAAAAAAAAAAAAAAATTCAGCTCTGAATCCATCTGGTCCTGGGCTTTTCTTGGATGAAGGTCTTTTAGTGTGATTTCTATTGGGTGACAAATTTAAATGGTACAAATTAAAATGCAGCAACTCCTATTTATTGAAAGTTACTTTGTGCTATTTATGTAAAGTAGTTAACATCTATTATCACATTTATTTCCTACAGTATTTTATGAGTTAGGAAGATATAGCTTCTAATTTTACATATATAAAAACAGTATAAAACGAGATTAAACTTTTCCCAGACACATCTAGTGAACTGAAAAAAAAATCAAGTCTAATACTTATAATTTAATCAGAAAATAATTTTTAACTTTGGCTAATGGCAATCTGCGTTGAAATTAGATGTTAATAGTAAGTTTTGTTATTTCTTTTGTCTTTTTTATGCTTAGGAATTCAACCTTATTGACAGAAGAGAACTTGCACCACTCCAAGAACTGATTGAAAAACTCACCTCTAAGGACAGATAAAAGCATGCAAGAATGTGCAGATTGTTTCTTAAATGAAGCAGTGTGGAGTGCATTTGGATTTTTGTTGTATTTTGTTTTATTTGGATTGTTCTTGTTGGGTTTTGGGGATTGCTTGGGTTTCCTTTTCTTTATTCCCAATATTGAAACCATATTCTATTGCTATTGGAAGCCAAGAACCATTTGCTATATTTGAAAGGGGTAAATTTTATCTTAGTGGAATATAGTTTTTGTTGTTTTTTTAAACCTGGCTTTGGTTACTTAGGACTTTATTCTTTTTTGTAAAGAAAATTGTGTGTGAAAAAATTGCTTACTAACTGAACTGCTGATGTCTTGGGGTCTGTGTTGTGTAAATTGTGGCCCATTTTTGAAGTCTCCAAAAAATTTATGTTTTTAAGTGCCTTGGCAGGCTCACTTCTGAGGTGCAAAGCACGGACATAGACCTGAACAGAACTCGAAATAATATTAGGATTACTACCCAGGGCACTTACTGGTGCATGTTGTAAAATAATCTGTCATAAAAGCCATAGTTTATCTAAATTGATGATCTCCAGCTTTTACTACATTGGACAAACATAATTTGTAAAGGTGTGCATGTAGAACATAAAGATGTAGAACAAGAAAAAATTATTTCTTAATTATTTTTGATATTGACAGTAATATATTCTGTTCAACAAATGCTTAAAGTTCTACAAGCAGGTCTTTTTCCATCTCTTAATATCTGTGATATTGAAACTTGAGGATGTTGAAATGTAATACCTATTGCATTTTGGCTTCTTTCTACATATTAACTGCACTATAAGTGTAAAACTTCAGGTTAATATAGGATTGCCATCTTGAGAGGTGATGCTGAACTGTGAGGTTTCCTAGCAATTGCCAAATGAGCCATAAGTCTACAGAATCCCTTTCTACTTCAAAGAGGAGGGAAAAGGAGAGTGTGCTTGATTTGGGGTAGTTTGGGGAGTTAAAGATAGGATTAAATATGGAGAGTCAAGTTCTAGAAAGTCCTGTCTTACAACCCTTATATAGAATGGTATGAGATTTTAATAAATTACTTATAAACAGAGTCTTAGAGACTTCCTTTTAGAAGAATCAACTTCCATGAGAAGTTAAAAATAAATTATTAATTTTAGGTACAGATATTAACCATAGGAAATTGATCACTTTTTAGCATTTCCATTCAATGAATGGAGTTGGTGTTCGCCTATCATTTTAAAATGATACAGTACCTTTCTTTGCTTATTATAGGCCCAGTTTGAAGCATTCTGACTTCTGATTTTTCCACTGTGAAAGGAAATTTTTTTCTTTGCAGTAATAAACAATGAAAATGCTAACTCAGTAGTTACTTTTAAATTTGTTAAGACTTCTAGTGAGTTACTACTATTAATAACAAGAAACTTAGTTTTTTAATGTGTTTTACCTCCAGAGTCATTTTTAAGAGATACTCTGAATAGATTTCAGATTATCAATTTTTTTTTACTAGTTTTGATAAATCTGCTTCCTCAATTAGAAAAATACCATTCCTGCAATTAGAAATATATGCCTTTTTCTTGGTAGGCTAGAAACGCTTGCTTTGAAATTGTATAGATTCTAAGCAGTTAGCAGGAAAGAATTTAGAATGAAGTAAATTTGTTTCTGACATTAATAGAACAGTGATAAAATTTACTAATCACGAACTGCCTTTTTCTCCATTCATTTCTATCAGTTTTTTACCTACCAAGTACTAATAGTTTTCTCCATTCATTTCTATCATTTTTTTACCTACCAAGTACTAATAGGGTAAATATCAGGAGACCCTGGCAGAGGCAAATATTTTGGGCATTTATTGGTTATACTTAAGGGAGCTAACTGATTCCTTAAAACAAATTTTCAGTATTCAAAGAAATAATATCAACCACTATAGGCTAATTGAAAAAAGAATTATAATGTCATAATTTTTGAGTTATAGGAATGAAGCAAGTGACAACTCAAATTGTCTTCCATGTGGCATTTGACTTTATAACAACCTAGTAATGAAGGAATTGCAATAGCCAAGTGTAGAGTGAAAAGTGAAAGGCTTTTCTTGTTCTTTTAAGCTTTATATAGTAGCACACTATAGAAACGGAAAAATATTCTGTAAATTATAATTGGTAATAGAATTTACTTTCTTAATATATGTAGATAGGATTTTGTTTTCACTGTGGCAGAATCTCGGGTGTCTGTTTCCAAGTAGTCACTTAATCAGTTACTGGGAGGTAGGAGGTCTCTATGCCTATGGTAACAAAGCATAGAAATTCTCCTAGGGAGAGGCCTGGCCTTTGTCTATGGTGTTAGGTGAAAAGAAGCAAAAACACTTGCCAGAGAATAGATTGATTTATTAAAAATTAGTTTTAATTTAATTGGTTCCTATGAGAGAAAAACAGCCATTATAAAACGATCATCACAGCTTGATTTGGAAGCAGAGCTTGCATAAATATCTATTAGACTTTTTCATGTTTTTTTAATTTATAAATAACCAAGATTTTTATTTTTTCCCCCAGCTCTATACAAAATAACAAAAGTAGATGTTAGTTATTTTTCTCATTCTTTGATTAAAAAATTCTCAAAATAAAAAGTACTAAGTTACAGTGCTATTGTGATTCTCTGATTTTGTTAAATCTGGTGATGTAAGATTTAGCAATTATTTTAAATGATGGACTCATGGTAGTGAAACTGACAGAGTACATCCCCCCCACTCCCACGCCACCCCCAGTAAGAGGGTTTGATCTGAGTCTTGCATTTACTTGCTAGACAAATACTCTATCACTTAAGCCATGGCTCCATAAGAAAGACTAAAAAATTTTAAGTTGGTGGAAGATAGTGCTATTGCCTTTCACTTGCTGACTTGATTTTACTGTTTCCCACAAACCCAGAGCATTAGAGTACTCTAAAACATTAAACAGGTGCTAGGGGCTTTAGAGGGAGGTCAGTTTACTTTAAAGTGAAAGATTTTAGATTGCTGTCTCTATCTTTCCTTTGTTAGTTAGTCATTTGTAAATTCTAAATGATCAGCATAAAATTTAGTAGGTAAAGAATATATGTTTAGTATATAATATATTTCAGACTGAGTTACTGCTTGGTATCATGATCAATGAACCACTACAATCTCTTATTAGGAAACAATTTGTTTATTTATATTTTGCACATGTAATCACTAGACTCCATTTTATGTGTTACATTTTTCTTGCTTATGGGAAAATAGCAAAATTACAGATTACTTTTATAGCTTTGTCTACCTCCTCTTTGAGAGAGGTTTAATAACCACTAAAATGGTAGAATATATGAAATACAAATATTAAATAGTAGATATTTCTTTTCAAATGAATATGTCATAACTTAATATCCAAGTGAGAGTTGATCTTCAGAGTAGTTCTCTTATGATCACTTAACTCCTTTTATGCTGGAAGTGTGAGAATCAGATTGTGATTAGGCAAAGAATCCATCATTTTAACTGCACAAAATTTTTTTAGAAGCGTATATGATCTCCCTTCTCACCAAACCAAGTATTGTAACTTGGCTGATCCCTGAGAACTAATCTAGTAGGGAAATTCAAAAGAATGTGTTACAGGCACTGAATAGAGAAAAGATTTTTTTTAAAGCATTGATGGAATCACAGAATGAAGGAATGGTTTCTTGATGGTACTGTTTTGAAGTGGGCAATATCATTAGGGTTTGTAAGTTTTTAAAAACTACAGCTAAATTCCTTACAATTAAATATAGTAATTTAAAAAAGTACTTCTCTATATATTTTCTTCTATTTTTGTTCCTTTTTCTTAAAATTTTTAATTGTCTTGACTGTTGCACAATAATTTTGATTTGACAGTATAGAAAAGTGAATACATTAGAGCTTTTGCCTTTTTTTTAAAAGATGGGTTTTCACTAAAGTGAACAATAGAGTAAACTGGAGATAGTTGTACAGACAAATTGGAATAAGTATTATGTGCTAATTATGCCAACTTTGAAGCCTACATGTCACAAATATTTAGAATGGTAAAACTATTTCATGTATCACTTATAACTTTAAATTTTGACTGTCTTTTGAAAAGGTTAGGGACCAAAGTATATCTGTAATTTGGAAATGATAGTATACTATGAAAACTTACCTTATTTGAAGCTTATCTGGGATTTTAAAGAATATACCAGTTCCTATAAGCAGCTCTATACTTTATAGACCACTTCTAAAATAATTTAAGTATCAGAGTTTCGTCATGACATTAGATTTACCATTATAAACACTCTTGACTAGTTGTTAGCTTGATTGTTACAAACTGACAAATGTTTAGAGGTAAAGGTGATTTGCACTTTTAGGGCCCAACTAATAAGTTAAAGAGAATTTGTTTGGAAGGCATAAAATTGTAATCCATGGCTGGGCAGCAGTGGCTCACGCCTGAAATCCTAGCTACTCTGGAGGCTGAGATCTCAGGGTCTCGGTTCAAAGCCAGCCCAGGCAAGAAAGTCCTTGAGACTCATCTCCAATTAACCACCAGAAAACTGGAAGTGGTGCTGTGGCCCAAGTGGTGGAGCGCTAGCCTTGAGCTGAAGAGCTGAGGGACAGCGCCCAGGCCCAGAGTTCAAGCCCCATGACTGACAAAAAAAAAAATTGTAAACCCATGTTTGCCACTCATAGCTGAACTTACTTGTGTTTTAACAACAGAAACAGATTAAAATATTTGGTATTATGTTCTACAAGGGCAATGCAAGCCTCTGTCTTTCCCTCCCTCCCTTCATTTTGCATAAAGTATTATATAGTACAAAATCTGGTCTACAATTCTCAACCAGAGATGAAATCACTGTGGTCATTCCTGCCCATCTTTGTTTTCCCATTCTTGTCTTTTTTCCTCCTCTTCCCCTTCCCAACATGGAAACAAGTTAGTGGTTCTGAAGTACTTACTCTTACCACCTAGGTTTCAGTTTGTTTGACAGTTTTTAAAAAATTATGTCACTGAAGCTACAATTAGTGAAGTGGAACTTTATTAGTATTTAATTTCTTTTACATATTAATATTCTTACAGCTGGATGTTTCTTAAGTTTTGCACAAATTTTCATTTTTGTTTTGTTCCTAAAATAATTTCGTAGGTTATGAAATAGATTAGTACACTTCCATGTAAGAATACCTTTTCTCTTTAAATTTTTCTGAAGAAATAACTTTTTAGGGAAAATAGTTTTGTTCTTTTTTAACAGCCATTAAATGTGTATTATTTTCCTACATGTTTAACCAGGGTGATGAGGTGATCTTTTAGAGAATAGTTTGTTTATTTGATTTTTTCTATACATTTAAGTTATTACTTAAAATAACCACTAGGAAGAGTTTCATGAATTATGAAAGAGATTATGGTAAGTACCAAAACGCTTGAATAGAACTCATTTCTGAAGACAAAACCAGAAAAATATTGTCAGTGCCAATCGATAGAACCATGAGGGCAGCTTCACAGTGTTCAGGTATTTAAGAAACTGCACGAAGACACCAGATCCTGCCCTTGAAAAGAAAGTTTCTATGTTTGAGACGAATTGGTCTAAAGTATGAGAAGTAACCTGGGTGCTGTACTGAAAGCTGTGCCACAATTATGCAAGTTGTAGTTACTAGTCAAAGTTTAATTGCTTCATTATTTTAAAGAGGATATTGACAGAATGTCAGAAGATCTGTAATATGTTTTATTTGAAAGATGTAAATAATGTATACGAACTTGTATGTGATGGGTTGGGAAGTATTTAAATTCTAGTTTTGTTTTTTAAAGGAGAAATTGAATGTTTATAAGAAAAAAAGCCTAATAAATAGTTATGTTTGACCATGAATTATGATTTTGTATTACTGCTGTTCATTTTATTATAGGTATTCTCACACTGAACACATTCCAAGGGAAACTGAAGATATATGGAATATGTTGGACATTTCAAATTTGTTAGTTAATATTTTTTATAATGTTCACAACTGTACAAGTTGCTATGTTAAGTGGAGGAAACTATACAAGTCAATTTCACTTAGAGTTTAAGACCTTAATATGCCTGAACTTGAAGTTGTTTAATACATTCTCAGTCCATAGTACTAAAATCTTAGAAACACTTAGAAAATAGAAATCATTTTTCTTTGATTAGGAAAACAATGGTTTTTGTTTGTTCTTCAAAGAAACAGGAGAAACCATCTCTTCCAGGCTAACATTGAACTCATGCTGTCTGTGCTTTCCTAATGCTATTCAGATATGTGCCACAGTTTTTGTTTTTTGTTTTCTTCCTTAAGTTTTTGTGTGCAAACAATCTATCCTGAAGTTAACAGTTCTTACTCCTACTTAATTTTCAGTCCAGAATATTGTTAGTGCATTTGAATACCCCTGCAGAGTATTGTTTATGATATACTATATTTCTTGGGTAAAATTTTTGATGTTTTCTAAAATGTTTAGAAAATTTTAATTCTGAAATGTCTGGCTTCAAAAGTTTCAGATAAGGGATTGTGGATTAAAATCAATGTGTTGTGAAAGCTGAGTATGGTGGTACAGGCCTGGAATCCCAGCACTTGGGAGGCTGAGGCAGGAGGTTCATGAGTTGAAGACTAGCCTAGGCTACAAAGCAAGACCTACATTTCAAAACTAGAAAAGGTGTGTGAAAGTTCTTGAATTCATCTCTTGTCATTCACAGGGTAGGCATTTTTTTTGAAATATACTATTTATAGCTAGGATTATAGGCATGGGCTATGGGTACCTGCAGGACTCTTAATTTACATTGTTTATTTTTGAGATCAGTGCCAACTGCCCTTCTAGGCTTTTTTTTTTTTTGGTGATACTGGGGCTTTAACCTCTGGATCTCATGTTTCCTAGAAAGGTGTTCCACCATTTGAGCCATAACTTTTTGCTTGACAGGCTTCAGACTAGCTACATTATACCTGGCTTGCTGCATTCAGGTCTGATAGTTAAAATACGAAAAAGAATAACAAGGCCCGTGGTTGATGTGGACAATTTGAACCTATTTCCAGACTAATAATCCAGTTTAGTAAGGTGTTTCTACCTTGACAAAAAGTGAACCCTGGTATTTCTACATTACTTGTGTCTATAGAAGTACATTGATGGAACGTATGTAATCGTTCAAAAAACAACATATGTTAACCATGTTAGAGGAGAATGGTCTTGAGAAATTGAGCCATAGCCATGCTGAATCGAAGTCTTCCTAAATGTGCTTTGCAAGTATTCTACAGGGATCCAAGTGAAGGGGCTGAGGGGTGTGATCAGGAGCCCCTTCCCTTGGGTGGCGTCTGATTGCCCAAATTCCACCCCTGGGAGCCAGGAGCGACCGCGTGCCTGCACCGGGTCACTCACGGGTTAATGAGGGGGCGCCAACACACCTCGGAACCGAACAGAACAGCTCCTGGCGCGCAGCTCCTAACGAGCATCTCCTGGGCTTCCGCGGGGCGCTCCGTGGACGTTCCTACCGGACGAGGTCGGTTTGTAGTCCTGACCGCCCGCCCCGCGCTTCTACGCATCCCCACCAGCCTCACCTGAGCGCCAGCTTCCCAGACCAGGCCAACGCTCGCCCCCCACGGCCCCGCGCTCCCCCGGGTCTGCATCCGGTTCCGGAACCTCCCGCCCGAGGCCCCGCCTCCGTCCTCAGCCTTGGCCCCGCGTGACCCAGCGGGAGGCGGGAGCGGGCGGCGGGGCCGAGGAGGGG
>NW_012267265.1:1696532-1717627 GCF_000151885.1 Dipodomys ordii
CCCGCGCTGCCCCGCGCTGCCTTCCCGCCGCCGCCGCCCCGGCCTTTGTGAGGAACCCGAAGGGCCACTGCACTGTTGGAAATGTAAACAGAATATTCTGGGGCCGGGGGCTTGTCGAGGGCGCCTAAGTCACATCCTCCTCCTCCTCTTGTTGTTGTTATTGTTATTTCGTAGACCTAATTGCTATCCTACCACATCTAGAGAACATTTCCCCAAGCTGCCTTTGTACTTCTTTACAGACAGCTTTCTTCCCTTCCTACCCGCTGTCAACTGCTGACCTGATTTTCTTCATCTCTGAAAAATTTGCCAGAATGTCATATTAATAGAATCATAGGGTATCTGGATTTTTGTGACATTTCTTTTATTGAGCACGATGCTTTTGAGAGGCATCATGTTACTTGCTGTTTTTAATTGGTGAGTAGTCTTCCATTGCATGGCTGAACCACAACCATTTGTGGACATTTGGGTTTATCTTCAGTTTTTAGTGATTGTTAATCAAACTACCATAACTATTTAAACACAGGGAAAGCAGCTCCTAATGATCTCAGTTAGGGTATCCCTCCCTCACCTTACCAAATATCCAAGTAAACATTGAATCATGGTTCAAACATCACTAGCATTTTTATTAACCCTGATTGGGCTCACCTACATTATGCATATCATTTGCAAGATGAATGTCTGTTCCTGAGTCTTCTATATTTCCTAACACTGGAAACCCATCACTGATGGATACTTCCTGTTTTTGATAGAAATTTTATTTTGGGGCCAATCTGCATACAGCAAATATTTTAATTCTTGCCGCATTCAAAGTTTTCTTTAAAAAAGTAAGACAAGCAGAGGTTCTAAGTATTCAAAAGAACAGAAGAAATCTGAGCTCCAGACACCTTTCAGTGAAACAAACCCTCTTTTCCTGTCAGCAGTCTAAGTTTTTCCAGAATGCAATCAGGATATCAGCATAACTCCTCACAGCCTCTGAATTGAAAAAGGCCATAAGTAAAAACTGGAGAAAGTAGTTAAACAAAGCTATCTTGAGAGCTAATTTGATGGACAGCCCCACAGATCAAATACCACTGTGTATTAGTCCCTTTTCTTCTGCAATCCATTCAGGAAATAAAATACCTTCAAACTTTCCTCCAGCCATCTTTATTCTCAGGACCTGAAATAATTTCCTAATGTGTCACTCAACCTCCATTTTCACTTAACTGCTCTCAGACACATCTTTCTGTATGTAAATACAGTTGTTATCCCTGCTTAAAATCCCTCATTGACTTTCTTGTTACTTACTCTAAAAGGAGCTGAATACGGATACATTTGCACAATATGAACATGTGCACAGATTTGGGAAAACGAGGATTAAAACATTTTGAAATGTTTACATAAACATCTAAGTCCTTGGTTTCCAATGAATAATCTGAAGGTCTGGTAACATTAGTCCTATATTTCTGCATAACAACAATTGGTATTTAGCCAAAGGGAGTGTGTATCTCACTATATTTTGTGTTCCTTATTATGTCACTTTGTCAGTTGCTGTTCATTATTTTTTAATGGTTCAAGTCTTTTCCACCTTACTATAGCACCAGGTCCAAATAAACAATCAATGTACAGATTGTTAATCTGTGTAGAAGACTTGTTATGCATTTCCTCTATTTTGGTCATTTTAGGTTTCTACTCAATGTTCTTGTCTTATATTACTAAAGTACAGTTTCACGTTACATTTGTGGAGGCTTTATCTGTTCAGAATGACTAGTAGTATCAGAATAACTGCTTAGTATTAGGAATTTTTTCGTTCCCATGAGTTTAAAAAATACTGACATGAACAAGGTACCAGTGGCTCTTGCCTATGAGTCTAGCTTCTCAGGAGGCTGAGAACCAGATCAAGGTTCAAAGCCAGACTGGGGAGAAAGTCTGAGACATTCCATCTCCACAAAAAGCTAGGCTGGAGGTATGGCTCAAGTGGTGGAGCAAACTAGCCAAGTGGGACCATAGACTGTTGAGTTCAAATCCTGAAACGTGCAAAAAAAAAAAAAGCACCTTGGTTTTTGTTCTTTTTCACCTTCATAGAATATGAATTCATTAAATAACATTTTCTAGCTCCCATTCCCTGTCAGAAGTTAAGGAAATAGATGATCACTTATGAACTACAGCAGTGGTTATTCTACATGAATTAAAAGTTTTTGAAATATGGTCACACTACTACTAGTCAGTATCAGAAGAAAGTTTAAAGTGTTAACCCTTAAGTGGTTTAAGACAGTTATTGGCTGATGTTTTAATGTGTTCCTTGGTTGTATTTTTGTTTTTTTTTTGGTCAATTGTGGGGCTTGAACTCTGGGCTTTGGCACCATCCCTGCACTCTTCAGCTCTACCTCTCGAGCCACAGCACCACTTCCGGTTTTCTGAGTGGTTTATTGCAGATAAGAGTCTCATGGACTTTTCTGCTCAGGCTCGCTTTGAAACTCAATCCTCAGATCTCAGCCTCCTGAGTAGCTAGGATTACAGGTGTGAGCCACCAGCGCCCGGCTTGGTTGTTATTTCTTAACATCATATTCTCTTAGTGTAGCTCAGTGGGGTTGTTGATCATTGAAAATCATTTTTGTAAGTGCCCTACAAACCCTAACTTCACCCTTTGAATGCAAAATTCTAGGCACCAATGCTTTTCCCACAGCAAACTGATTGCCACACAGTTTATCCTTAAATGTTTTTTCCCGTTTTCTGGCAAAAAGAGGGCTTTTGTAGCAAGGTTTTGCTTCTGTTCTGTCCTTTTGTGCCACTCCTTTACCTCCTTTTTATGTTCTGTGTGATCTTTTCTCTTGCCCTGTATAATGTTGGAAGGTTGAATATAATTCGGCAAGTCAAAGGTAAGTTCTTTTGTTGCCTTCCTTTTTCCATTTCATAAGGCAAAAAAAGCTTTGCTTGTGTATAAGTTGAAATTATATGTAAATTATATGTTCTTGGGCAAGGGGAGAACAAGAACATATTGCTGAGCAGCGATGTCAAATATAACCACATTTGGTGGCTCCAGATAGAAAGGGTGCGGTGTCATTAGAATCGCTGTACCCTATTAGATACGATGTCAGGATTGTCCCTACTATGAAACGTGACACGTTCTTGGCTAATTTAAAATTACTGTGTGCACAGTATATCCTGATTACCCCCTGCATATGTCAAAACTAATGAATGGTATCAGGGAAAAGTAAACTCCTTCCCTCGTTTCTGCCCTCAGCCTTCTCTCCCTCCCCCTCCTCCTCTCCCTATCTCTTTCCCTATCTCTCTACCTACCATGAAAATCCTGTAAAACAGAGTCATGAAAACAAATGAAGAGAGCATGACATGTAGAAAGTGCTTTACAAAACTTTGAATTGTTTCTATTGACCATAGTGTTTATTAGTTTCAGATAGTAGTATTATTTCTTACTTTAAAACTAAGTGGTCATGTTTTCATATTGTTTGAACTAAGGGTATTGTACTTGCTTGGTTTGCTCGCTTGGCTCACATCCCACCACAAGAGCAACCTCCCCTGTTTTGCTGTTTGCTGGTTATGTTGGAGATAGAATCTCTTAGGCTTTTCCACCCTGCCTGGCTTTGAACTGCAATTCTCAGGATCTCAGCCTCCTGAACTAGGCTCTCAGCCTTCTGAACTAGGATAACAAGCTTGAGCTATCAGTGCCCAGTCTAATTAGTTTCTTCTCCTCCTCTTCCTCCTCTTCTTCTTCTTCATCTTCCTTCTACCTCCTCCTTCTTCCTCCTCCTCCTCCTCCTCCTCCTTCCTTCTCCCTTCTTCTTTCTTCTTAATATATATATATTTTTAGACAAGGTTTCACTATGTAGCCCAGCTAGTCTTGCTTACCCCATCTTACTGCCTCAGCCAACCCAAATGCTGGGATTATAAGCATGTACCACTATGGTATAAGATAGAAGAGGAACTGAGCTTTGTAGATAGAAAAAATAGAACTCAGGAAATTTTTGAGATGCAAGAGCTTGGAATGACTGTCAGCTCATAACAATTAACTGGTTATCACAACTATTTTTAAGAGGAGAGTACTTTATGTTCAGAGGCTTGGGAGCTGCTCAAATTCATGCATCTAGTTAAGAGAGAAATAGCCTTAACTACTTCAAAAGTAGGTAGTAATTGATAATAATTAGTAGTTGGCAGTTGTTTGGCTAACGAAAGTGAATCTTAAGAAGTCGAATTTTTTTGTTGTTTTTCAGGACACCTTGCCTGCGGTTTTACCAGATATTAAGTTCCTCTGTTCAATGACTAAACAAATGTGTTCAACGGAAGTGGGCAGGGACAGCAACCTTTCAGTTTTCATTTTAAAAAAATGCAGAGGAAGTTTAGAAAACTGAGTTTGGTGTTTTTAATTATCTTGTAAAACCTGGTCACTATTTGGCTTTTTTTGTTTTTTTTCTTTCTGACAAGTTGCATTCCTCAATTTCACCTTTCCTGTCCTGACAGCTGCAGGGAAGTCAACATTCGTGAATATCCTTAAGCAAGTCTGCGAGGATTGGGAAGTGGTTCCTGAACCTGTGGCCAGGTGGTGCAATGTTCACAGTACCCAAGATGAGTTTGAGGTATGAAAAATAAAAGTGTTCTGGGTTAGAGAACAGGTAATGTATATAGTCTCTTGGCTTTTTTCAAATACAACTTTCCAATCTATCTTTACATTTGTATCTTTCTCTGGGTGGTCTTTACATGAAGAAAATTGAGCTGTGTATGTAAGATTTACTCTCCATTGCATCTGAGTAGCAAAAGTTAAAATGTTTTGAAGAATCTAATTAGAAATTAATTTTTTGAATGGATTTTTATTATTTGTTTGAAAACAACCAAAAGAATCCCACCCAATAACTGAGTTTTACTAGTTTTCCTTTCCAGCCTTTTTTTTTTTTTTTTTGGGTCCGGGCGGGGGGCCTGAACTCTGGGCCTGGGCGCTGTCCCTCAGCTCTTCAGCTCAAGGCTAGCGCTCTACCACTTGAGCCACAGCGCCACTTCCGGCTTTTTTTGTTTTGCTTATGTGGTGCTGAGGAATCGAACCCAGGGCCTCAGGCATGCAAGGCAAGCGCTCTACCACTGAGCCACCTTCCCAGCCCCACTTTCCAGCCTTTTTTATAAGGAAAAAAAATTACATTTCTTTGTATTATACCAACATTTTTTTCAGACTTACTGTAGACACCTTTCACACTTTTACTCTGGACACATTTAGCACTTTTCCTTACTGCATTACAAATAAGGAAAAAGAATTAAATAAAATGATTAAATTTAATAGAACGTTTGGCTGTATGTGTATTAGCGTGATCACTTAGATTTTTATTTCTAGAGAATTGAGACTTGATATTGAAAAAAGAAAAGAAATCTTTAAAAATAGAAATTTTGTTTAAGTGGACCGAACATAGAAAAAATATTTTTTAAAGTGTAGCTCTTTATGTGAGGATTTGGGGAATAATTGATTATTGAAAATGTAAATCATATATATAAGAGAAATCACAATAAGATACTTTGTAGACTGAGTATATACTGGTTTGGGTTTGTTTTTGTGGTACGAGAGATCAAACACAGTGGCTCTATCGCTTAACACCCCAGTTCTTACAGTTCTTACTTTTTTTTTTTTTTGGCCAGTCCTGGTACTTGAACTCAGGGCCTGTTCATGGGCTTCTTTTTTTCAAGGCTAGCATTCTACCACTTCAGCCACAGTACCACTTCTGGCCTTTTCTGTTTATGTAGTACTGAGTAATCGAACCCAGGACTTCATGCATGCTAGGCAAGCACTCTACCACTAAGCCACATTCTCAGCCCTTATGTATGGTTTTGAATGACTAAGAATATTTTCTCAAACACCTGTTTACTAAGCATAGTTCACTGTAAGCCTGGTGCCCAATTATCAGAATGTCTAGAAGTAAATCTTTTTTTCTTTTTTTTCGGGTCCGGTCGTGGGCCTGAACTCTGGGCCTGGGTGCTGTCCCTCAGCTCTTCAGCTCAAGGCTAGTGTTCTACCACTTGAGCCACAGCGCCACTTCCAGCTTTTTTCTGCTTATGTGGTGCTGGGGAATCGAACCCAGGGCCTCATGAATACAAGGCAAGTGCTCTACCACTGAGCCGCCTTCCCAACCCTAGAAGTAAATCTTGAAGGGACTTCCCACTTGAACTCCATTTTGTTAATAAATTGATGTTTCTGATTTTCAGGAAAGGGCAAAGACTGTTTTAAGAATATAAAGGAGGATAAATATATTTGTTTCTTTGAACATTTTAAAAAGTTGCTAACTATAGAAAAGAATGTGGGACATACCTAAACTTTGAAAAAGTTTTAAATCTATTATCTTGGGGTGGAGAGGTGGCTCAAATAATAAAGTGCCTGTCCTGCAAGTATAAAACTCTGGAGTTCAGACCCCAGCACTGCTAAAAGTTAAAAGATCTAATCTCTTGATAGCTGTCATCCAGGTGAAGGAATAAAATATTATTATTTTAGGAAATTTTATTCATCTTTCTCTAATTACATCTTAAATAAGAGCTCCAATATGTGAGATGGCTCCTAGTTGAAAATTGCTGGGCTGCAGTGGCTTACACCTGTAATCCAAGCTACTCAGGAGGCTGAGATCTGAGAATCGTGATTCAAAGCCAGCCCAGACAAGACAGGCCATAAGACTTTTATCATTAATGGGCCAGCAAAGAGCTGGCAGTGAAACTGGTTGAAGTGGTAGAGCACTAGCATTGTGCAAAAAATAGTTCAAGAATAGTACCCAAGCCCTGAGTTCAACTGCCAGGACCAGCAACAAACGAACAACAAATATATCATTGCTCTATCACTTAATGTTGGGAGTATATTAAACTTTTATTATGCTGCACAACAGAGTTTGGGAAACATTTTACTTATTTATATACTTGGGAGTTAAGAGTTCAGAGGGATTAGTAAGATTATATGGAGCCTAGAGGGATTAGTAAGATTATATGAATAACTCATCATTAGACTATGACACACTGATGCATTTCTGTTCATTTTACTTATGGCTTCATGAATCTGGTATTTCATGTTCATTGGATGGGACAGTTTCTTACATGTATAGAGTCTGATCACCAAACTGGCTTTTTCAATTAGCATACAGATGATCCTATTATTGTTACTATTAACATCAGGCTGTTCACTGTAACCCAGTTATGTCTCCCAGTTATGTTACAGTTTGTTTACCTCTGATATCCTTATAAACTTGGAGGATAGCTTTTGTGTGTGTGTGTGTGTGTGTGTATACTTTTTTTTTTTTTGGCGGTCATAGGGCTTGAACTCTGGGCCTGAGCACTGTCCCTCAGCTCTTCAGCTCAAGGATAACGCTCTACCACTTGAGCTACAGTGCCACTTCCAGTTTTCTGGTGGTTTCTTGGAGATAAGAGTTTCCTGCCCGGGCTGGCTTTGAACCTCAGATCTCAGCCTCCTGAGTAGCTAGGATTACAGGTGTAAGCCACTGGCACCTGGCTAGCTTTCATATATTTTGTGTGCAAATTAGGGTTGTAGTTTTCTGTACTTCCAGGAAGGGTTTCAGACAGGGAGAAAAATATTTTGGAGATAAGGTTATATAAGGTTAAGGTCAAGGTATCTGGGTAGCTTTCCCACACGGAGTATTTTCTTTCTTTTTTTCCTCCCCTTTGGCCTCCACTAGAGTCAAGAAGTTGTGTTTTATGGTAGAGTTCTTATCTAGTATGTTCAAGTTTGTTCCCTAGCACTACAACCTATACCCCCTCCACCTCCCCCCCCAAAAAAAAGATTCATCCTGGAGGCATTTCCAAACTCATCTCTAGTCTCTTCCTTAGAGTATTATGTGAATTACTCACTAAATCTCCACTTTCTTATAATACTATCAATAGTGAGAAGTGGGCCTTTTTCAGTTCCAACATTTACCAGTAACTAAATGTGCACTTGCATAGCTTTATTTTTTTTACTATTTATTTTTTTAGCCTGCCACCTAGTGGCTGAAATGTTTCTGTACTGTCAATAGTCTTAACAGCAATTTTGTCAATTGTGTCAGCATTAAGAAGCACAGCATTTTATAAGATTCTTGCCTTTCCCATCCCACTTTATTCCTCTAGTAAAGGTGATTTTTAAAACTTGGTACTCAGATTATCAACCTTTGTTTTAAAGATTTATTTCAATTAATAATGTGCATTATTTGGTGATTTATGTGAATTATGCCCAATTCTTTACTTAGTTCAGTTTTGAGATGGACAGACTATTAGGGAGAGTTTTTTTTCTCTTTTTTTAAATTTTTTGAGCTGAATTCTTTGGGTGGATGCTGAGTAGTATTATTTTCTTTTTAAAAATTAATTTGTAAGACATTCATATGGTACACCCAGTGTTACTGCTAGTTAACATGTTACTACTAGTACTATATTTTTTGTTTTTGTTTTTGCATTTTTTGGGTTTGAATTTAGTGTCATGGTTCTTATTACTAGGCAGATACTCTACCACTTAAGCCATATTTCCACCTGTTGACCTGTGGTCTTGAATTTATGCTCAAGTTAAACTAGATCTTGATTTTCCAATTTGTACTTCCTTTGTAGCCCTACCACTGTGCCCAGCTTTCTTTATTGGTTGAGATAAGTCTTGCAAGTTTTTTTGCCCAGGGTGACTTCAAGCCATAATCTCCCAGTTTCTGCTTCCCAAGTAGCTAGGATTACAAGTATGGACCACTATGCCTGGGCTCTTTTTGAAAAGAAATTTTTTAGCAATAATCTTTACTTTCTATCAAATATCATAAAGCAACAATTAGCATGAGTTAGAATAGAATAAAAATTACCTGTAATCCTGCCACATCATATATTCAAGTAATAATTTAATGTGTTCAATTTTAGTGAAGGATATAGTTTTAATATTTTTATATAAAAATTTATAAGCAATATCTTCATTATTTGCAGTTAAGAAAATGTTAAGAGGCTGGGTGCTGGTGGCTCACGCCTGTAATCCTAGCTACTCAGGAGGCTGAGATCTGAGGATCGCGGTTCAAAGCCAGCCCTGGCAGGAGAGACCGTGAGACTCCTATCTCCAATAAACCACCAGAAAACTGGAAGTGGCGCTGTAGCTCAAGTGGTAGAGCGCTCGCCTTGAGCTGAAGAGCTGAGGGACAGCGCCCGTGCCCAGAGTTCAAGCCCCACGACCGACCAAAAAAAAAAAATGTTAAGAGATTACTGAAGGGGATGGAATTTATCCATAACTACAAATTTTACTTTAAACAACAAAATACAGTGTTTTGGGGAAAAGTCATTAGAAATGTGTTGTAGAGTTGGGAATGGGGGCTCAGTCTGTAATTCCATCCCAGAGGGAGGAGGATGTTAAGGCCATCTGGGGATACATAGTTGCAAGAAAAACAAAAAAAGAACCATAAATTATTTTTACCTTATTATTTTTTTTAATTTTTACTTTTATTTTTAAGGAGCTATACAAAAGGGTTACAATTTCAAGAGTCATGTTATGAATATAGTGCTCTAATGAGTAAAGAGATAATGTCATCCCTTCCTTCGCTTTCTCACCATTTTTGCCCTCCCATGCTTACCCACAAGTTCCATAGTTCATTTTTTTACATAGTATATATTGAATACAATGATTGCATTTGCTCATCCTTCCCTCCATTCGTGTGTACCCCCTTTTACCACCCCTAAAACAAAGAAGAAAACCTTATTTCCATTTCTTGGAACTTGTTTTGAAATAGTACTTTAGATGTTCAGAGGAGTTATGCCTTTGGATTCCTCCCCTACATATACGTTCCTTTAGTTAGTTTGTATGTAAATAAATGCATAGAGTACCACATAAGTGGATTAGTTATATTTTATATCTTGCTTTTATATGAGAGAGAACATGCACCTTTTGCCTTTCAGCTTGGCTTACCTGACTTAATATGATTTGTTCTAGGTCTGTCCATTTCCCTGAAAATAACATAATCTTATTTCTAACGTATGAATAAAATTCCGTTGTGTATAGATACCACATTTTCTTGATCCACTCATCTATTGTAGGGCATCTGGGCAGATTTGATAGCTTGCCTATTATGAATGGTGCAACATTGAACATGGATGTGCAAGTGTTTTTGCTGTATCCTGACTTGTAATCTTCTGGGGAGATGCCCCAAGAGTATGGCTGGGTCATTGGGAAGTTCTCTGGTTAGTTGTTTAAGGAATCTCCAAATTGCCCTCAGAGTGGTTGCACTAGTTTACATTCCTACCAATGGTGCACTGGGCCCAGTTCCTTTTTCCCCACATCCCTGCCAACACTTGTTATTGTTCAAATTTTTGATGTTGGCCAATCTTACTGATAAGATGAGGCCTTGTTTTTTTTTTTTGTTGTTGTTGTTTGTTTTTCTTTTTATAGGTTGTGGGGTTTGAACTCTGGGCCTGAGCGCTGTCCCTCAGCTCAAGGCAAGTGCTTTACTACTTAAGCTACTGCACCACTTCCAGTTTTCTGGTGGTTTATTGTAGATAAGCCTCAAAGACTTTCCTGCCTGGCCTGGCTTTGAACATCAATCCTCAGATCTCAGCCTTCTAAGTAGCTAGAATTTTAGGCCTGAGCCACCAGTACCAGCTTTGATTTTGTTTTGACTTGCATTTTCTTTGTAGCTAGGAATGTCGAGCATTTCCTCAAGTATTTATTGGCTATTCTGTAAATGATTTTTCAAATGTAGCCCAATTTACTGTTTCTGTGTAGTGTTTACTTAATATACATGCCTAATGGAATGATAACCTAACAACATAATGGACATCTTGACACTTTTTTTTTCAGTTAAGTCTGTATTCTAAGTTAGTTCCTTAAAATAAATTCCAAACTCCAAATTTATTGAGCTAACGGTACAGATTAAAAGAATAAACACAGCCAAACTGTTCTTTGTATTATACTTGTAAAATTCTATTACAAAATTTTGCTTCAGTTTTAATTTGTGTATCTATTTTTAGAAGTAACACTATTTTTATTATTAGATGATGAGTCAGAATTATGTTTTTTTGGTAAACTCAATGTACTTTTTTTTTTTTGGTGCTGGTCCTGGGGATTGAAAGCTTTTTTGCTTGAGGCTAGTGTTCTACTCCTTGAGCCACACCTTTGCTTCTGGCTTTTTTTTTTTCCTTCGGTGGCTAAGAGATAAGAGACTCATGGATTTCCCTTTGTGGGCTAGCTTTGAACCACAGTCCTCAGATCCCAGCCTCCTGAGTAGTTAGAATTACAGGCATGAGCCACCACCAGTGCCTGGCTTTTTTATTTTTTTAAATTTTTTATTGTGAACATACTGTACAGAGGGGTTACAATTACATGGGCAAGAAAATGAGTACATTTCTTATCAAGCATTGTAGCCTCCTCCTATGTTTACCCTTCACATCCCTTCCTAGCCTCTCCCCTGCCCCCCCCAAACCTTCCCCCCCACCCCGCCACCAAAGTTGTAAAGTTCGTTTTTTGACATGACAACTTGTGCTTCTCATTGTTGCAACGGGTCCACCTGTATCCTTATTTAAAAGACTTGTTTTTCCCCTTCCCCTCCACAAATTATACCGACATCAAATACAGTGAAAGCAGGGGTTATACTGTGGGGGAGTGACATACAAAGCAACAAAAAAATAATTTTATAAATGCGCTAGAAACAAATACATGAAAGCTAAAAAAACATTTAAATACATATCTAAGGGCTCATTTTCCTAACATCACCTTTATCTGACCTTTTCTGCTTGACTCATACATATACTAGATATTGGCTTTTTTATTTTTTATTTATTTTTATTTTTGCCAGTTGTGGGGCCTGAACTCTGGTCCTGGGCACTGTCCCTCAGCTCTTCAGCTCAAAGCTAGCGCTCTACCACTTGAGCCACAGTGCCACTTCTGGCTTTTTCTGCTTATGTGGTGCTGAGGAATCAAACCCAGGGCCTCATGCATGTAAGGCAAGCACTCTACCACTGAGCTACCTTCCCAGCCCAGGCTTTTTTATTTTTTTAAAAACATAATTACAGTGTGTAAAATTTGCCATCTTACCCATTTTAATTAAGTATGTGGCCTATTAGCATTAAGTATGTTTACATTGTTGTAGAACAAACTTCCAATACCTTTACTAACTTTTAAAACTAAATCTCTATACCAATTAAACAACTCCCATTGCCTACTCCCTCCCTAGATGTTGGTAAACATCATTCCACTTTCTTTATCTATGAATCTGATTTTAGATAAACCAGAGAAGTGGAATCATATAGTATTTGTTTTTATATTTATTTCACCTAGCATAAGGCCTGATGCTGTGGTCTTTATAACAATACAAATTTAGCATCTGTTATAATGGACATTAAGTGGGAATTCAGACTTTAACTGGAAACCAGCATTTGGAGCTGTGGGTCAAGTGGTAGAGAGCACTATCCTTAAGCAAAAGAAGTTCAGAGACAATGCCCAGGCTCTGAGTTCAAACCGCAGGACTGGCACACACACACACCAAACAACACATTAATAAAAACTTTAAAAAAAATGTGGCTAATAATTCAAGTACTGGTGGCCCACACCTGTCATCTTAGCCACTCGGGAGGCTGAGACCTGAAGATCACAATTGAAAGCCAGTTCAGGCAGGAAAGTCCTTTAGATTCTTGTCTCCAATTAACCACAAAAAGGGATGAGGGGATATGCTAGGGCTCCTTGGTACAAGTTGAAACTTCCTAAATAAAGATCCAGAAACACAACAAATCAAAGAAAGGCTGGATAAATGGCAAAGGACATAGCTAGTAAGAGAAATAGAAAACCCACAGATTGGGAGATCTTCACTAGCTATACAACAGGCAAAGGACTGATTTAAAAAAATATGCGTAGGGCTGGGAAGGTGGCTCAGTGGTAGAGCACTTGCCTTGCATGCATGAGGCCCTGAGTTCGATTCCTCAGCACCACATGAGCAGAAAAAAAAAGCCGGAAGTGGTGCTGTGGCTCAAGTGGTAGAGCACTAGCCTTGAGCTGAAGAGCTGAGGGACAGTGCCCAGGCCCAGAGTTCAGGCCCATGACCGGACCCCCTCCCCCAAAGAAAAAAAGTATATATACCTAGAGCTGAAAAAATTAAACCCCCCAATAAAAAATCTTCAAAGAAACAACCACCCCATTAATAAGTGGGCTAAAGAATTAAAAAGAGACTTTACTGGAGAAGAAATAAGAATGGCCAGCTGGGCGCTGGTGGCTCACGCCTGTAATCCTAGCTACTCAGGAGGCTGAGATCTGAGGATCGCGGTTCAAAGCCAGCCCAGGCAGGAAAGACCGTGAGACTCCTATCTCCAATAAACCACCAGAAAACCAGAAGTGGCGCTGTAGCTCAAGTGATAGAGCCCTCGCCTTGAGCTGAAGAGCTGAGGGACAGCACTCAGGCCCAGAGTTCAAGCCCCACAACCGACAAAAAAAAAAAAAAAAAAAATGGCCAATAGACACATGAGGAAATGTTCAACATAGAAGAAATGTTCAACATAAAAGAAATGCAAATCAAAACCACATTGAGATTCTGTTAGAATGGCCATTATCAAAAAAATGAATAATAGTAGATGCTAGCAGGGTTGTGGCCCAAAGGGAACTCTGTTACACTGTTGGTGGGAATGTAAACTGGGCAACCACTCTGGAAAACAGTATGGAGGTTCCTCAAAAGACTTAACATAGTCTACCTATGATCTAGCAATCCCACTCCTGATCATTTGGCCAAATGAACACAAACATGGCCACACCAAAGCTACCAGCACAACTATGTTCATTGCGGCATTTTTTTTTTTTTCAGGCAGGAAGAAAAGTTTATTATAGTTTTAACTAACTGCTGCCTCACTGTGCATGGTGGAGACCACATGGCCAAAGGAGCAGCATTATTTACTATAGCTTAGATACGGAACCAACCCAGATACCCCTCAGTAGATGAATGGATCACGAAAATGTGATGTATGTATACATTGGAATGCTATGCTTCCATCAGAAAAAATGACACCACCCCATTCTAAGGAAATGGAAAGACTTGGAAAAAGTCATATTAAGTGAAGTAAGACAGGCCCCAAAAAACAGGCTCCATGTTTTCCCTCATTTGTAGTAATTAGTACATGTGTAGGAGAGTACTAGCAGAGGATCACATTAGCTCAAAAACTATGTACATACGACCATATAAAATAATGCTAATAGAAATAAACTCCAAGATACGGAGATGAGGTTTTTTGTTTTTAATGTACTGTGTGAAGTTAATTTCTTTTTTCTTTCGTTTCTCCCTCTCCCTTTGGTTTATCCCATTATCACTTTTTGATTTTTGTACCCTGTGTCTAGTATATATGTTTATCTGATTTGGGAAAGAGAAGGAGAATAACGAAATGGTGAGACAAAAAACAACAGCGATATTCGCAAAACACTGTTGAAAATGAACTTTACACCTGGGGGAAGGAGTCAGGGTGGGGAGGGATGGTGGGAGAAAAACAAGGGAGGGGGTAACTGTTCAACAAGAAATGTAATCATTACCTTACTTATGTAACTGTAACCCCTTTGTATATCACCTTTACAATAAAGTTAGAAAGAAAAACTGATGAAGGTGGCTCAGTGGTAGGTAGAGTGCTTGCCTTGCATGCATGAGGCCCTGGGTTGTATTCCTCAGTACCACATAAGCAGAAAAATTTGGAAGTGGCATTGTGGCTCAAGTGATAGAGGGCTAGCCTTAAGCTGAAGAGCTAAGGGACAATGCCCAGACCCAGAGTCCAGGCCCTACAACCGACAAAAAAAAAAAAAAAGATGGTTCAGTCTAATTCATCCGTAGAAGCCTGAGGCTCTTGAGAGCTTGCTTGGGCCTAGGAATTTAAGTCTATCCTGGGTAGCAGTTAAAAAAAAAGTAAGAAGCATTCTTACCACTATTCTCTAATACTTTGAACATCTGTTACTAATTTTTCTTGAATCTAGTATATCAAGTGTTTAAAAGATAGTTTTTTTTTCACCTAATTTATTATTGGGTTCAGTAAAAAAATTTTCTCCACAACTACTTCATTACCTACACTCTTCGAGAATAATTGATAACAGATCCCCAGCTTCACTTCTGGCCTTTTCTGTTTATGAGGTACGGAGGAATTGAACCCAGGGTTTCATGCATGCTAGGCAGACACTGTACCACTAAGTCACCTTCCCAGCCCCTAAGTTTTTAAAGTATGAACTCATTTTTACCTGCCATTTGGTTTGTGTGTTCAAACAGTCCTTTTTTAACCTGTGTCTGTTGGCTCCTTTGCCTTTCACCCAGTAGTCTTTGATAGTTTCCTTGTTTACTGGAACTCATCTTGAACATTTCCTTTTCCAGACCTGGAATCTGGTCAATGGGAAATGAATGATAGAGATCATAATCTAGATGCTATTTTTGCTTATTTTTATGGGGTTTATCATTGATGATAGACCTTTTTGTGGACAAAGCTGGGAAAACTATTTTAGAGAAAAAAATAATTCATGAGTTCTGGGTGCTATTTGTAATTCACTTGTAAGGTTACAAAATTTTTACCTATTTTTTATATAGGTTTTCCTTTTTTCCCCTCAACACTAAAATATGGGTCTTAAAAATGTGATTATTTAATGGTAAAAATTTTAGATTTGTTTTATAATGTAAAATACAATATAAAATAATATAAAAATACAAACGCTAGTATTTAAAGGGGCCTGGAACCTAAGTAAAATAGTCCTCCATTTACTCCAACTTCTGATAGTTCAGTTACTGGTTTTTCAACTTTATGATGGTTCAGAAGTGACACAAATTCAGTAAAAGATGTACTTTAGTTTTGCTCTTGTCACAAGCTAGTGAAATATGGTATGATATACTCTTATACTACACAAGTGAGTCATAGCTCCCAGCTAACTACATGACCATGACACAACTTGTCCTCTAATGTGTACTGTGGTATTTGAGAGTTTGGGTATAGGCACTGCATTTTCAGCTTACAGTTGGCTCACCAGTACTCAACCACATTGAAAATCAAGTCCCTGCTGTGAACCAAGTCTGTTAAAGAATCATCTGGGAATAGTGGAGGCTGATAAATAGGAGAGCTTATATCCTTCTTGATGGAGAAATGTATGAGTTGGCTGTAGCTGATTTTCACCCCAAGGAATATTAGCACAATGTGGCTTGTTTTTCTCTCTTAAAAAGAAAAAAAAGCTATAAATCTAAATATTTATTAGGATGACAATTCAGTTCACTTACTTATTTTTGATGGAACTGGGGCTTGAACTCAGAATCTCACACTTGCGATGCAAGCACCATCCCACTTAACCCACACTCTCAGTCCCAAATTTTAACAAGTTAATTTTGGACAAGTAATTTCTATGCAGGTTGTATGTGCCCTCTTGCGAGGAAGATCTTTCAAGACTCTGGTAACTCAAAATAATACTGGGAAAGAGTAGGGGAAATGAGGATGTAGTATTTTTTCATTTGGCTAATGAATCATATATTTACATAACTTCATTTGAGCCTTTAAAATAATTAAAATAGCCCTATTGGTCATTAACTATTTTTTTCTTTTGCAAATTTAAAATAGGAACTGACAACATCTCAGAAAAGTGGTGGGAATGTTCTTCAGATGATGTATGAGAAGCCTGAACGGTGGTCTTTTACATTCCAATCATATGCCTGTCTCAGTCGGATACGAGCTCAGCTTGCCTCTCTACATGGCAAGCTTAAAAATGCAGAGAAACCTGTGTTATTTTTCGAACGATCTGTATATAGTGACAGGTATGTAAATGTCTTAAACTTGGCCATTCAGTCTTGACTCAGAACTAGACATTTTTTTCCATTTCCTATGAATCAGGAGTTCAGTTGGAAATGTGAGATAGAAAATGATTTAATAGCCAGGTGCCAGTGGCTCATGTCTGTAATAGTAGCTACTCTTAGGAAGCTGAGACCTGAGGATCATGATTCAAAGCCAACTCAGGCAGGAAAGACTATGAGACTCTTATCTCCAATAAACCACTGGGAAAACTGGAAGTGACGCTGTGGCTCAAGTGAAGAGCTGAAGGACAGCGCCCACGCCCAGAGTTCAAGCCCCATGACTAATAACAACAACAAAAATAAATGATTTAATATTCTCATTATTCTAGTACTAATGGCGTTGAGAATTTCTAGCATTTATAATGCTTAGTTTCTATGAAAATTCTAGGGAATAAGGTGACCATTCAGATTTGTACAGAGCTTTTTTTTATTTCTTTAAAAAAGCTTTTTTTTAAAAAAAACCCTTTTAATCCTCTTGGGATTTCTCATCTGCCTGATTATACCTATGTTCCAGACTCTTAACTATAGCAAGGAGATAAAAATTAAAAATTTCAAAGGGGGCCTTAGAATTTCCCTATATAGCTATAATTCTTTTGACCTCAGAATTGACAAAGGTTCTGAAATGTTTGGCTCCCAGGTCCCCTTTTTGTTGCTGAGGAGTCCAAAGACTTTATTGCATTGATATTTACATTAGATACTACATTCAGAATTAAGATTGAGAAATAAAAATGTTTGTTTAAAATTAGCAAATAGCAAACTCATTAACATTTCATACTTCTGACATTTCCTATTTCTGACAAAAATTAGAATAATATTGCTTGTGTTTCTGTAGATCTCTAATATCTGATTTAATGGAAGATAGCTACATTTTCATTTATGTTTTTGCTTTAATTCGTTATAGTATATTTTTTGGTTTACATATAGCAGTATATCAATAAATCTGACAGAACTTTGGGGACCTTAGGGACTTCTAAGAGTTCTTTATATCTTTGGCCAACAAAATAATCTCCTATAGTTATAGAGATTCTTTTTTGTTTGTTTATAGACACTGTCTTTCCTATTTCTTTGGGTTTTTTTTTGTTTTTTTTTTTTTTGTCGGTCATGGGGCCTGACCTGGGCCTGGGCGCTGTCCCTCAGCTCTTCAGCTCAAGGTTAGTGTTCTACCACTTGAGCCACAGTGCCATTTCTGGCTTTTTCTGCTTATGTGGTGCTGAGGAATCGAATCCAGAGCCTCATGCAGGTGAAGCAAGCGCTCTACCACTGATCCAACTTCCCAGCCCTCTTTTTGTTTTTTTTTTATTGAAGTGATATATGCATTGATGGAGATTCTCTTTCAGGTATATTTTTGCATCTAATTTGTATGAATCTGACTGCATGAATGAAACAGAATGGACAATTTATCAAGACTGGCATGACTGGATGAATAATCAATTTGGCCAAAGCCTTGAATTGGATGGAATCATTTATCTTCGAGCTACTCCAGAGGTGAGATCCAATAAATATTTGTTTGTTCCATTTAAAATTTAAGGACTACTCAGATCTTTTCAGTGGTATATAGCATAATTTCAACTCCATCCTCCTGGATCCTCACCTTGAAACTCATGACTGTATAGAGAGAAACATCTTTTTTTCTCAGCAAACTAGAAGCCCAAATGTTTGACATCAAGTTGCTCTTTAAAAAAAAAATGCAATTTCATTGTTACTATTAAAGTATTGTACAGAGGGATTACAATTCCATAAGTCAGGTAATAACTACAATTCTTCTTGGACAGTGTCACCCCTTCCTTCACTTTCTCTCAGTTTTCCCCTCCTGTTCTTGCCCACAAGTTGCAGAGTTCATTTTCCACATGGTATACACTGAATACCACCATTGCATTTGTTCACCCTTCCTCCATTTCTTTTGCCTTCCCTAAAAAGATAAAAAAAAACAAACAAAAACCAATCTAAAAAGCAACACCAACAGTAGCAACAACAAAAAAGAACTTACCATGTTTCCATTTCCTGGAATTCATTTTGATAAATAGTATTCTAGATGATCAAGAGTAGTTACACTATTCTGGGTTCCTCCCTGAAGAATATCTTCCTTTAGTCGATTGTGTATACAATGCCTAGAGCCCTGTATAATGATCACTTCCAGTTGTATTTTAGATCTAACTTCCACATATAAGAGAAAACATGCACCATTATCTCTCTGAGCTTTGTTTACCTCACTTAACATGATTTGTTCTAGATCCATCCAAATTCTGTGCATAATCTTATTCTTTTTTTTATTGTGAAAATACTGTACAGAGGGGTTACAATTACACGGGCAAGATAATGAGTACATTTCTTATCAAGCATTGTAGCCTCCTCCTTTGTTTCCCCTTCCTATCCCTTCCCATCCCCCCCCACTGTGATATTTTATAATCAAGTTAGGTTAACAACAAAGCAGAATTGATAGATGGGCATACTTTTATCATTCCTTTAACTTTATTGTGTTTGATGATACTGGGGCTTGAACTCAGTTTCATGCTTGCTAGGCAGGCATTCTTGTTCAGCTGTGCCTTTAGGTCTGTTCTGAACTTTTTATTTTTTATTTATTTTATTTTTTTTGGATCTGGTCATGGGGCCCAAACTCTGGGCCTGGGTGCTGTCCCTCAGCTCTTCAGCTCAAGGTTAGCGCTCTACCACTTGAGCCACAGGACCACTTCCAACTTTTTTCCTTTTGCTTATGTGGTGCTGAGGAATCGAACCCAGGGCCGCATGTATGCAAGGCAAGCGATCTACCACTGAGCCACCTTCCCAGCCCCTGTTCTGAACTTTTTAAATAGGTGTTTAATGAAATCCTCCTTTCTTTTATTACACATTTTTATTTTTATTTTTTTGTCAGTCATGGGGCTTGAACTCTGGGCCTGGGTACTGCTCTTCAGCTCAAGGTTAGTACTTTATCACTTGAGCCACAGTGCCATTCCGGCTTTTTTTCCCTGCTTATATGGTGCTGAGGAATGGAACTGAGGGCCTCATGCATGCAAGGCAAGCGTTGTACCATTGAGCCATCAGTCCTCCCCCTTTCTTTTAAACCAAATTTACATTGATTATTATATTTTATGTCTAAAAACTTTCTTGGATTTACTTGGAAAGTATGGCTTAGTTTAGAGCTGCCACATCATTGGAAAAGCACATAGAAGGATCAAATAAACCATTTCAACTTTATAGAAGGATCAAGTAGAGATTTTGGCTAGTGTAACTAGAAAAAAAAATTGTAATGACAGGTAATAATAATTGTTCCTTGACTTCCTTTTTTCTTTTTGATTCTTTAAGAAATGCTTGAATAGAATATATTTACGAGGAAGAAATGAAGAGCAAGGCATTCCTCTTGAATATTTGGAAAAACTTCACTATAAACATGAAAGTTGGCTCCTGCATAGAACATTGAAGTAAGACTTTCTTCTTTTTTGTTGTTGAGGAGAATCAAAAAGGTTTTATATATTCTGTACCTGAGACTTTTATTTATGCCGAGTAAATCTACTTGTAAAAGAATGGACTGCCTGCTGTATTACTTGAAGGATGTCTGGTGTATAATGGCAACATTCTTGATTTTCAAATGACTTAAGAATGAATTTTTAATGTTTTGCTTTTACTTAATGTTTTTCTGATTCTTTTTTAAAAAAATCTTTTAAAACAGAACCAACTTTGATTATCTCCAAGAGGTGCCTATCTTAACATTGGATGTTAATGAAGATTTTAAAGACAAGCATGAAAGTCTGGTTGAAAAGGTAGATTTAGACAATCTAATACTTACTTTGTCTTGTCAAAAAGTATACTAACTTGTGAGGAAATGTTCTAGCCATAAAAACATACATGCCATGCATTGATGGCTCACACCTGTCATCCTAGCTACGCAAGAAGCTGAGATCTGAGGGTCATGGTTCCAAGCCAGCCTGGGCAGGAAAGTCTGTGAGACTTTTATCTGCAGTAAACCATCAGAAAACCAGACGTGGTGCTGTGACTCAATGGTAGTGCTCTGGCCTTGAGCTGAAGAGCTTAGGAACAGCTCCCAGGCCCACAGTTCAGGCCCCGTGGCAGACCAAAAAAAAAAAAAAATTAAAAAAAATATACACATAATATTATATTAAGAGACAGTTAAAAGCTGAAGAGGACTTCGTTTACTGTCTAATCCTGAGTTTAAATTTTAGCTTTATGACTTGAGCTAAAAGAATCTTGTTCATCCTCTATTATTTTCTTGGTAACAGGGTAATTACAGTAATACATTCTTTCTTTTTTTTGGGGGGGGGGCGCGGGTCCGGTCGTGGGGGCTGAACTCTGGGCCTGGGCGCTGTCCCTCAGCTCTTCAGCTCAAGGCTAGCGCTCTACCACTTGAGCCACAGCGCCACT
>NW_012267265.1:1720597-1761545 GCF_000151885.1 Dipodomys ordii
AGCTCTTCAGTTCAAGGCTAGCACTCTACCACTTGAGCCACAGCGCCACTTCCGGCTTTTTTCTTATGTGGTGCTGAGGAATCGAACCCAGGGCCTCAAGTATACAAGGCAAGTGCTCTACCACTGAGCCACCTTCCCAGCCTTTAAAAATCTTTAGAATAAGAATTCTTATATATTTTTCCTTTCTTAGTTGTTTTGGAGATTGAATGAAGGGTCTCATGTGTATTAGACAATTTAAACCACAAACCTCTAAAGTTTTCAGTGCTTTGACCATGTAATTTATTTTGACAAGACCAAATTTAATATTTAATTACTTCACTGATATTTATTAATATCTGTAGCACATTTATAGAGGAGCAAGTTAGACTTTGTTCCCAGTTTAGTAATGGAATAATCTATTTCGTAAATATTTAATCTTTGCTTTTGCTTTTTTCTTCTGTGATACAGATGGATAATACTTTGTGCATCCCCCCCCTCCCCCCTTTTTTTTTTTCCTCCTCTCTCTGTGCTAGTCCTGGCGTTTGAACTCAGGGCCTGGGTACTGCCCTTGAGATTTTTTGCTTAAGGCTAGTATTCTACCTCCTGAGCCAAAGCTCTATTTCTGACTTTTTAGTGGTTAGCTGGAGATAAGAGTCTCAAGGGCTTTCTTGCCCAGTCTGACTTTGAAACGCTATCTTCAGATCTCAGCTTCCTGAATAGCCAGGATTTTAGAGAATAAGGTGGAAATCTGTATTTTCAAAATAGTTGAGAATTTACTGATAAGTAGAACAATTTAGTTGAAATGGAGCTTCAAATAAGTGACTTGGTTTCTTTTCTTCACTAGATTTAGAGAGAATATTCTTACTATAGTTAAAAGTCATTTAAATTATGATTTTCCTTAAAGCATTTCTGGTGAAAATATAATTTGTTTCTTTGAAATTTTATAAAACATTAGTTTTTATAAAACATGTTAGGGATCAGTTTTTCCATTTATTTTCAATTGCTGCTGTGCTGGAAATATTCTTTACCTTTGTACTTGGTGAGAAGTCAGAATAGCAGTGCAGACTTTTTGTTATGTATACATCGTATACATTTGTGGTGCTGAACCCAGGGCTTGCACTTGCTAGACAAACACTCTGCTTCTGAGCTACACTCCCATATCCAGGATAGTTTTTTTTTTTCTTCCTGTTTATGTGGTGCTGAGGAATTGAACCCAGGACCTCATGCATGTGAGGCAAGCACTCTTACCACTGAGTCACCTGCCCAGCCCCTAGTATAGTCTTAATCCCATCTTTTATATTCTGCTTTGTTCTGCTTACCCTGCTACTGGCTAGAGCGATCAAGTAGCTTGCTATTTTTAAAATACACATTTCTACTCTGAGAATATTGTGATCATTCTGCATCATACTTTGCTTTAGGTCTGTATGTAGTTAAAGAGGTTCTCCCCACTACCTTAGCTTTTGAAGTTAAGATTGCAGTATTTTTTTTCATGTAGTGATTAATCTTTCTATTTTGCATTTTAAAAAAATTATGTAACTTTTGAAGTGAGAAAAGTATTTATTTTGAGGCTATAACTTTAAAATGTTAGCTTTTCTTTCTGGTTTCATATTTGGCGATACTAATGTAGTGGGTTAATCAGTTCAGATATACTCAGCAATGAAAAGCGGATTTAATTTTAAATCTGAAATGTTTAAATTGTTTTCTGATGTACATGGAACACTTTGGATTTTGTTTGATATAAATGAATTTGCCTGCTTAATTAAAAATATTTGTCAATAAATAAGTTTAATTCTCATGAATTACCATGCATGTAAACACATTAAATTGATTGCATCTTTTTTCTTTTTTTTTTGTTGGTTGTGAGGCCTGAACTCTAGGCATGGGCACTGTCCCTCAGTTCTTCAGCTCAAGGCTAGCGCTCTACCACTTGATCCACAGTGCCACTTATGGCTTTTTCTGCTTATGTGGTGCTGAGGAACCGAACCCAGGGCCTCATGCATGCAAGGCAAGCACTATACTACGGAGCCACCTTTCCGGTCCTGGTTGCATCTTTTTAGAGTTAAAATTTATTTATTTTTCTTAGCTGGGCACCAGTGGCTCACACCTGTAATCCTAGCTACACAGAAGGCAGAGATCCAAGGGTCAAGGTTCAAAGCCAGCCTGAGCAGAAAATTTATGAGATGCCAGTTTCCAACTAGCAAGCAATAAGTGGGCTAAAAATTTGGCTCAAGTGGTAGAGCACCAGCTGTGAGCAAGAAAGCTGAATGAGAGTGAGGGCCCCTGAGTATTATACTTAAGCAAGGAAAAATATCAGTTATAGCTATTTGCCACATGAGGTCATTACATACTTGATTCTTTATTGTGTTCTGGCAGTAGTATCAATGTGATGATGAATGGTTAATAGAACATAGGAGCTGATAAGAAGGCCTTTTTCCTGCTAGACCAAGTCATATTTACTTGGGTGAGACTTTTATGTGTACAGATGAAGGGAGAGAATAAAATGAGCTTTTGGGTTTATAAACCTGTACAGAAAAGATAATCTTTTGAGATTTTTAACGTAAGATAATCTAATACAAAACCTAACAGCCAGTCCCCTAAGTATTAGATTGAATAGTATTAATTGTTGGGAGATACTGTTTGATTAGGTGTTACTCATCAGGCTAAATTTAATGCTCTAATATACCCTCATTGGACAGAATTTTAAGGGCTGGCTTTCAAGACTTTACCATCTTATTTACTATGTGAAGGTTGCATGATCACTTTCCTAAGAAGTTTAAAACCATGACCTAGAAAGTGATTTAATAACAGGTAAGTGAAATCTGATCTTTTATTGACAAAAATATTTCTAAAACACACCAATTCAGTGCTTTTTGTTGCTTGAAATGGTGGTGATGCTCTTTTTTTTTTAACCTTCCTCTGGTGGTACTGAATGTACTTGTATACACACACATAAACTTTTTTTTGTTAAATTAGTGTGGGGAACACAGGCAGCAAAGATGGCGCTGAGAGGGAGTTGAGTGGGCAGAGCGCAATTTACTGTCGAGCACATGGGCAGCAAAGATGGTGCTGAGAGAGAGTAGAGTGGGCAGAGTTCAATTTACCTTGCGTTCAGTGTGTAACCAGCCCGTGAAGGCTTAGGTGCATGATAGGGTGTGACCTTGACAGTGATTGTTTCCTCTTCCTCCCTTGCCATGCCACCCGCCCTTTTTAGCTTTAAAAAGGGCTACTCTCTGTTAATAAACAGTTTTCTACCTGCTTGATTTGGCTCCCTGCTATGTCTGATTGTCTCCCGGGGTGAGGGAGGCTGGGGAACCGGCGAGCACCTCACTTACCTTTCCTCAGACCCTGTCGTCTTTCGTGGGATGGAGGAAGACCCAACAAATTAGTTTTTACCCCCCTATTTAATAAAATTCGGTCAAGGTTATGCATCTCTGATGGGGCAGTGGCTTCCTTCTGTAATTCTAGCTACTTGGGAAGCAAGAGTTAGGAGGATTGTGGTCTGGGCAAAAAATGAGACCCTATTTGAAATAACAAGCAAAAAGGACTGGAGGTATGGCTGGTACAGCACTGACTAGCAAGTTCAATACCTAGTAATGAAAAAACAAAAAGTGATACATCTAAAACTTCAATTTTGTCTTGCTGTTACTATCAGAATGGACTTGCTTTGTAATAAGAGAGTAAGTTTAAAAGTTAGCTAATATTATAAAACTGTTAGAGCAACATAGATGCTATGTAGTACTTAGAACAGCAGCTAAGAAATGACTGGTTGACAACTGAATATTTGGAATAAATTATTTATTGATGGTTGACATGATCTGGTTGCCAGACCAGTGAATTGTCTCAGTTCCTTTTTGTGCTGCCATAATAGAATCACAGACTGGGTAACTTACAAAGAACAAAATTTTCTCAATGTTCTGGAGGTTGGGAAGTCCAACAAGGTCTTGACAGGTTTGGTGTTTTTAAGGGCCCACTTCTAAGATGGCCCTGAACTCTCACCTTGAATCCTCTGCAGGAGAGGAACCCTTCCTCTATATGGCAGAAGAGAGTGAACCCTTAGGCATTTTTGTGGTTGCATTAACCCATTATGAGAGTAACCTAAACCCTTCCATTAAGTTTCTTTTTTTAAAAAACATGGCCATAAATCAGTAACAAGTTAGTGAATAAGATGGGTAATCAAACTCAAAAAAAGCTGCTTTTGGTCATAAAAGAAGGTACCAAGGTTAGGTATGGTGACTGTATTGCCGGCTGTAAGAGAGATGGAGATAGCAGGGTAGAGGTTCTGGGTCAGCTTGGACAAAATAATGAAGCCCTGTCTGGAAGAACAAAACAAGTGTGGTTGAACATGCCTATAATCCCAGCTGTACTGGAGTTACAGGTAGGATATGGTGGTCCAAGACTGGCCTTGAGCAAAAAAAAAAAAAATGCAATGTCCTATGTGAAAAATGTCTAAATCATAAAGGGCTAGAATATCACTAAAGTAGAGCATTCGCCTAGCAAGCATGAGGCCCTGATTTCAAACCTAAGTACTGCTAAAAGTAACTAGTTACAAAGTTGGAAAAGAAAGCACTTAGATCTATGTTGTGTAATGATAAAGAGTTTGTGAAGCAAAATATTTATTCTATTAAAACAATTTTTTTCTTCTTCATAGGACTTCTGTATAGCCCAGACTAGCATTAAACACCTGCCTCTACCTCCTGACTCCAAGCATGGTCACCTGGCCTGACTTACTCAAATGTTCTTCACAAATTGCAGACTATCAAACTGAACCAACTTCTCAGTATGGTTACCTGAAGTTACCTGAAGATTTAGAAAGAATGTAAAGCCATTGTGTCCTGTTATGTTAGATCACTAGCTCATAGTTTTGATGGCTTTTCTTTCCCTGTAGAGCATCCATGCCATACTGGAGAAGCCCGAGTCATTTCAACTTAATTATCCTAAACCTTTATTTTCTAGCTTTTACTAACTTTTGTCTTGCTTCACATTTAATGTTCACTCTTCAATTTTATCCACTTTTTTTTTAAATGATCAGATTGGCACAAATCAAATTTATTTGTTAGTAGTTATTTTAGGTCCTGGAATGTTTTATTCTTGCACTTTAGAAAAAAAAATTAAAATGGTTGCACAAGGGGTTTCAACTCAACATGTCAATTTATGAGCACAATGCATCTTGATTAGTGTCATCCCCATGTCTCCCAACCTCACTCATCTCAAGTTTCCTGCTTCCATTTTCACATGTATAGGTTGAGTATTATGACTATATTTGCCTATCCCTCCTCTCTCTACTTGAATTGCATATATTTAGGTAAATTTCCATCCTTCCTTTTTCAGTGCTAGATATTGAACTAAGGAACTTTGGCATGCAAAAGAAGTGCTGTACCACTGAGTTACATCCCCTGCCTTTTTTTTTTGAGACTGAGTCTCACTATGTACCTCACACTGGCCTTGAATTCACTTTGTATCCCAGCTCTGGCCTAGAATTGTAGATCCTTTCCTCCTCCAGTGCTGCCACTACACTAGTTTAGCTATTTTTACAAATTGCCCAATAGAGCCAGCAACTAATATTTGTAATAAAGAAGCTGTAAAAAGTACACTGTGAACTACTTGCTCCCTCTTGCTGCCATGACACCAGAGATCACAATTTATGCTTCAGCAGAATCACTAATCATTGTACCTTAAGGTCCTCCTCAATATATTGAAACTATGTTAATTTTATTCCTTTTTAGTTGTAATAGGTTTGAACTCAAGGTCCTCACTTGAGCCCTGCACCTAGCTCCTAAGTGTTAAATGTTTCAATGCTATTTTAGTTTGAAGTCTAAGGAGATGCAAGGTTTGCGTGTGCAGGTATATGTGGGACAAATGTGGAATCTGAAGATAGCTGCTCTTTATTTACCTGGGACTTGGGCAAGCTTTAATTTTTGCAAGCCTCTCTTATTCATTTTTGAAATTGTAATGAGATAACCTTTCAAAGACATGGGATTGTTGTAAGGAGCCAGTAACAAAATCTGTGAAAAGTCTTCATAAATTATGAAACATACAAATGTTCCTTGTTTTTTGTTGGTTGTGAGGCTTGAACTTAGGGTCTGGGTACTGTCCCTGAGCCTCTTTGTGCTCAAGAATAGTGTTCTCTACTTGAGCCATAGCACTACTGGTTTTTGTGTGGTTAATTAGAGATGAGTCTCACAGGGACTTTTCTGCCTGGACTGGCTTCGAACTACACTCCTCAGATCTCAGCCTCCTGAGTAGGTAGGATTACACGTGTGTAATTGCCCAGCAATACATACAAATGTTAATAGTTATTATTCAAGAAATTCTAAGAAAGAAAGAAAAAAGGTAACTTGTCAGTTTTCCTTTCAGATCATGCAGAAATAATTTTTGCCTTGACTTTTGCCTCTTCCTTGGTGTAATTTCTCTTAACTGATCAACTCTCGAGATACTAGGGTATATAATTATTTTGTATTCTATTGATTTTGAACAAGACATGTATCTAACTCAGGGGAAAAAGGGCGAAGGAGAAAAGTTGTATCTGTCCAACCTGCTATTTTTAGATTGGCTAGGAAGCCCTATTTGGCTGCCTTTGCCTATCTTATTTGGCAACTCTTGAGCCTGCATCTTTCAGAAGCTATAGAAGCTTTGATTGTGGAAAAGTGGGTTTCTTTGATTTTCCAGACATCTATTCTAAAAAAAACATTATCACCACAGACAGTTTGGAGGACATTGACTGTAAGTAAAATAATGGGTGTTTTCATTTAGTGCAGTGGGCACCGGCAACAGAAAAGACATCATGTATTTCTACCTCTCTGTCTTGGGGTGAGGAAGCTGTGGACCTTCTGTCCTAATTTGATTATCATCTATTATCAAGAGTGTAGAAAAAGATGTAAATAATTTGCATGCACACACACACATATGTGTGTGTATTCATGTCATTTTTAGAATAAACAGAAAAGAAAGGGAAAATATAAATGCCAGGGGAGAACAAATACAAATTATGGAAATGAGAGATTTTTAAATTATTGCATTAAATTTTATGAATTTGAAAGCTAAATAGGTAAATAGAGAAATGTAATATTCCGTTTACTTGGATAAAGGACAGACTGTTACACTCATCAATCAATTTCAAGTGAAAGTATATGAAAATTTTACGGATAATAAAACTAAACAGTTTTAGTTTATATAAAGAATTTTGAATCAGTTTTGTGATTCAGTTTTTATGTGCCACATAGTGGTATCTTTTGCCTGTTTTACTAGCTTCCTACATTATTTTTTATTGTTAAATTATAATTTTTTATAAAAAGGAATATTTTGCCTCTATGACCCTTTCTTTTTAAAAAATATAAGTAGTTGTACATAGGAGTAGTGGAGAATTTTATTAAATGAGTTAATATATTTTAAGTGCTCAATAGTTCCTATTATAATTGATTTTATCTTGTATTTTAATATGTGTAAATTCAGATACAGTTGTATCAGAAAATTCATTTAAAGCCACCAGCCTTATTTTTGCCAGGTAATGTTATACATAATTGTGCATTATGATGAAATTCATGTCTTATCCAAAATTAAGATACTTTTCTTCTACTCTGAGAAAAACTCACATAAGCTTAGTGTCATGTGTAATAGTAATATAAAGCCATTTTGCTTGTCAATATATTGCTCTATTTAAGTTTGTAATATGAAATCAGTGATATAAAGGAATAGCCACTTAGAATGACTTGAATGCAAACAAAAATTTTTTTTTAAAAGACTAACTTGCTCATAAAGAATCTTCAGGAATCATTTGTCAAGTATTTCGTGGTTTACAAAGAACCTTTCCATACCATATCATTTAATATCAATTAATATTAATAGCCCTGGTAGGTAACTTGGTATTTTCTCTTATAGCTGAGAAAACTGAGGTTCACAGAGGTTGAATTTGTATATGACAAGCATGGATTTTAAGAGATTGAATCCACTAGCGAAGCATCTATAGAAATGATGCTTACATAGTGAGGGATCTTGTAAAATATCCTACAGAGTCCTTTCAGTTTCTCATTTCTGTGGTACCTATAGTTTTAGAGAAGCACTATGGTAAGAGTAGGAACCCCCTTGGAAGATCTGGATTTACTCTTTGCTGGTTCTGAGAAAATAATTCAGCCTTACTAAACCACAGTTCTCTGTTAACACAGAGTAGTTTTAAATAACTTCCAGTGTTATTGAAAAGATGAAAAAATGTGGAAATGAGCCATACTCTTAACTGCTTCATGGTACAGCTATTGTGAGAATGTGTTATTACAAATAGATTTCTCTTTCCAGTAGCCTAAATTTCCTGAATAGCCCAGTGGAGCCATGCATTGGAAGAGAGTACAGTACTATTAATTACCAAACATTTTTTGGTGAATTAGGAAAATGAATGGGTAACTCATGAAGATGTTAGTCATAGAGGAAGGAATTGGATACAGGAGAACCAGGAAATATTTTGGAAGACCAAAATCACAAAGCAATAGAGCAGGAAGGGAGAAGACCACGCTAGGAAGGAGTATGCCATCCAGCTTGGAAAGAGTGAATACCACTTGACTAAGTCCTGGACACATAGTTTGAGGACCAAACTATATGTGTCCAGGATATATGATGCTTTCACAACCTTGTGTGGAGATTCCAATGGTAGAGTGGAGTAGCTTACATTGAACATAGGCTTCATATTCTTTTATTGGTCCTAGGTTAAAATTTTGAACGTGCCACTTGCTAGCTGTCTGATTTTGGAATAGTTATTCATTTAACATTCTTGTGTTTCTTTTGTTAAAAGAGAGTGATAAATTTTTCTCATGAAGTTGTTTTGATAATTCAATTACCTATACATATAAAGTGTTAATTAGTGTTTTGATTTGTTACTGCATCAGCAGGATCTTTGTTTTGTCTATATCTAGGTATAATAGGCCTTCAAATATTTGTTTGAGCAAATGAATATGTCTAAGTACTTATTAAACACAAGTCTATATATGCCTCACTGAATGATGTGAGGGCAGTAATCCCAGTCTGCATTGACATTATAAGATTTTATGATCAATCTTGTTTAAATTTCTATTTTATTGTCCAATCATTTAAGTAACATTTACTGCATGTTGTTTTATGTCAGTATTTGAATTGACATAAGATCATGGAGTCCAGTGCAAGGCTTGTAGTATTACTAGATTGTGGAATAGAATGTATGAGTAATCAGTCTGTTCTCTCTGACAGCTTTAAGACTCCTTTCCTTGGTCTCTAAAGATCCCAATGGTGGATTACAGTGTGGTGGTGGGAAGAGAGGGGTAGAAGAATGAATTGGGGAAATGAGTAGAATGCAATCAGAAACACATTGTATATGCTACAGAATTGAGAAAAATAAGGGAAGGGGTGGTTTGAAAGGGAGTGAGGATGTTGAAGGGATGCTACAGATCAAGATGCATTGTGTACATAAACTGCTTTGTTGAATGGCAAAAAATTAATGCAAAATCTAAAAATTAAGAAAAGTGAGAGGAAGGGTGGGTTGGGAGGGTTGGTTGAGAATGTTAAAGGGGGTAACACTGATCAAGAGGTACTGTATTCATAAACTGCTCTGTTGAATAGCATCTCCTTTGTACTGCTCCTTAAAGAAAATTCAAAAAAAAAATTGAGAGCTGGGGCTGGGAAGGTGGCTCAGGTGGTAGAGCGCTAGCCTTGAGCTGAAGAGCTGAGGGACAGTGCCCAGGCCCAGAGTTCAGGCCCCATGACTGGACCCTTGCCCCCCCCCCAAAAAAAAATTGAGAGCTGGACATGGTAGTGCTCACCTGCAATCTCAGCACTGAGAAGCTTTAGGCAAGAAGATTGAGAGTTCAAGTCCAGCCTAGATGATGGAGAGACTATTTTGTGAGTTATTGGACTATATAACCAGAGATTTGTACTGGATCATTATGATTAGTAAATGAAATTTATCCATGATAGTGGTAGGATTTTGGCAGAAGATGAGATTTTTTTCAGTTGCTGTTTGTCAAATGAAAGTTTGAAAGAACTGATACTAATGGTTAAGGAAAAGAAAGATTAATAGAAGAATATTTATGTTCCAATCCTTGAAAAAAGGGTGTGTGTTGGTAAATATTTTGAGTTAATCTTGGACAAGCATAATCTCTCTTGATTCTGGTTTTAGCATTTGTGTTTGAAAATTTTCTTTTATTCCTTCATTTATTAACTCCTATCCCTCTCAGTTTTCAGCTTAGCATCATTCTCTCCAAGAAACTCGTGAGATGCTAACCTAGGTGATTGAGTGCCACTCCTCTTGTCTCCCATAGTACTTGTCTTACTGCAATACATATGTTATGCTGTAATTGGCTGGGTGAACACTCCATGAGGACAGGAGTAGTATATATTTTACTCAACATCATGTTCTAAGTAATTAGGGATCCTGATACTGTGTTTTTATTGAATAAATGAGTGGAAAATGACTGATAAGACAGGGAAAACCCCTCAACTTATTTGTTGTCACTTATTAGCTATCTGTTGAATGACCAGGCCTTCATGGATGTTAATATTTAATCCTTGGAACAATCTAGATGTGACAGTTGGGATTGAGAGGATTTAACTTGTTCAACACCATACTGCTTAGCTTTGAACCAAGATCTCTCATTCAAGTCCTCTGATGTTTCCACTTAGCAATCCTGCTTCTCTCATACCTTATTACATGGGTGCAACTTGTGATATGCTGAAAGTTGTTCTCCTCCTCACAATGGCCTTGCAAAGCTAGGTATTTTTCATTTCACACCTAGTGCGTGAAAGCCAGACCTTTCACATTAGCTTTTCTGGATACAGGGGTATTCCTTTTCCATGACAGCACAGCTCAGCCTAAGGGATTCAGATTTTACAAAAATAGTGGGATAAGAAAAGTTTAAAACATAACTTAGTTTTTTAAATTTATAAATAATAGAAATAATTACAGATTTATTTTAGCAGGATTGGGATAGTCTGTATTTTCTTTGCCATTTTTTTTCCAAGAAAAAATGAAGTTGGAAATAACTGCTAGTATTCATCAAAGGATTCTTTCTTCTCTTTGTGATAGATGATTATTTCTTGGCTTCCTATTTCTATGAGCTGTAAATCAGGAAAACTCCTACAGAAAAGACTTGCTTATTGGAGGAAATGGGGCTCTTGGGGGACATAGGCAGACTCTTCCTACCATTGGCTGGCTCTCCTTGTTTTTTTTGTTTTTGTTTTTGTTTTATTTATTTATTTATTTTGTCGGTCGTGGGGCTTGAACTCTGGGCCTGGGCGCTGTCCCTCAGCAATTCAGCTCAAGGCGAGCGCTCTACCACTTGAGCTACAGCGCCACTTCCTTGTTTTTGTTTTTTTATGCTGTCCCTCAGCTCTTTAGCTCAAGGCTAGTGCTCTACCACTTGAGCCACAGTGCCACTTCCAGCTTTTTCTGTTTATGTGGTGCTGAGGAATGGAACCAAGGGCCACATACATGCAAGGCAAGCACTCTACCACATGCCCAGCCCCTCTCGTTTTTGAGTAACTGCTACCTCTATGCTCCTCAAACAGGCCTTCAGCAAGAGGAGGTAGCTTAATGAGTTTGCCCCAGAGGTCATTGACTTTGGCCACCCTTGGCCTGTGACTTCACTTCACTCTTTACCCTCCCACCAAAAATCGCTTCTGATAAGAGGTAGGAGTAGGATTAAGGTTAGTGGAAGTGTGGTATTTTTGATGAGAGCTAGAACTAAAGAAAACAGTCTTTCCTAATTCTTGAAAATGTAGAAGTCCTTCACACATTCAGAGAAAAGATAAAAATGTATTTTAGTGCTGTTAGAGTTATTTGATAGCTGCTTTCACACAAATCACCCAACTGTAGATCAATGCAAATAACAAACTCTCAAAAAGGAAAGCACATTTTATTTCAAAACATTTTTTAAAAAGCAGATTATGGTTTTCTAAAACTCCGATTAACCAAAACTCCATTATAATGTCTTAAAATGTTAGATTCAAACTGAAAGACTTAAAATCCAGTTGCAAATTTGAAAATAAATTGCTCTAAAACATAATCCTAACATATATCTTGATTATTGACTATTTTGTTCTGCTTTGTACTGTTCTGTAAATGTTTAATGAAGCTGCAGTTCATTATTTACCTTTCTTTGATCTCCCCACCAGCTAAAAATATTTGTGTTTCTGTTTTCCTTGTGACTTTGCATTTGTGCTATCTGGCATTGGAATTTTGTTGAATCTGTGTTTGTGTAGGACAAAGAGGAATGTGGCTAACATAGGCCCAAGTAGGTCATGGTTGAAGAGAAGGAAATCCCAGCCAGCTTTCTTCAAGTTGAGGTATAATTTATATAAAACTATAAATCAAGGTGACGGTACTATAAAAATCTATAAATCAATGGTGGTTCATACCTGTAATTCCAACACTTGGGAGGCAGAGACAGGAAAGTGACAGGTAAGTGGCTACTTGGGCTACAGCAAAACCTGGTCTCAAAAAAAAAAACAACAAAACACCTATTCAATAAAGAGACAGAGACAAAGATTGTAAATCTAAAGCAATGATTTAGAAATAGAACCACCCAAATCAAAATATAAAATATCAGTACCATTGCTTAGGTGTATCTTCCTGGCCACTATTCTGATTTCTTTCATCATAACTTAGTTTTGTCAGGACAGCCATTTTTAACAGTGCTTTGTATATATTATCCTGGAAATGGGAATGACTGATAGAAAGTTAGGAATGAGTTCACATTCCTTAGGACATGTATGATAGCTGTGTGGTGTCCAATGCACCTGTGAAAGACAGACATTCCTAATTGATTCACTTCAGTTCCACACTGAGCAGGGGCAAGGTATCCTGTCCACATAGTCATATTAAGTCCCTTTTTTCTTCATGGGACACTCAATATATTGGCCTTTAGTTTTTACTGGATAGCTAATATCCACATGTAAAGTGTCATTGTAAGATCCACATTTGAGAATAAATCATCACTGATTCCTTTTCTATTCACTCCTGGATCCTTTCCCCTTCCTACTTTGAAGGGTCCCTTAGTTCTGGACCCTTAGTTCTGTTACCCCTTTCTTCTTGTCTTTTATCTTTACAGGCTTCTCCATGATTTAGAAAATTTAAAAAGCTGGAAGTGTGTATCTATATATTTTCTTTTCTATGAGTTTTTGTGTCTCTTTCTGTTTTGGGGCAGAAACATGTACATAAGATCATTTATGAGATAAATGTACATAAGATTATTTTTTATGTATCTATCTATATATATATATTTATTGTGAAAATACCATACAGTTACAATTACATGAGCAAGGTAATGGGTACATTTCTTACCAAGCATTGTTGCCTCCTCCTTTGTTTCCCCTTCCCATCCCTTCCCATCTCTCCCCTCCCCCCAACATAAGATTAATTTAGTGGTCCTGTTCTACTTCTCTAGCCTCAGCTGTCTTCATTGCCTCCTTTCCTGTCATTCCTCCCAGATGAACATTTAGCTTATCCCTTACAGGCTTTACAAAATCTCTTCTTGGAATGCCTCCTCTGTTTCTTCTGCTGAACTAGTCCAGCCCCATTGCCAAGATTTCTAATTCTCTCAACAGGTCTTCCTCTACATCCCAGCCAGTTGGTTGTCCTCTTCATAATTAAAATACTTTAAAAAGTCTGCCACCGCCATTATCATTTACATTTAAGTTATCTGCTTTTCATTTCTTTTATGTCATTACATGTTCTTAGAACACATGGGCCTAATCTTAGTGCATTGTCCACCATGGGTAGAACAATACCTTGTAGCACCAGCTGTTTTGACTTAGTGCAACAGCTGTTGGTGGACAAATAGATTGAGTTAATCACAAGAGGACCACACATATACACACACACACACACACATATATATATGTGTGTGTGTGTGTATATATATATATATATATATATATATATATATATATATATATATATATATATATATGGGGTTTTGTCATGAAGTTGACCACAGGTAGTCACATAGCAGAAAATAAAATGTGTATCTTTGTTGTTTCCATCTTGCCTACCTCTTTGTTTTATTTTGGGGGGGGAGTCCAGTCATGGGCCTGAACTCTGGGCCTGGGCGCTGTCCCTCAGCTCTTCAGCTCAAGGCTAGCACTCTACCACTTGAGTCACAGCACCACTTCCAGCTTTTTTTTCTTTTTGCTTATGTGGTGTTGAGGAATCAAATCCAGGGCCTCATGCATGCAAGGCAAGTGCTCTACCACTAAGCCACCTTCCCAGCCCCTTGCCTACCTCTTAAATGCTACCATTCTTCAGCATTCATCCTTTCCTGTTGTTGCTGTTATGTTACACATCTTGCCTGTTACTGTATCAATTCTTGTGATTTTATGTACTGTTTTTTTCTGATGATGCCTTTGGCTGACTGTACAATACTAATACTTTTTTTTCCTAAGAGGAAGCATTATTCTAGACCAAGCATGTTCATAAATAAAAATAAATGCTTCCCAGTTTGTACTGGTGGTTCATACCTATAATGCCAGCTACTCAGGAAGCTGAAAGCTGGAGGATCGTTGTTCAAAGTGAATCAGGGCAAAAATGTGTTCTAGGCTCCATTTCCAAATAATTACCAAAAAGCTGGCTAGAGACATGACTCTATTGGTACTGGGCTAGTCAAGCAAGCAATGTCAGAATGCTTCCTTGAAAGGGATGTCTTTTAAGTCTACATTAGGTACTTGTTCAAATGTAGCTTTTCAGCAACATCCTCTCTATTCTCTGTGTGAAATCACACCCCCTTCTCTCTTCCTTTCTGTCTCATTTTCTATGGCATTTATCAGTATCCACAGGTTGTTTATTTGCTTGTTTATATTAATTTTAGTTTATTTTTCTTATTATCATGTATATGATAAGTATGTCATATGACTCCCTCCATTGGAATGTAATCTCTAAAAGCACTGAGACTAGTTAGTACTTGGCGCATACAAAGTGGTCAATAAATACTTGAGCAAATTTCCTAAGAAACTTGAGCAAATTTCCTAAGAATCCAGAACTTCTGTAAAAGAGGTCTCCTGATAGAGCTCAGTATAGAACAGGATGCAATTACTTAAATAACTTGATGGAATTAAAAAAATTATGAAACCACCATATTTAAAAATTTGTTATCTCTCCCTTGTGATGAATCATTGATGAGATGATTCTGATCTCATTGGGCCTGGGAAGGTAAGGGTCTAGGCAGCCATAGCTATCAAGAGAAGTAGGGGCTGAGACTTAAGCTTACACCAGCAAGAGCTTCCATGTTTCATTTATTTATTTACTTATTTATTTTGGGTCCGGTTGTGGGGCCTGAACTCTGGGCCTGGGCCTGGGCCTGGGTACTGTCCCTCAGTGGTGCTGTGGCTGACTTGAGCCACAGCACCACTTCCAGTTTTTTTCTTTTTGCTTATGTGGTGCTGAGGAATCGAACCCAGGGCCTCATGCATGCAAGGCAAGCGCTCTACCACTGCACCACCTTCCCAGCCCCCCATGTTTCATTTATTGACAACTGTTTCTTCTGGTGGTACTGGGGTTTGAACTCAAGGCTTCTTGCTGCTAGTATGATATTGAGCCATATTTCCAGACCTGCTTTTCATTGGTTATTTTTAGGATAAGGTCTCACTTTCAAGCATAAGCTTGAACTACTTAGGTTTTCTGTCATTGTTGGGATCACAGGTTTGCTTTACTATAAGCATCTCTCTCTGTGGAGATGCGTCTCATCCACTCTTTCCCTGGTCTGGCCTGGAACTGTGATCCTTCCCTTGACAGCCTTCTACATAGCTTGGGACAACAAGTTTACATCACTATACCCACCATCTTGGAGCTTTTCTGCCTGGCTGGCCTCAAACCACCTTCTTGGTCTCCCAAGTGGCTACAATTACCATCCTGAACTAGCAGTTCCCAGCTATACTTTGTTTGCAACAAAGTATATCTCCTCTATTTTGCAAAAATCACCAAAAGAATATTTCATCAGAAAGAGAATTCACCAGAATCTGTACTCTGTAAAACAACCTTTGTATTGTTCAAAACAGATGTTCTTTGAACCTAAAGCACTATTAAAATTAAACACAGCAAAGATCTTTCTAGAAAATAGTGAACAACTGCATTTCTAAAGGTTGGAATGCAGCAATTATTATTAAGAAAAAGAAAGGGGAGAGGGGGAGAAGAAATATAGGTTATAAGATTTAAACAATGTAGTTGGTGAAATTTGTACAAATTCTGTAGGAAATTTGTCCGAGTTGCCTCAATGTGGGAAAACGAGTTGCTCAGCAGGGGCTGCTAAAAATATAGCCACTAGGAAGAGAAAGTTACTGCATGCTGGCACCTTGACTGGGCGGCTGCTCGGTAGTTGTTTTCAGTTCTAGTTCTGGTACAGTGTCAGCACTTCTTAAATATTGTTCCTCATGAACCTGAAAATCAAAGACATAACAAGGTTTAATTCAGAAGCAAAACTAGGTATCTCTGGCTTAGAGGCACTGTGTCATTTGTTCTATTATTAGCACGATTAGGCTGAATTTAGAGTAGCATTCCTATTTCACCTGATGGGAAAGTAGAAGGGTACTGCATTTAGACTGAAGGAAATCATGAATATCAGCCTGCTATTAGCAGCATTTTCATATAAAAAGTCAAGAACATGTTATGATCTTAAAGTGGATTTCACGGCCAGTTGTTCATTCAGAGCTAGTACTTTCCTTGGTGTTGGTATTCCAGCTAATGTGTCCTTTCTTTCTTTCTACCTCATCCTAGGTGAAAATAAAAGATGCCTTCTTCCATGGGGCAAAGGACATGTGACTCCATCTTTTATTCAACATTTTTTTTCTGTTTTTTTTTTTAATCTGTAAGTAGTTCTATAAAGGGGTTTATATTGTGATTTCATCTTTTGTCTTTCACTTAAATCAGAGGAAAACAGAAGTCCTGCCTTACCATGATCTATATGACACTTCATTATTTCTCTCCTCCCTGCCTTCCTCCTTGCTCCCTGCATAGAGATAGGCTGGCCTTTGCTACTGTATATCATGCCCAAACCCCCTCTTGTTCCAGGAACTTGGCCCTTGTTATTCACTCTGCTTGGGATGCTTTTTCCCAGATCATTTCACAGCTCACTGCAGCACTGACTCCTTTTGCCATCCATGTAATCCTATTCACAAGGCTTATCCCTCAGCCCAGCCTAAAACAGCAACCAACTTTCTTCCTTGCTCAATTTTGTCTGCTTATTGTTTTTGTCACTTGACAAATTACGTATCTATTTGCTTATAGTTTACCAGCTTTATAGGATGAAAACTCCACAGGGCTGCTATTTGTCTTCTGTGTCCTTAGTGCCTAGAAGAGTAACAGGAGGATGAAGCATATATGTGATAAATATTGGTTGAATAATAATCTAAAATAATCAACTTTAATTCTTGGCACATTAATGTACAGCGTTGCTATTTTGATTTTCTACAGTGTGCTTAATTCTTCTATGGCACGTGAGAATGTTTTTCATTTATCTCTAATATTAACTTAGTTTTGCATAGTGTTTATAAGTAAAAAATATAAGTTTTGTATGGAGGTTCTGTTGAAGGTGGTTAATAAAAATGGTTTGGAATGTCTCAGGGTATATGCTTTTCAATTTTGGTTTCTACCATTTTCTGCTTATACGCTACATTAGTTAGGCAAAGATAAAGACCAAGATAAGAGACTTTCTCAACTCTTCATTACCCATGCAAACAACAAACTAGCTACTTGCTATAGCCATTTTTTTGCTATAGCCATTTTGCTTGTATTCATTTTTATACATTCCCCGAGTCAGAGAAGATCAATATTTTGCTTAAGAAAATTCAGCTGTGGACCACATAGGGGAACAGGTGAATACAGAACAATGAGCTGTGTAGAAAATGGTTTTGTTATCTATTTTGCTTAGTGCCTGACAATTTGAAAGCAAGATTTGCCATGGTCTACTCTCCTCTTTCTCCTATAGTATCTGCTAGTTCCTTCCAAGAAAAATAGATTGTTGATAGCTTGCTCTATATCAGCACACAAGAATTTCTACCCAACAAGTACATCTAATGTGTAAATATATATCATTTAGGAAAATCAGTAAAAACATATCAATCTGGTCTTAGGAAAATAGATCTTCATCTCATTACTTGAAAAAAATCTTGATAATGATGGGATTCTATAAGAAAAAAAGAATACATTCAGTGAAGAAAAGACAACGTGAGAAAAGAGATGGGTATAGGAGTTTTATGGCCTCATGAACAAGTTCTAGAAGTTAATTAACATCTTGTAGGTCCTAAAAATGTACCCACATAGCATGGATTGTTGTTTTACTTACTAATTTACTTGTTCATGAACCTCTACCACAGATACATACCTTCAGCTCCCTTTTTTTAAAAATTTTGATTTTTTGGAAAGTCATGGGGGGCTTGAACTCAGGGCCTGGACACTGTCTCTGAGCTTTTTTGCTCAGTGCTAGTGCTCTACCACAATTGAGCCACGGTGACTCTTCCATTTTTTAGTGGTTAATTGGAGATAAGAGTGTCAAGTTCCTTTTTGAACTACAATCCTTAGATCTCAGCCTTCTGAGTAGCTAGGATTACAGGCATGAGCCACAGGTGCCCAGCTCAGCTCCCATTTTTTATGGTTTATGGACACATAATAATTGTATGTACTTACGGGTAAAATGTAGTAATTTGTTATGTGTACATATGTAATAATTAAATCAGGGAAGTTAAAATTCCATTTTTTTGGTGATACTGATGGTTTTTTGTTGTTGTTTTGGGGCTTGAACTCAAGGCCTCAGCGCTGTTCCTGTGCTCTTTTGCTCAAGGCTAATGCTCTTGAGTGGAGATAGAGAGTCTTACTTTTCTGCCCTGGCTGATCCTCAGATCTCAGCCTCCTGAGTAGCTAGGATTACCAGCATGAGCCAATGGCTCCTGGTAGTACTGGTGTTTAAATTCAGGGTCTCCCGCTTGCTACACAAGTGCTCTACCACTTAAGTCATTCCCCTATTCCCCACCCTTTTTTACATCTTTTTAATTATTTTATCTTCAAGTAGTTGTACAAAGAAGTTCCCATTCTACAAAACAGTATATGAATACAAGGTGTCTGACAACATTGTCACCCATCGCTCCTAACCTATCCCTTCTCTCATTTTTTTTTTAAATTGAGATTAGATGATTACATACATTTCACATATTTCACAGTATTGTGGAATAGTGATACTTAGTTAAAGTCACAAGCACATTTTAACCTTCCCAAGGCACATTGTCATTATCATGGTCTATAAAGTTTGTGAATTCTATGAGCTTTGACAATTCAAATTATTTCTTCCACATCAGGTGATGATTACATTTCTTTCCTTTTGCTTAGTGTAGGCTGTTCCCTCTTTCCCTTTCATTCCGCCCTTCTACCCGCCTCCCAGTCCCTTTTAATTTCAAACTCTAGACTCTACTAAGATATCCATCCAATGACCAGAAAAGAAAATTGAAGTAAACCAGACACAGAATGACAAATACGGTATGTCTTACTGCTAAATGGAAGAATCATCCACTTATCAAACATAAGCTAAAATCCCACTTTGTCCAAGATTTGGTTTTAGGAATACTAAGTTGGATTACTTGAGGGCTCCATTCAAGTAAAACAGAGACTTTAAGGAAGAGAGAAATACACCAATTAGTATGAGTTGCATGAAAGCATGTAAGGGATTTGATAGACTTGCCTCCAGAAAGGAATTATCAGTTTAAACTGAGAAGGGTTTGTCTGAAGGAAGTATAGAGTATTTAGGTACTGTGTTGACAAAATAAAAATGATTAGTGAAACCAAAGAATAATCACTTTGGATATAATCAAAATAAAAACAAACTTATACGCTTATAGTGTGAGAACCAGACATTCTCCCTTCAGTTCCTACCCATACCAGCTCTCACAGATCTTTATCTAAGTGCTAGGACTCCTGCCAGTACAAATCTCAAAGAGGTTTTCATAAAAATTACTGGAACATTAAGACAACAAAACATTGCTGTTTGGGGCCCTTAAAGCTGTTTATAGTTCTTTTCCAGTGTGGGAGCTTGAATTTGAGACCTTAGGCTCTTGCTCAGCTTTCTTCGTACCATGCCTCCAGCCCAGCATTTTGCTGGCAAAATGGAGATGAAATCACAAGGACTTTTCTTCTCAGCATGGCTTTGAACTGAGACCTTACAGGTCTCAGCCTCCTGAATAGCTAGGATTATAGGCATGTGCCACTCCCTTACTTAACATTGAAGTGTGGGATTGTGATTTAATATTAGTTCTTTGGAAGTCCATGGGTACTTCCAAGGCAAGGCTTAGAGTCTGTGAGGTGGTAGCAGTCATCTCAAGTGTTTGCTCTGCACTAGCTGAGAGAACTGTGGCCATCATTTAGTCTTCAGAAGGCAGAGAGAGATATTCCAAGTCATGGAATGGCTTGGCATTCCTACATCAAACTTATATTTGTCTGAGGCACAGGAAATATGAAACACGTGCAATAGTATGAGGTCCTTCCACCCCTATGTATGTAGAAGAGACATGCCCTTTCGTATTAGAATTTCACGTATACTATCTCATGACAAAAATTTAAAAAGAAAATAAGTAGTTCTACAAAGACATTTTAAGTCCATAAGTCAGGTTATGAGAACAATGCATCTTGCTCAGTGTCACCCCTTTTGGAAGGCAAGATGACCTCTTAGTATCATTAAGCCCTCACGTCCTGTGATTTAATAATCAAAAGGAAGTGCTGCAATTGCTTATGGCTCATTTTTCATGGCGGCCAGGCCACCAACAAGTGTGATCATGTTACTATCTGGAGACAGACTCCTCTGTGAGTTCTAAGTGCTTATTGGAAGCAGTGAGAAGTGAAATGCAGGGATTGAGAAATGCTGATGAGTTTGGCCTATGTGCTGCCACTAACACCCCTCTCTGGTCAGGATTAATCTATTGACCTGCCCTGTAGAGGGTGATGACCTCTCCACAGGAGAAGGCTGGTTAATCCCTTAGTTTCTCTGAGGACAGGCCCAGAAGATCCTGTTGCCAGGAATCGGAGGTAGTTGTTACCTTGACAGCAGGAGTGCAGCGTGCATGCGTCTTTCCCAGTCCCCATGTGATCCTTCACCATGAGATTTATGTGTTTACACCTGTTGAAGGCTCAGGACAGTAGAGGCGACCCATGTGCACCCTATGCTCTTCAGGGGGCAGCACTGGGGCCGGCGTACACTCTTCTTCCCATCTCCTAGAGGTCAACGGATGGAACCACCTAAGCCAGAGGGGGATCTCTTAGGAAAGGCAGCATGATTCCTGATATGGGCAAAGTGCCGGGTAAGTAGGAGTACCTGTGCTTTCAATGAACTCATTGTTGAAATGCGTCTCAGTGTAGGGCAGGTAGAAGAGCTGCATATTTGCTCTTTTCCAGGTTCCACCAGTGTTTCTGGAATCAGAATTATGGTTTTCCCTCCTTTCTTGCTTTTCTAATGCTGATTGTTTTGTCATGGCAAAACCTCTGTAAATTGGGGCTTAGTTGTGCTGATGAATTTTTAAGTGTTGAGTGCTGAATGGGGAGAGGTTGGAGATTTGAGGCCACCTTGATGGTGTTATTGCTCAGCAAGTCCTCACTTCATGTGGATTTCTATGCTCAGAAGTCCCAGCCTGGGGGATGCTGTCATCTCTCCTCTTATACGTGAAGCTGCAGATGGTAATTCTAACTATCACCAAGTTCCATTTTATAAAAACAACAGGCTCAAGTATTTTGTGTCTAGCGATTGTTTTTATAAAATGAAGATATCACCATCACAGCATAGCATAAGCAGATACATTCTATTGTATGTACTTTCTCCTTTAATTGAAAATCCTCTTGGATTCCCTATCTTAGAAGGATACAAAAATACTGGGAAGAACGGTCTAACTCAAACTAGTGTTTTATTTTACTATGTTTGTCCATTCCTTTGAAGTATGAAGTCTCACAAACACTCCATCTTTCCCAGCAGCATGCTACTGTAACTTGAATACCTTGGCTTTTGCCACCCCGGGAGTACATCTCAGTTACTCTCTATCCCACCAATCCATTACAGTTCTCTGGGGGAGTTCTCTGCCAAACATGTTTGTGGAAATTCTTCCATGAATCGCTTTTATCTATTCATGCACAGCCCAGGCTAGAGCTCACCACTGGACTTCTTAATCTGAGTTGCCACAGCTGCACAAACTGGAACTATGCAGCCTGGCTACAGATCCCCGAGAAAGGCTTGGTGCTGCCAAGTTGACCCCCATAGCTGAATGGGGGCTGGCCTGCCACACTACCTCCACAGCTGCCTTGTGGCAGCTCTTCTCAGCTTCCTCAAACAATGCTGCTTTTGCAAAGCGAGCAAAAGGATGCTGCTTTGTCCTATGATGCTATGACAATCAAGGAATGGAGAACAAGGTTGGTTAGTCGTACAGCACAATTAACTTATGCCACGGAAAGCTGCTTCAGAGCTAAACTGCATTGCTCCTGTGGCCACCATTACCAGATGGAGCTGAGTGATTTCATTGGAACTCTGGCGTTGCAGCTGCCTTTGAGCCTAGCAAGGCAGGACTTTGCTGCCACCAGCATCTTCTCATTTGGGATTCCTGCTAATGTATTGGCTGGTTTTGTCCTTGAGAATAAAGAAACAGAATTCCCCACCTCCCCGTCCCTCTCCTTGTCTCTGGTTTTGGGCACTGTGGGAAGTTTTGTTCCCCAAAGTTTCTAAGCTATAAGACAGTCGTGAATTCTTATACGCTGGGTTCAAATATCCTACTGAATGCGTGTGTTCCCAGGGGTTCTGCTAACTTCATTGGCCCTCAACTATAGGTCCTTTTATTTAACTTACTATACTAGATATCTTACTCCTTCCACTGTCTCTCCTTGTGTCTTACTTATTTGGGATTCCTATAGTTAATCAGGTAGAACTGTACCTATGTGAAGCCTAAATGGGGTGGTGGTGTGAAGCTTTAATCACTTTCTCAAAGAGGATCTGCAATCTCAAGTAATCTGAGTTTATCTCAATAGATTCTATGGCTCTGGCATAGATGAAGGGTAGTGGTATACACTTACTCTGCCTAACTTGGATCTGAGTCTCTGCTTTAGCCTGACACTGCCTTAATAGCCAAGTTACAGTTTAAACTCCAAACACTATTTAAAATTGCTCTCCTCACCTATAGGATCCTCTGTCCTCTCATCATTCTCCCGTCTCCCAGCATTGCTTTGAATCTGCCTCTTCCTAACTACCTTCTAAGATGCTCCACAGTAGTGGCCAGTGGTCGCTTTGATGGTCAGCTGTTACCATGGGGGTACTTTTCTTATTTTTAATATAGTTTTATCATCTTTACAAAATGGTAAAAAGGAGTTACCATTCAAAAGATCAGCCTATGATGGATGCCACTCTTCTATCAACACTTCTTTCTTCTGCCACACAATATATTTCTGTCTATCTGTATAGCCTGTTGCCTATCCCATCCATCTATTGATTCATCTATGTATCCTGATAAAATGTTGAGAAAATTATGTTGAAATAAGTCATTTCCCAGGAAACTAAAGAGACAAATAAATACCATGTGAATAGCTCCTACTTTGAACAAAGGTGAACATTTTGCCATCTTTGTTTCAGATTTTTAAATTAATATAATATTATATATTATATAGTGTGTTATATATTATATATACCATACATTATATATGGTCAAAGTCCTCTATTTACTGCCTCCCAACCCATCAAAAATCCTTAAATCTCCTAGAAGCTACAATTCATTCTTGAAGTAAGTTTTCCCTTTCCCATTAGTAATGTTGTCCAAATCTTAACTCTATTTTATGGATAAAAAAATAAACATGTGATATCACTTTGTACACAGCATATTCCAGCTTGATTTCTTTATTCAAATGTAAGGTTTTTCAGAAGTGTCCATGTTCATACATAAAATGTAATTCATTTTTTTGCTACTATAAAGAATATATTTGGCACTATACTAAAAGTAGATTTCATTTCTCCCTTGCTAATACAAGTAATAAGTTTATTCTTTCCTTTCCTTTCAACTTTTGCCTTCCTGACTCTGATTACTGACTAAATTCTAGAAGCAGTCTTATTCTAGCTCCAGTGTTAAAGAAAGCAAATTAATAATTGAACTATAAGACATGGTAGTTTAAGGACAAGAATAGAGTACAGTTTGTGTGTATGTGTGTGAGAGAGAGAGAGGGAAAGAGAGAGAGACAGACAGACAGACAGAGACAGAGACAGAGACACACACACACAGAGATATGAGTAAAGACACTTTGATTGGAACATCACGAGCATGGGACACAGGGATAAGACAACCCGAATTTTAATTCCAGCTCCACTTCCTTCTAGGTCCACGAATTTCTCTCCTAACCTCTAAAAACCTCTAAGCCTCAATATCTTTCTTGGTAGCCTGCAGAATTATTTTGAATATTAAATACAATAATTCAAATAAAGCTTAGAGCACAGTGCTTGGCCCATATCTGTTACAGTGTTTATGAGTAAGGAACTTTAACTGAGTTGAAGGTGTACTCCTTATTTTGGTAGTGGAATCTTTTTAGGGACCTAGTTCTGCCTTTTAGCTGCAACTGTATGTCCATTTGTCAGAATGGATGGGATAGGATTTTAAAGTTGTAAAGCTTTTATAATTTTGAGCTTATATTTAAGATGTTTCTCCTGTTTTATACCAAGATGGAATTTTTTTTTTTTGTCAGTTGTGGGGCTTGAACTCTTGGCCTGGGCGCTGCTCCTAACCTCTTCAGCTCAAGGTAAGGACTTTATCACTTGAGCCACAGTGCCACTTCTGGTTTTCTGGTGGTTAATTGGAGATAAGAACACTCACACACACACAAAAAAGACTCTCACAAACTTTCCTGCCCGGATTGGCTTTGAACCACATTCCTCAGATCTCAGCCTCCTGAGTAGCTAGCATTACAAGTGTGACCTACCAGCACCAGGCTAAAATTAGTATTTTTATTCATAATTTTAAATAAGGACTGCCTTGGAATATATTTTATAAATAAAATTATAAAAATAGGAGTATTTATTATAAAATAAAATATGTAGAATATTTTAAATATAAAAATTTCAATAGACTGATTTATGTTCTCTTTTGCAGGGGGGATGGTACTGGGGCTTGAACTCAGGGCCTGGGTGTTGTCTTTGAACATTTTGCTCAAGGCTAGCATTCTAACACTTGAGTCATTGCTCCATTTCTGGCTTTTTGGATGCTTAATTAAAGGTAACTGTCTCATGGACTTTCCTGTCTGAGCTGGCTTTGAACTATGATCCTTAGATCTCAGCCTACTGAGTAGCAAGGATTACAGGTGTGAGCCACAGGCACCAAGTAGAATAGTTTATATTCTATAAAATAACTTAAATACATCTAACACATTCTTTTTTATATGCATATTTCAACATATCTGAGGCTTCCATGAGCCTTTTCAAACTACACCTGAATGCAAGTTTTTATTAGCAAATAAATGTTATTCTATGCAGATAAAAGTAGGAAGAGTAGGGATAGGGAAATTTTGTGGCCTGAGAGATTTTAGTGACTTTTGTTCTTACAGAACTGTTTTGTATTTTTCTCTTTGTAAACAGTCAACTAACCACACATAGATGCTACTGAAAGATACAGTTCATTCCTTACTGGGGAAAATGCTAGGGTTAAAGGCAGACCTTCTTCAGGTACTTTTTCTTTTCAAGTCTGAAATAATTAGCATTGGTCAGAGATTGGCTGTTTTAAGTGACTCTGCTGAGACAAAGCAGTTACTGTGATGATTATAGCCAGAAATAAAGAAGAAAGTGGGGCCAAGTAGGGATGTTGAACATTAGGAGAATTCACAGAGAAGTCTTTTCACACTGGGAAAGATATTTAACTAGTGATGCACTCATCTTGTGAATGGCATGAGTGGGCTATCTTGGTTAAATCTTAAATTTTTGTGTTGTCAGCACTGTGGCCATGGCCTGCTCACATTCAGCCAGAGGTACTCTTTCTATTCTGTGGACATTCAGAAGTTTCCATTTCTTTCATAGGACTGAAAATGCAGACATGGACTTTGGCCTAACCCTTTAGGGCCTGGCATCAAATACTAATTATGTAATCATTTTCTAAAACCACAAATATTGTGCAAAGACTCCCCTCTTCTAAATGTATAGAATTTTACAACTAATGTAATGTGTTTATTGCATTTGTACATTAGCTATTAATTTTTAGAGCCACTAATGGACTTATATATAATTACCTAGTAAGGCAAAATTAGATGTGATTTTTCATAAAGGGATACAAGATAATAAAAACAAACTGTGTACCAGAGGCTCACACCTATTAATTCTAGCTACTCAGCTTGGACTCCATCTCCAGTTAATCAGAAAAAAGCAGGGCTGGAGGCACAGCTCAAGTGGTTAAGTAGCAGCTAGCTCTAGCAATTCCCTTGAGGCTCTGAGTTCAAATCCCAGTACTAAAAGGGAAAAAAAGTTCTTATTGACATGGAAACAGGAACCAGAGAGTCTGTTGAATATTCTGGATGCAATTTTTATTTTTAGATTTAAGTCTGAATTTTTCTTACTGACCTTACATCCTTATTATTGATGGATTTCTATTTTCCATATTTCAGTAAGAATATTTTTTTTCTATATTTTCAACAAATAGTTACTTGTAATTACACATTTTAAATACAATAAAATACTTTTTATTTTACTCATCCTGGGTCTTGAATGCTGGGCCTGGACGATGTCCCTGAGCTTCTTTTGCTCATGAGTAGCACTCTACTACTTGAGCCACAGTGCCACTTCTAGCTTTTTGGAGTAGTTTATCGGAGACAAGAGTCTCACGGAGTTTCCTGCCCCAAATGGCTTTGAACCATGATTCTCAGATCTCATTCTCCGGAGTAGTTAGGATTACAGGCGTGAGCCATCAGCAGCTGGCTCATTTGCAGACTTTTTAAAGAGGAGATTTGTTATATACTTTTTTAGGAAGAAATCTTTGATTTTCAGTGTTTTGCCAGTTGATAGAGATTTCTTCATGCTGTATCAACCATACCAGAGCAGAAACCTCAAAACCAAAGACTGAGGAGCTTGAAAGAAGGGAAGGAAGAAGACATTGTTAGATGAATTTATTTGTTTGTATTGTATTATTACTAAAGTTTTTATATTGGGAACATCAAGTAATTGTTATTTTTCTTTTTTTCACAGATACCTACCCTTGTCTCATAACTTCCTGTGTCCCTGAACCTGTGCACTGATGCTTGACCTATTGTAAGTTAAAAAGTCATGGATGGAAAAAAAATCATTGCCTTTTCACCTCTATTTTGTCTGTAGCCTAAAAAGAATTAAATTATAAATGGTTAGGAACAGAAGAAGCTTTTTGTTTCTGTAAGCAAATGTTCTGACCTTGTTCTGAATTGATAAACTGCATAGGGTTTTTTTTTTAACCAATGTAAATCCCCACTTTTTGTGTGTATGTGTGATACTAGACGTTGGTCAATTTATCATTGCAAGTGTTTCTGATGATGAATATACATAGTAAAAGAATGTAGGGATACATTTTCCCTTCTGTGGCTTGATATTAAAATTTTTCCTTTGGAAATCATTATAGGGAGACAGCTATTTGTTGATTTTTATATTGGTGTGTCATTTATGTATCATATTCAAATTTGATCCAAATACAATTTAAAAAAAATCTTCAAATAGAAACAAATTGGAGAGAAATAATGAGACACCATTTGGGATTGTTGGCAACTTAAATGTTCAAAAAAGAAAAAACAACTCAAATCACAAAAGCAACAGAACAAAAAGCCTCATCCTGGCTGATTAGATGATTTAACCAGCAGTTGGTGTTGGCACCAAATTGTCAGCCAGACTGGTTTGAAAAAAATCTCAGGGGCTGTTAAGTGGGGAAAAGATCTAAAATATATCCTCATGCCTTTTGGTATACAGATTTCCCTCATGAATTTCTGTTTGGAACAAAAATATGATGATGTGGTTCTGCAAAGTAAGCCAAGTACTGAAATGGCATGGTCATTCTGAAAGAGGGTTTCCCCCTGTGCAGTCCGAGTATCAGGTATTGTATTATTAGGATATTTTATCCTGCCCAGATCTTAACACCTATAGATCCATACTGAGGAACAGATACTGGGAAAAACGAATCCGAAAAGTTCTCACATTTACCGTAACATCTTGTGTAGTGAAGTGTGGTACCTAAGAAAGACCCTCCTCCAGACATTGAGCAGGATGTACCTATTTCTGACACACATGATACAGGGCTCATGCTTATGATTCAGGAAAGTGCTTTCAAAGAGGTCTGTATCCAGTTCTATCATATTATAGTAGGTTAAAGTTTCCATTTATTATTATTATTACTATTGAGGATGTTATTTTGCTCATGAGGTTCTTTGGCTTCCTAAGGCTCAGTTCTTACTTAGTGCATGTAAAGATATGTGATCATGGGAAGTGCTAGGATTTTCTGAAAGTTACAAAGTGTTAATAGGGATTATGAGTCACACGGATAATGGGGTTTAATGAAGTTCTTCCCTGTTTCATTTTCAATGTATTACTTGACACTTTTAGGGGATTACAAGAAGCTGAATCATTTGTGCTGAGTACATGTCCAATTCATGTGAGAATCCTCATTTTCTCAGGACAGAACAAGGTCTCCCCACAGCCCTGCAGTCTTCAATGAAGTCCCTCAGAGCCAGATTCTACATTTATCAGCTTGATTTTGCTGACTTTTACTACATATATATATATATATACATATATATATATATATATACGTACTTATATGTATATATCTCGATCAGTTTTTAATGAACAGGTTAAAGGTTGGGCTTTTAAAAAAATGAATGGAACTACACTTAATCTCAATCCAACAAAACCCTGTGTGTTAGTTTTATATAGCTAATTTTATACATGAACATTATGTCTTCTCAGCATAGTGTCTTATCATAGTGCTTTCTGGAGCACAATGAACCTGTGTTGAGAAGGGCCCTATCCTCTTTATAATGAGCTTTTTGGTTTGGAAAATGTACATCTCTTCCCTTCTGGGAAGCCATTTTGCGCTACTCTTTGGAGAGGTCCAGTAGCCAGCAAACAGCAAGTAAAACCGGACATTGTGGAAAAGATCAATGGGCAGAGCATTTGATCACAGATGAGCAGAAATGAGTTTCTGTTTCAGGAGGAATGCTAAAAGGCCAGATGGCTCTGTAGGTTCTGCCAAGATTTTCAGAGGCCCAAGGATAGCAAGCCAAAAACACATGGGCTGTTCTCTGCCTGTTATATGAACAGCATTAGTGTGGAGAGTTCTGGTTATTTAGCAAAAGACACGAGTCCAGATTTAAGTAGAAGTTGGACTTTCAAATTAGCTACTTCCCTAGCAGTGACTGGACTTTGTGATCTCTGCATCTGTTACCTTTTGATTATTTTCTTAATTGCTCACTGACTGCATAGTTTCTGTTGGAATGGTATTTGAGGTTCACGGATTGCCTCTTTCTTTTATATTATTACTTACTGGATGTCTGGTTAAGTGCGATCTACTATGTTAAGGTTGGATACATAACAGTGAACCAGATGGATATAGCCATGCCCTCATGGAGTTTATAGTCCATTGTGGAGAACTTTTACAAAAAGGAACAAGTAGGGCTGGGAAGGTGGCTCAGTGGTAGAGCGCTTGCCTTGCATGCTCAAGGCCCTGGGTTCGATTCCTCAGCACCACATAAGCAAAAAAGAAAAAAAGCCGAAGTGGCGCTGTGGCTCCAGTGGTAGAGCACTAGCCTTGAGCTGAAGAGTTGAGGGACAGCGCCCAGGCCCAGAGTTCAGGCCCCACGACCGGACCCCCCAAAAAAAGTAAATAAAAAGGAACAAGTAATTGAGATAATGCATGATGAGGGATAGCAAAGGAAAGAGGATTTTATAAATGAACAAAGCAGGGGGACCTGCTGTAATCCAAATGTGAGTTCAGAGAAGTTTGTTCTGGAAGGAATATGCAGCCTGAGACCTGGAGGTGGAGTAGAAGTTTGCTAGTAAATGAAGGAAATACTCCGTAAGAAGAGAACAATGTGTGTGAAGCTGTGAAATTGAGATTTTTGGCATATTTGAACAACTGGAGGGTACAGAGACAGGGCTGACATGGTAAGCCCAGACATTTTCTGCTTCCTTTTCTTCCTTCCTATACTACACAGCTTGAACTCAGGTAGGTGTCTTGAGAAAGGGCTTGATGAATCAGAGATTTAAATTTTGTCAAGATAAAGTACATCATTGGAACTAGGATATACATTTCTGAAAATGCATCACAGGAATAACACTCTCTAATGTAATACATGTTTTTTAAAGTTAATGCAAAAAGCTGTAATATAAAATGTTAACATTTTAAGTAAAGATGGAGTCGCAATTGCTGAGTTTTCTTTTTGCCTTAATCTTCAATTGGGTGAGGGGAATCTCTGAAGCACTACTTATAGGGCAGTAGTAGTGATTACAATTGGCAATGTTTTCATTTCTCCTTCACTTTTTATTTTATTTTTTACTTTTTACCAGTCCTGGGGCTTGAACTCAGGGCCTGGACTCTGTCTCTGAGCTTCTTTATGCTCAAAGCCAGCACCCTAACATTTGAACCCCTGCCTCACTCCAACTTTTTCTGAGTAGTTCATTGGAGCTAAGAGTTTCACAAACTTTCCTGTCCAGACCAGCTTTGAACCATGAGCCTCAATTCTCAACCTCCTAAGTAGCTAGGATTAGAGACATGAACTATTGGTGCCCAGCTTTCTCCTTCACTTTTTTTTTTTGGCCTGTTGTAGGGCTTGAACTCAGGGCATGAGTCCTGTCTCTGGGCCTCTTTGTGCTCAAGGCTAGTGCTTTATCACTTGAGCTACAGTGCCACTCCTGGCCTTTTCTGCTTATGTGGTGCTGAGGAATGGAACCCAGGGCCTCATGCATGCAAGGCAAACACTCTACCACTGAGCCATCTTCCCAGCTCCTCTCCTTCACTTTTGAAAAGGCAGTTTTGCCACATATTGGTTCCTTGGTTAACAGTTCATTCTTTTTAGCACTTTAAATATATCAGCCTTTTAGCCTCTAAAGTTTCTGGTAAGAAGGATGCTACAAACCTTACTGAAAGTCCTTTATATGTGACAAATCACTTTTCTTTGTTGCTTTCAAGAGCACTCTTTGTTTTTGTCATTTGACTGTGTGATTAGAGTGTGTTTCAGCATGGGTGTCTTCGAGTTCATTCTACTTGGAGTTTGTATAGCTTCTTCATTATTTCTTCAGCCATTTTTTTCTGCTCCTTTTCCCTATTGTCCTTCAAGAACTCCTATTCTGCACATATTGGTCTGTTTGAAGGCATTGCATAGGTTCCTTAGGCTCTGTTTACTCAGCTTCAGTCTTTCTTCTTAAACAGTAATTTCCTGTTTTTGAGTTTATTGCTTTTTTTCCTTCCTGTTTAAATTTCTCTTTAAACACCTCTTGTCAAATTTTACTTTTTTAGTCAGTGTGTGTGTGATACTGGAGTTTTGAACTCAAGATCTTATGTTTGCAAGGCAGATACTGTATTACCAAGACATACATCTAACACTTTTATTTTTGCAAGTACTGGGGCTTGAACTCAGGGCCTGGGTGCTGCCCTAATCTGTTTTTGCTCAAAGCTAACACTAGGGGCTGGAAAGGTGGCTCAATGGTAAGTGCTTGCCTTGCATGCATGAGGCCCTGGGTTCCATTCCTCAGCACCACATAAGCAGAAAATTTCAGAAATGGGGCTGTGCATTAAGTGGTAGAGCAGTAGCCTTGAGCTGAAGATCTGAGAGACAGTGCCCAGGCCCCGAGTTCAGGTCCCACAACTGAAAAGAAAAAGCTAACACTAAACCACTTGAGTCCACAGCTCCACTTTTGGCTTTTTGGTACTAAATTGGAGATAAAAGTCTCATGGATTTTCATGCCTGGCTGGCTTTAAGCTGTGATTCTCAGATCTCACACTCCTGAGTACCTAGGATTACAGGAGTGAGCCATCAGTTCCTGGCTTTCTAACACTTTTTTGCACTGTTTGCACTGTTCCTGAGCTTTGTTTTCCCCCTTACTCAAGGCTAGAGCTCCGCCACTTCAGTCACAACTCCACTTCCAGCTTTTGGTGGTTAATTAGACATCAGAGTCTCAAAGACTTTCCTACATAGGATGGCTGTGAATCTCAATCCTCAGATCACAGCCTCCTGAGTAGTTAAGATTACAGGTAGAGCAACTATATCTAGCTTTTCACTTTTGTTTGTTTGTTTAGGTAGAGTCTCACTTCCTGCCTGAGCTCAAGACGAGATCATGATCTTCTTAGGCTTCCTACAGTAACTGAAATGACAAGGGTATGCCACTATACCCACCTGTCTTCCATTGAGATAAAAAAAAAAAACTTTGTTTTTGTCTGGGTTGGCCTAGAATGATGATCCCCTAATTCTTTGATACTCTCACTAAATATACATGTTAGCATGTATGGTCTTTTACATTTACCTGAACATATAATAATTCCCTAAGTTTATGAATTAATCTTTGAAATGATTCTAGATGGATCCTTGTTCTTGCTCAAGTTCATGAGGCAGGCACATACAAGAGTCAGAAATAGAGACTTGGAAGCCAGGTAGTTAAATATGATTTTTAACCAGTCCACGCTTATCCCTGAGAGAAGTCAGTTAGTGTTTTGTTTGTCAGTCTTTGTATTGGCACTAGATTCTGTATAGTAATTTGCATTCTGATGGCCTGTTCAGTATGAAGTACTATTTTTTTCGTTGTTGTTGTTGGTCATGGGGCTTGAACTCTGGGCCCGGGTGCTGTCCCTCAGCAATTAGGCTCAAGACTAGTGTTCTACCACTTGAGACACAGCACCACCTCCTGTTTTCTGGTGGTTTATTGGAGATAAAAGTCTCAAGGACTTTCCTGCCTGGGCTGGCTATGAACTGCAATCCTCAGATCTCAGCCTCCTGGGTAGCTAGGATTACAGACGTGAGCCACCAGTGCTCAGCTGTACTGTTTATGTATAATAAAACCCCAAGTCTTTTTCCTCTTAACAAATGATCTACATTCCTTCACAAGCTTTATTGTCCTTTATTTTTTCTGCTCATATGTATCCTAAAAAGGTCAGGTTCTTTTCCTTTCAGTTGTTGTATTGTGTTCTAGTTATGGTCGGGCTTCTTCCGAAGCTAGGAGGTAACTTATCATGCCACAGTCATATGCTCCAAAGGTACCAGCTCCACCTCTCAAGGTACCAAAAAATTGTTTAAATCTTAGGATCTCAACCCATAGCCTTAGGATAAGCACTCACCTAGATTTTCCCACAGACTGTCCAAGCTTTAGTACTGAGAATCCTGAGTCCTGGAAAAGCCCTCAGCACTGAGAAAAGCTACATTAAGTTGTCATCTTGTTTGGCTTGGAAGTACTGTATTGCTTGTTCTTCATTAAAGCCATTGAATCCTTCCAGGTAGAAGGGTAGCAGGTGACTCCTAATTTTTCATGTTCATTATTATTATATTTCTTTTTAAAAATTTAAATCTTCTTTTAAAAGTGATGTAGAGAGGGATTGCAAGTTCCATAAATCAGGAAATGAGAACATTTCTTTTTGAACAGTGTTATCCCCTCCCTCATTTTCTTCCAGTTTCCCCCCATGGACTGCTGGTAATTTTAAGCAAGAGGGGAGTTGAGAGATCTTGTTCTACAAGTATCTCATTTTACAGATGAATAAAGTCTCAATTTCATAAGGCTTGTTCCACTCTGGCTGCCGTGGCACCAGAATTCTGTAATGTCTTCAAACATCTCTTTTTCTACTAATTAAAAACAAACCATTATATTGAAACATCAGCTACAGTAACAGGAAAAAGTAGCAGCCAGTTAGTTTTAAATTGTCCAATAATCTTTTCCTAATGCCTCTATTTGCGTCATAGGCATTTTAACTTCCCTTGTGTCTAAAGTTCAATGTCTCTCATGAATTACTCATATTATCTGAGTGTGAAAATAAATATGGACAGGTTAATTAGCATCAATTTTAATAAGATCTCCAAGTAATTTTACACAAAGCTTTCTGGGAAAAAAGAAATTAAACTGAGATGATGGGCTTTAAAATAGAAGCAATCTATTAAAGAAAATAAAGACAAAAGAGAAAGACAGATATCACTTATAATAAGTGATATATAGGTAGGTTTTCTTTTTTTTAGCTTTTATTTTATTGTAAAGATGCTGTACTGAGGGGTTACAATTATATGAGTAAGGTAATGAGTACATTTCTTTTTTTTTTTTTTTTTTGGGTCCGGTCATGGGGCCTGAACTCTGGGCCTGGGTGCTGTCCCTGAGCTCTTCAGCTCAAGGCTAGCACTCTACCACTTGAGCCACAGTGCCACTTCCGGCTTTTTTCTTTTTGCTTATGTGGTGCTGAGGAATCGAACCCAGGGCCTTGAGCATGCAAGGCAAGCGCTCTACCACTGAGCCACCCTCTCAGCCCTGAGTACATTTCTTGTTGAGCATTGTCACCCCTTCCTTTGTTTTCCTCCTACTACCCTTCCCTCTCCCTCCTCCCCCATTTCTTCTCCCCACAAAGTTGTAAAGTTCTTTTCCAACATAGAGTCTTGTGAATATCATTGTTGCAATGGGTCATCCTGTGCAGGTTTTCTTTTTAGAAATATTTGATAGAGCATTGTTGTTTTGCCCACAAATGAGGTCAGTTTTGATTCTCAAAAACAAATTGACCTTCAAGACTTGTTAGACTTTTAATAACTGGCTCCCATTTTAGTGATTTGTACATATTTAGCACATATTTATTATTATATATTATTATAGTAATATATAATAGTATATATAGTATATGATAGTACATATAATATATAACAGTATTACATATTATTATTTATTACACATTTAGTACATATTTATTTTTAATACACTTCAAAATGGATTCAGATGAATTTGGTTAATGGAGTAATAATGTCTAGGAACCATTGGGTTATGTTATTTGTGAAGCCTTTTCTATTTCTCACTCAGGGAAAAATATATATGCATATATACATATATTTAGTGGTCATTTCCAAGGTAGATTTTTTTGAGATGGCATGTATCATCTTCTTCAATTTCAAGAAATTGAAGAAGGTAGGCTAGTGCTCTATCACTTAAGTCACAGCACCACTTCTAGTTTTATGGTGGTTAACTGGAGATAAGAGTCTCACAGACTTTCCTGCCTTGTCTGGCTTTGAACCAGGATCCTCAGCTCTCAGCCTCCCGAATAGCTAGTATTACAGGCATGAGCCACCAGTGCTTGGCAGTAGGCTCAGATTTTAATATAAAAATATAAGAAATATGGAATAACTATTTAGCCTGGAGTTTCATCTTGAAGTATATTTTATGGTCCTGAAAAAAGATCTGCTATAAAAGACTGAAGGTGCATTCCTCTAGAAGGCATTTGAATCCATGCAGAGCATTTTGCACATGTTACACTTGGTCTCAATATTAAAAGATGCACTAGAAATGGCTCCCCAAAATTTCCAGAGGTTAGCAGCTCTCAACTTTAGTCTGACTTGCACTGTGGAGACTGTCCAGCCCTCAACAAGTTGAGAAAAAGTGGCTGAAACATCTCTTACTTGTTATCCATTATGGAAGTATTTCTTATTAGATGTATGTTTACATAGCCATGTACCCATAATCATATACCTTAAAAAACCCTCTGGGAAACTAACACAAGGCCCCAAGTTCTTAATTAGCAGAGTTGATTCCCCAGACCTGTCACCTAATAGTACAGCAAAAGATGTGCTTGGTAGTTAATTGGTTGAACTGTAAAACTGGGTTCCTGACCACTTGTCGTCATTACAGTTCCCAGGGCACTTTCCTTATGGCAGGTGGAGTCCTGGATGAATTCCAACTTCGATAATTAAATTATATTCTGCCCAGCCTCCTTGTGCACTTTCAGCTGGACTCTGGTCCCTTTTTATCTTTAGTTACAGTAGACTTACACATTAATAGAGAGCCCTTGAGTGCCTGCGATACATTAACAATCTCCCCTAACAAGTGGAGTGAGACTCACTGAGTAAATGGTCAAGTGGTCATACAAAGGGGAAATTGCTGGCTTATCTCTAAATAGACATGAGACTACTATTAAAAAGTTAAGCCTACTAAACATTTCAGTGTATAGTCGAAAATTCATGTTTCATTAGTTTTTTCTTTTCTTGTTATGGAGTCTAACTATCCTCCTGATTTGAATTTCCAAGTGTTGGGATTACAATTGTACTACTTGGGTTGGCCTAGCCCTATTACCTTTTAGAAATGATTTTTCCCTGTTGTTTTAATGAAGGATGTTTTTCCATAAACAAAGTAATTTACAGACATACTGTATTAACAGAACAAATTGTTATTTTTAATTGAAAAAAATCACATAAAAGTAAGATGGCTGATTTTAGTTATAACAATAGAAATAGAGATAAAGGCAATGAGACATACTGAGAATCTATTTCGTGACTAAAAATTTATTAATTCAGAATTTGTCCCCATGTGTTTTATAATCAACAATTAATCTGCTTCTAATCTGCTATGTTTTTCCAAAATGAGGAAGTTTGGAGGGCAATGTGTTTCCTCTTAATGATATTTTATTATTATCACAAGCTGCTTTACAAATAAAAATGCTTTTTTCTTCTTTGAGAAAGAAACTTCATTGTAGAAATAAAATATGCACATTGATGTTACAACATACTCTATGTAGTAAGATGATCACTATAGAATGAATTAATCATTCCGTATAGTTACTCATTTTCTCCATTACAACAGCAGCTGTGATCTATTCATTTTGTGAAAATCCTAAATGTAAGTCTCATTAACTACAGCTTTAATATGTATGTTAGCTATTTTGACTTGTTTATTCTAGTTGCGACGTTGCATCCTTTGAACTAAATCTGTTCTTTTCCTGATACTAACAGTACACATTTAACTATGATTTTGTTCTTTATGTATTTGACCTTCTAACATGTCACTTATTAAGTAAAATGCATCTTGATCAGTACCCCTCTTTTCATCATTCTCTACCACTTCTCTCAACCCAAACCCTCCCCTGTTTTCCTAGTTTCATAGGATATGCATTGAATATTATGACTACATTCTCCCCTTCCTATTTTCATTTGTCTACCCCTCTCTCTTTAACTAGTGTTCCCCCCCACACACACTTAAGTATAAACTTCCTGGTATTCATTTTGTTGGACAGTGAGTTAGTTTGTTAGTTTTTTTTTAAAGGAATTACACCATTTGAATTCTCCTCTACATGTACTATACTTGCCTTAATACACTGGTACCCTTGGACCATGTATGTTTATTTGTATATTTATAAATTAAATCTAACATCTGCATATGGGAAAAATATTCATCCTATGTCTCTATGGCCCTGACTTATTTACTTTGCATATTTTTCCATACATTTATTTGCAAATGATATATTATCATTTTTGCTAAGGGATGAGTATAATCCCATTGTGTGTATGTGTGTGTGTGTGTGTGTGTGTGTGAGTGAGTGTGACATGTTCTTGATCAGTTGAAGGACATCTGGGCTAGTTCCATACCGTGGCTATGGTGAATTGTACAGCACTTGAACATGGAGTAGCTTTACTGTATCATGATTTTCAGTCTTTTAAATTCCCAAGAGAGGTATTTCTAGATCAGAGGATGTTCTATATTTAGTTTTTTTTTGAGGACCCTCCAGTGGTTTTCCAGAGTGGTTGAACAAGTTAACATTTCCACTAACAGTGTATTAAGGTTCCTTTCCCCTACATGTTGCTTGTCTTTATGACAATGGCCATTCTAAATGGGGTGTGGTAGAATCTCAGTGCTGTTTTGATGTACAGTTCCTTTATGCACACTTATTCACATGTCTATTGGCCATTTTTATGTCTTTTTCTGAGAAGTCTCTTTTTAGTTCATTTGCTCATTTATTAATTGGGTTGTTAATTCTTTGAAGGTTTAGTTCCTTGAGGTCTTGGATAATAGACCATTGTCTCAGGAATAGCTGGTAAAGATCTTCCATTCTGTATGTTATTCTTTTAGTTTGTTCTACTATGTCCTTTGCTGTGCAGAAACTTCTTAGTTTGATACAATCCTATTTGTCATTTTTCTCTTTGATATGTAATTTCTGGATCTTTACTAAGAAAGTTTCTGCTGTTTCAAGATGTTTTAATATTTGTCCTCCTCCTCCTTCTTGTAGTTGTTTTGAGGTTTCTGGTCTTACATTGAGAGCTTTGATCCATATGGGATTGATAGCCCAGGGTGACGGATAGAAATCCAGTTTCAGTTTTCTGCATGTGGATATACAGTTGCTATCTTTTTGCATCCTATGTTTTTAGCTCTCTTATCAAATATTAGGTGACTGTAGGTCTCTGGGTTTATTTCTAAGTCTTCTATAGTTGACCTTTTAAAAAAGATTAATTGGGCATGTTGGTACACTCCTGTGACCTTAGGTACTTGGTAGACAGAGGTAAGAGAATTATGTTTCAAGGCTAGTCTGGGTGAAAGTTTATGATCCTAACCAAAATACAAATTAAAAGTAAAAGGAGTGTGTGTATAGCTTAAGAGGTAGTACACTGGCCTACCAAGAGTAAGGCTCTGAATTCAGTCCTTATTTTGGTAGTAACCAAAATATAAATAAGCTCATGAAATTTTGTAATATATTCTTTTAGCACAATGTTTCTAGGTACACCCATGGTGTGGCAAATGGCAGGATCCTGAATAGCTAGGATTACAGGCATGAGCCACTGGCACCCAGCTCCCTTTTAAAATTGGTATAACATCAGAAAAACCTCAAATACCCAATGCAATTCTGAGAAAAAATTTATCATATTTTCTGACTTAAAATTATATAACAAACTGAGGGCTGGTGGCTCCTGCCTATAATCCCAGATATTCAGGAGGCTGAGATCCAAGGATTAGGTTCAAAGTCAGCCCAGGCAGAAAAGTCTGTGGGACTCTTATTTCCAATTAACCATCAAAAAGCCAGAACTGGAAATATGGCAGTGGTCAGGTGTCACTCTTGATAAAAAAGCCAGGTGAAAGTGAAAGGCCCTTAGTTCAAGCCCCAGTACTAGTAGCAAAAAAAAAAAAAAAAGAAAAACCAAAAAAAACTTGATTACAAAATTATGGTATTCAAAAGTATATCATACTGGCATAAAAACAGACATAGAGTCAGTGGAACAAAATAGAGATCTAAGAACGAAATCCAAATATATACAATCAACTTATTTTCAGCAAGGCACCAGAAAGGCCCAAGAGAGAAGAGATGAGAGAGAGAGAGAGAGAGAGAGAGAGAGAACAGATAGTTGCTTCAATAAATGATGCTGGAAAAATTGGATTTTCACATGCAAAAATAAATAAATAAAATGGAACCATGCACAAAAGCCAACTCAAAATGTATGAATCTCTGAAACTCAAGAAAATAACATTTTTCCAAATGAATGAGAATTCAGTAACCTGTATATTTACTGAGTACTAATTTACAAGGTGAATGAATTCCTATAAATTATCATTTAGCAAGTTGTCTTTATCTATAAATTAAAATCTCTCCAAAACATTTTAAATGTATGAATAAAATAGTGCTTTCTCAATTTGATAAATTTCCATTAAAATATTTAATGCATAGTCTATATGAATAAAATAGTATTTTCTCATTTTGATAAACTTCCATTAAAAATTTTAATGCACACTCTGTAGGTCCAAAATGTCCTCTATCTGGTGCACTGATTAGCTCATACATATTCAGAAAGACAAACTGTACTTTCTAGTTTATGATGTTGGCCAACCTATCTAATAGGAGAGTATCTTGTTTGTTTTGTTATTATTAAACTAATATTCTGTTTAAGGTAATATACCAAGCTCAAAATTTCCTTTATTTAACCCAGATTGAGTCACCCCCCTCCCAGTTATTAAAGTTGAGAATTTCTGTGAGTTTCTTTTCTAAGCCATAGTAAGTATTGCTTTACTTCAAATAGAATAATGAGTGGAAAACAGAGAGTAAGTGGAGATACAGTAGCTCATTTTTATAAGTTTATCTTGGCTCAATGTGGAGAAATGTCTTGAAATGCTCATAAAAACATTTTAGGTATAAATATATTGCTGAGTGAAAAGAGGTAGAATTTTTGAGACAAGGCCTCAAAAGGCTTTGAACTTGCTTTGTATGTTGGCTTCAAACTGGCAATACTCCTGCCTCTAATGTACTGGAGTTACAGATGTGTGTGTGCCACACTGACCTGACTAAAAAGAATTGTTATGTTGCCTTCTTGAAACATTACTGAATGTAGAAATCTGTTTGTCAAATATTTCCTGTTCTAGTCATAAAAGAAATGCAACTCAAAATGACATTGAGATTCCACCTCACTCCAGCTAGAATGACCATTATTAAGAAAACTCACAATGCCAGGCGCCGATGGCTCACGCCTATAATCCTAGCTATGCAGGAGGCTGAGATCTGATGATCATGGTTCAAAGCCAGCCCAGGCAGGAAAGTTCATTAGACTCTTATCTCCAATAAACCACCAGAAACTGGGAAGTGGTGCTGTGGCTCAAGTGGTAGAGCACTCACCTTGAGCTGAAGAGCTGAGAGACAGCACCCAGGCCCAGGCCCCCAAAACAAAAAAAACAAAACAAAACTAACAATAACAAATGCTGGTGGGTATGTGGTCAAAAGTGAACTCTATTACACTGTTGGTGGGAATGTAAATTTATTCAACCACTTTAGAAAGTAGTATGAAGTTACCTCAAAAGACCAGATATAGAGCTTTCCTATGACCCAGCAATTCCACTTCTGGGTATTTTCCAACAGAACACAAAACCATGTTAGACATACCAGCACAACCATGTTCATTGCAGCATTGTATACTATAGCTAAGATATGAAATCAACCCAAATGCCACTCAGTGAATAAATGGATCAAGAAAATGTGACATCTATCTATCTATCTATCTATCTATCTATCTATCTATCTATCTATCTATCTATCTATCTATCTATCTATCTATCTATCTATCTATCTA
>NW_012267265.1:1761595-1766500 GCF_000151885.1 Dipodomys ordii
TCTATCTATCTATCTATCTATCTATCTATCTATCTATCTATCTATCTATCTATCTATCTATCTATCTATCTATCTATCTATCTATCTATCTATCTGTCTATCTGTCTATCTGTCTGTCTGTCTGTCTGTCTGTCTGTCTGTCTGTCTGTCTGTCTGTCTGTCTGTCTGTCTGTCTGTCTATCCATCTCTCTATCTATCTACACATACACACATATACATGGCATCCTACTCTTTCATCAGCAAGAATGATATTGTGTGCTGGGTGCCAGTAACTCATGATTGTAATCCTAGCTACTCAGGAGGCTGAGATCTGAGGATCCCAGTTCAAAGCCAGACCAGGCAAGGGAGTCTGTGGGACTCTTTTTTTTGGGGGGGTCTAGTCATGGGCCCTGAACTCTGGGCCTGGTGCTGTCCATCAGCTCTTCAGCTCAAGGCTAGCGCTCTACCACTTGAGCCACAGTGCCACTTCTGACTTTTTTCTTTTTGCTTATGAGGTGCTGAGGAATCGAACCCAGGGCCTCATGCATGCAAGGCAAGCACTCTACCACTGAGCCACTTTCCCAGCCCCTCTGTGGGACTCTTATCTCTAATTAACCACCAGAAAACGGAAGTGGTGCTATGGCTTAAAGTGGTAGAGTGGCACTAGCCTTGAGTGAAAAAGCTCAGGAACATCACCCAAACCCCGAATTCAAGCTCCACAACTGACTAAAAAACAAACCAAAACAAAAGCAAAAAGAAAGTACTATTCACTTTACAGATACAGAAAAGTTTTGTAGTCAAACTTGTATTTGACTTGTTACAGAAAATAGAGATGGCGTATTTGAAAAAGCTTATGAAGAATGAATTTCAGGAAAGTGGGATGATGTATAAAACATGGTATTGGGAGCCAGGTGCTGATGGCTCACACCTGTGATCCTAGCTGTAAGCCTAACTTTTATAGGCTGAGATGAGGTCTTGAGAATGTTTTGCCTCGGCTGGCCTGGAGTTATGATGGTCCCAAATGTCTTCCTGTCTAGTAGCTAGGACTACTACAGGCATGAGCCATCACACCTAACTAGAGTACTTTGTATGTTTGATTATTCTGTGATGTTATCATGGTATATGTTAGTTTGGATTTCTTTTTATTTGTCCTGTTTGAGATTTGTTTGGCTTCAATCTATGGACGGATGTCATTTATCATTTCTACAAACTGTTACTTCTTTGGTATTGTATGACAGTCTCACTTTACTCTCCATACTCTTAACCTCTGTGGCAGGTTTTGTCTTTATGTTTTCACTCATTGCTTTTTTCATTACTTTCTTCTGACCTAATCTGCAGTAAAACAGGTTCATTACATTTTCCATTGTTTAATCTTGAGGTATACTTTTTCTTTTGAAACCTGTTATGTTTTTCATTTCTGTTGCTATTTAAGAGCTTTTCTTTTATCCCTTTAAACTTACTCAACCCATTTTTAAAATATTTATGTCTGGCAATATTGAATGGTTTTAAATTCTGTTCTTACATTTATTTTTCTCTATTTTTCTTTCTTTTTTATGTCCTTCTTTGTTTCTTCTCATTAATTTTAATTTGAAGTCTATTTTATCTGATATTAGTATTGCTATTGCAACCTGTTTATGGGGGCCATTTGCTTGATAGATTTTATTCCAGCTTTTAACTTTCAGAATGTATTTGTTTTTATGGCAAGTTATCTCTTGAAGATAGCAGATGGATGGATCTTGCTTTATGATTCAACTAGTTTGTCATTTAATTGGAGAGTTAAGTCCATTAATATTAAGAGTTAGGACTGAGAAGTGTTTGGTAATTTCTGTCATGTTATCTACCTTCTTAGAGGCTGTGCCTCATAATTTCTTAATATATTTATCTGTTTCTCTGGCAAGGGGCCATTTCTCTGCTTCTGTGTTCTTGTTTTCCATATGTAGTAAGTCTTTAAGTATCTTCTGTACTGCTAGGTTGGTGGAGATAAATAATTTCCTTTTTCTTTCTTTTTATTGTGTGTTTGCTTGCTTATTTTTTGTTTTTTCTTTCTGGATGTGTAGAGTTTTGAACCCAGGGCTCTTTGCCACTTGAGCCATGTCCTAGCCTGTCTTTTTTTTTTTACATTTTCTCTTATTTCAGGTTGTTCATTAAGATGTTATTTATAGATATATAATTTGAATAAGAAGATCAAAGGGCCATCCCCAGAGATAATTTGCATAGCTCTGTCAGGAACAACAAACACTAGGGTGAGATCACCTAACCATGTCAAGTTTCCTTCTACTAGTTGATAATGGTGCACTGTTGTCTGGGCTATAGTCTCTCAGGATGCTGAGATTTCTTTTAGAATCTACACTGAGTGGACTTGGATTTGATCTGATTTCCTTGACAGCCAAATGCTAGCAGGACAATATAGCTTCCATGCTGGCTTATCTTTATGGTCTTTGCTTTACTTCTGATATTGGCCTGGAAATTGCCTAATGTCTTGAGATCTTTTTGATGATTGAAAGAATGTTGAAAAAAATTGATGTCTCAATTTTAGTCACTTTCAAAGTGAAAATGACTTTTCTGCTATTATTGGGTACCAGAAAGATTTCAACAAAGTTGAGAAGTAGAATAGACATGGCTCATAAAATTCTACCACTGAGAGTTGTCAGAAGAGGGTATAGAATTTCATGGAGACTTTAGTTTGAAGATGCCAAAAGAGAAAAAGAAAAAAAGGATAGAGAAAATTAAAAAGGTAGAAGTGAAATGTTGGGACTAAAAAATATTGACTGCATAACACTTTGCAAATAGTACCCATACCAGGAAATAGATGAGGGGGTTTCTTCTCTGAGAAATTGACCTGATTCAGTCTGCCTCACACTGGTTTTGGATTTTCCCTGAAATCTCCTTTACTTACTTACCTACCATAGAGTAAAATTCATTTGTTCAAGTATTGTCTCTATACAGAGGACTTCCAATTAATTTTTCATATGTCTATTTTATGTCAGTTGAAACAAGTGACTAAGAGACAGCAAAAAAATATACTGAACAGATATCATGACACAAGTCTAACAGAAACAAGGGAGTACAGAGAACCTCAAAAGATAAAATAAGCCACGTATTGGTGGCTCATGCCTGTAATCCTATCTACCTAGGAAGCTGACATATGAGGATCACATGTCTGACCCATGCACCCCTGCAATTAACTACCAGAAAACTGGAACTGTGGCTCAAGTGGTAGAGTGTGTACTAGCGTTGAGCAGAAAAGCTCAAAGATAGCACCCAGGTTCTAAGTTCAAGCCTCATGACTAACAAAAAAAGTAAGCCCTTTGAGAGATAAAAAGGTAATATTTTGATAAAACAGTAGTGAAAAGTGAAAATGTAACGTCTGAAAAATTCTTTCAGAAGTAATTCTTTCAGATAGCACAACAAGGAGTCAGGGATAAGGAAAATAGGGGGAAAAATCAAGGAATTAAAGGAGTAGCCAACTAATATGTGTGCATGGAAGCTATATAAAAAAGGAAAGGAGAACAGAAGTTTATCAAATATGTAACACAAGAGCTGAAGTATATCAGGTTTCAGGATCAAAAAGGTACATTAAATACTTTACAAAATTAATGAAAAAGGCTCCCATCAAAGGCACCTACAATTATACTTCAAAAATTACACTGCAATTTACTAAGTAAGAGAGAAACATTTCTGAAGAGAATTTTAGGTTACTTTTAAATCAGAGGGTTGGGTACGTGGTTTAAAGGGTAGAACACCTGCCTAGTCTGTGTGAACTTCTGAGTTCAAATCCTGGTATATCCATTACCACCAAATAATACTAATACTAATACACTTAGAATATCATTGGATTTCTCAAAGAAATCCTGATAGAAAACAGAACTATAATTCCAAAATTTGAGAGAAAATTAGTTCAGGAACTAAGCATCAGTGTAATTGTAGTCACTCAGGAGATTGAGATCTGGAGGATGGCATGGACAGAAAAGTTTTTTACACTCTATCTCCAAAATAACTAGCCAAAAGCAGGGCTGGAGATGGGGCTTAAGTGGTAGAGTGCCAGCTGAGCAAGCAAGCTGATCAAGTGCAAGGCCTTCATTTCAAATCCCAGTACTTCCAAGAAGAAGAAGAAGGAGGAAGAGGAAGAGGAAAAGAAAGAGGAGGAGGAAGACCAATACAAATTGAGAATTCTGTACTTAAACTATCAATACAAATAGGCAAAACAAATGCCTTTATGATGCCCTTAGTAAAATTACATCCCACATAAGTTTCTTAAGAAACTTACTAAGAGTATGTCCTACTTAGACAAGAAAATAAACCTTTAAGATTTGGGACAAAGAACTAGTGAAGAATGATTAATGTCCCCGAAACATTCCTGCGTCATATATCTATAATTTAATCCATCCATATTTCAGTACCATATCAGAGGGGATTTAAAGGAAGTTATTTATTGCTATGTTCTGTAAAATATTCTGTAGTTTTTTTAGAGAATTAATACAGTAAAATTCTATAGACAAAAAGAAATACAATTAGAAATTCCAGAACAAACAAGCACACATCCAAGGAAAAACTTGACTATCCAAGGATAAAATCTAACTTTGATGAACAACATTTATGTGTTCATATTATATAAATACTGCTTGTTAATTCAATAAAAATAATAATTTTATAATCAATGATATACTGGTGAAATTTAACACCAAACACACATTTATTTATATTTATCATAAATTTTACTTATAAATGATATATAGCTAATAATTTAGAAATATAATTCCTTTATAATAGTTGATTCTCAAATAATGCTTCTGTTGATTTTTTTTCTTTTCTTTTTTTAATTGTGAAAATTCCGTACAGAGGGGTTACAATTACATGGGCAAGGTAATGAGTACATTTCTTATCAAGCATTGTTGCCTCCTCCTTTGTTTCCCCTTCCCATCCCTT
>NW_012267265.1:1766746-1792206 GCF_000151885.1 Dipodomys ordii
TTTTTAAAATTTTTTATTGTGAAAATACCATACAGAGGAGTTACAATTACATGGGCAAGGTAATGAGTACATTTCTTATCAAGCATTGTTGCCTCCTCCTTTGTTTCCCCTTCCCATCCCTTCCCATCTCCCCCCTTCTGTTGATTTTTTTTAAAAAAAGTTATTGACACTCTAGCCAACTAGGGTATAACCAACAAGTGAAAACACTTTTTCTTTTTTTAGAATACTTCTGATATGAATGTTGGTTGATTTTTTTTTTTTGCTTCCTCACAAGAAATAAAAAGTGAGACAATAAAGACATGTGTCAGAATTTTATTCTCAAGCCTCAAAACAATGAGGCTTGAACTCAGGGACTGGATGCTGTCTCTGAGCTTCTTTTGCTCAAGGCTAGTGCTTTACCACTTAAGCCATAGCACCACTTCTGGCTTTTTCTGAGCAGTAGAGATAAGAGTCTCATGTTGTTTCCTGCCTGGGCTGGTTTTGAACCAGAATCCTCAGATCTCAGCCTCCTGAATAGTTAGTATTACAAATGTCGTGGGGCTTGAACTCTAGGCCTGGGTGCTGTCCCTCAGCTCTTCAGCTCAAGGCTAGTGCTCTCCCACTTGAGCAACAGCACCATTTCTAGTTTTCTGGTGGTTAATTGGAGATAAGAGTCTAATGGTGGCTGGGAAGTTGGCTCAGTGGTAGAATGCTTGCCTTGAGCTGAATTGTTCAGGGACAACACCCAGGTCCTGAGTTCAAGCACCAGGACCAGCCCCCCAAAACAAAAACCACCCTCAAATATGGTTGGAAAGGTGGCTCAGTGGTAGAGCGCTTGCCTTGCATGTATGAGGCCCTAGGTTTGATTCCTCAGCATCACATAAGCAGAAAAAGCTGTAGCTGTAGCTCAAGTGGTAGAGTGCTAGCCTTGAGCTGAAGAGCTGAGGGACAGCGCCCAGGCCCAGATTTCAGGCCCCACGACCAAAAAGAGTCTTGGGGACTTTCCTGCACAGTCAAGGCCCAGACATTCCTTACCCCCTGATTTTGTAAAACTGAGTCATATAAGTAGAAAGTATAGGGTTTGAATATTTATTGCCTTTGTTTAATATACCTGATTCTATGGGATTGTGCAAACATTTTGATTTAATTGCTTTTATACTGAGGCTTGAACTCAATAGCACTGTCCCTTAGCTTTTTGCTCAAGGCTGGTGTTCTACTGTTTGAGCCAAAGCCCCACTTCTGACTTAGTTGCACAGGTTTTTTCCTCCCAGGCTAGCTTTAAACCCTGATCCTCATTGCTCAACCTCCTGAATAGCTAGGATTACAGGCATGAGCCACCAGCACCTGGTTCTTATTTGTGCAAATATTAACAATGGCAATTTAACAACTGGCTTACAAGATTTCTGAAACAGCCAGCTCATGCAAGCTATATAGGCTCCAACTTGCCACTGGATATATTAGTATTTGCTGAATTGGGTGAAAATGTATGAAATAAGTGAATCTGTGTTTCCCACTGTGCAATATAAAAATATGACAGGTATTAAATAAAAAAGAGCAGCTCGCCAAAAGATTTTAATGTTATCACTACATTTTTTTATTGTAAAGATACTATACAGAGGGTTACAGTTACATGAGTGAGGTAATGAGTACACTTCCTCTTGAACATTGTTATCCCCTCCATTGTTTTCCCCCTACCATCCCCTCCCTCCCTCCCTTCCCTGAGGTTCTTTTTTTTTTACATTTTAAATATCATTATTTATTATACACTTAAATAGTGCAATGTGGTTTTCTTCCTCATTTTCTCCTAATTATCTGCTCTGGTCTTTGAACAGAGAGGGTGATCTTGTTCTCTAAGGATTTTTTTTTTGCATCATGTCAATTTATTCATCTAAAATGTATTATACTCTTTGGGCTATTAACAAATTTACTGATTTTTTTATTTTAAAGTCTTAATTGAGATAGATTTTTGAAGTTTCCCATTTGAGTATCTAATTTGCTGCTTCTGGCTGTTACTGAACTCTTACAGTTTTGGCCATGATTGTCTCTTAAGAATTCTAATTAGGCAGTTGAATCCCATATATTTATGCACACTGCCTTAATTTCTCTAGTATGTTTACTTGACTAGTTGTGGCACTTTAGCATCCTGTTTTCCCAGGAGACCACAAACAGTCTGGTATTTATGCGTATGATATAACCACAGGACACATACCATATGCAATGCCCAGATCCAACACATTCAAATCCTAAATGCTAAATGAATGCATTGCTGATTTCTGTACATCCTTCTTTATCAGATCAGTTCTACTTGTACCTTCTTTTTCGTTCTCATTTCCATACTATTAATTTTCATTCTGAGCACTTCCTTTTTGAGTTATTGCACTGGACTTTGTAGTTCCTCTTTCTCCCTCCCAACCTGGAATAATATTGATGAACTAATTCCCCACCTCCCTCCCCCCAAATGTGTTGCCTTACTGGTTCTACTTTGCTCAAAAATCTTTAATATGTATGTATGCATGTCTGTATGTATATATGTCTGTATGTATGCATGTATTTATTTATTTATTTGGTGCCAGTACTAGAGCTTAAACTCTAGGCCTTGTCCTTCTCACTTGGCTTTTGCTCTTCATAGCTGGTGCTGTACCATGTGAGCCACATCTCTAGTTCTGGCTATATGATTTTAGCTGAAGATAGAATCTCATGGACTTGTTTGCCTAGCCTGGCTTTGACCATCTATCCTCATATCTCAACCTCTTGAGTACCTAGGATTATAGGCATGAGCTACTGTTTTTGTTTTCCTCCTTTTACAAGTTTAGTAGGCTGATAATCTCTGCATTGAGGGTGGTACCCTCCAAAATGGGTAGACTGAAGGGATGTGCATGGCAATCCTCTAGAATAGGACGAATTACAGATTATATGTCAGATGATCATGGGTCAAGTAGTAGAGCTCCCAAGGATGGAAGGGTATTGATACTTCATTTATTTTTTGTTAACTTCCACCTTATTGTGATTCTTTTCATTTATATGCATCTGGTTACAGATTTATTAATTATATGGTTTCCAGTATGAGCAAATGGCTTAAAAAGACTCCAGAAAAGAAATCAGATTGAAAAGAACAATAATTGCCAGTATAAGAGAACAGCAATGTGGTCAAGCTGTTACTTTATTCTTTTAGTACAAACATTTGTTAAGCCACATTGTGTAGTAACAACAACATAGCTAATCTGCTCTGATAAGAACTTGGTTAAAATGATATAAAATTACTGAAATGCCAATTTGAAATAAGAACTCATTCTATTTCATAATAAATTTCATTTCAGGTGTATATTATGTTTGAGGCTTAGATAATTGATAGTATCACACATTAAATAGCATGATATTTGAAAGTAGGCACCTGAAAAACAGAGTTTGAGGTTTTGTGGAGTTTGAGTACCAAACTGGAAATATAAAGTCAGATGAACATTTATTTAGAATGAGAAAAGAAATTAACAAATGATTCATTTTATAAACCAGGAAATACCACAAGCAGCATTTGGTGCTAGTATTGAGGCTTGAACTCAGACCTTGGGAGCTGTTCCTTAGCTTTTTAGCACAAGGCTGACACTCTACAACTTGAACCATAGTTCACTTCCAGCTTTTTGATATCAATTAGGAATAAAAGTCTTTGCTGGCTTCCAAGTGGATCTTTAGATCTCAGCCTCCTGAGTAGCTAGGATGACAGGCTTTAGCCTAAAAATGCTTTAGCCAGTCAAGCACGGAGCTGCCTGTGTGGCACCATTTTTCTATATTTGGTTAGCTGTCCTTCTTTCCTTATCTCTCATATGAAAAGTAATTTAAATATTTTCTGAATGTAGAGAGATAACGCATGTGTTCTTTAGAATTATTGATGAAAATGTTTTTATTCTTGAAAATAATTTGGCATTGGTAATGTTACATAGATTCTTAGGATTGTAAAATTTGAAGAAATTTCTGTCATCTTTCTCTGTATGAGCTGCAAGATTTTTGTGCTATTTGTATTTTACAATGAAAGAACGCCTTTAAATGCTCTTGGAACTCCTAATACTAAAGTAAACAAATTTAAGTGTATTTTAAAATATGTAACAAAATTTACATAGTTACGTATTTTACTCGTTGATAAATGTGCAGGCAATCTGTCATGGAAAAGGGAGTCTTTTGTTCATTTTGCTAGGCTGGTGGCAATTTTAGATGTCACATTATCTAGAACAGCCAGATTTTTATCACGACAAGATACTGAGACAGATACTGAAGCGGATATGGACATTGACAAGCTGAGATCTAGAAAACGTGACTTTAGCCAGGGATGCTGCTTGGTGGCAGAGTGTTTGTCTAGCAAGTGAGGTCCTGGGTTCAATTATTAGCGCCACAAGCAAGAATAATGACAATAATGCTAAATATCAATCTGGCCAGGTGTGGTAGTTCACATCTAGAATCCCAGAGCTGGGGAGGATGAGGCTGGAGGATGGCAAGTTTGTCATATTGGGCTACATGGTGACATCTTGTCTCAAAACAAAGCAAAAGCATGTGGTCTCATATTCTTTGATATATTATTATTAGTGGTATGTACCTTATGAACACAGAGACCATAAGCTCAGTTTCATGTGGTTGCAATTTAAAAGAAAGCATTCTTTTTGATTTATTTAAAGTTGAGTAAGTTGATAGGGGTGAATTTTCCAATGAGAATCAAACATTTTGCCTATAATTTCACCTATGTGATAACTAGAAGAATTTTCCACAGTCTAGCTTTGGTTTATATAATGTAAAACCTTGTTTCTCTTCTTTCTGCACATCTTTTTGGTTCTACACATCACAGAACACATCCACAAGTGATATGACAATGATGCTACACCTTATATCACAATAAGACTTGGCATATCCTCTCTTCTTTTTTATTTTTATTTATTGTTAATTAATCAGTTTATTTTTTATCCTTTCTTCTTCTGGTTTGCTCCATCTTATTCATCTTCAAGGCTCTGCTCTTCAAAGACATGTTGACCTCTCCTGACCTCTTCAATCTTCAAGGTCTTCTCAATTTGTCAAATGAATAGTACTTAGTATTTTCAATAGTCTCAAAGTGCTAAAGGATATCACACTTAAATTATTGTTTTGGTTTTGTACCAGTGTCAGGGCTTGAACTCAGGGCCTCATGATGTTTGCTTGGTTTACTAACTAGGTTGGTGCTCTACTACTTGAGCCATACCCCTAGACCAGCTTTTTGCTGATTCTTTTGGAGAGGGATCTCTCAGACTTTTCTGCCCAGGCTGGCTTTGAACCTCATTCTTCTGAGTAGCTAAGATTCCAAGCATGATCCACAAGTGCCTGCAAGGCAATTCTTTTATTGTTTTATTTGTTTGGATGCATGCATTATTTTATTTTTTGTGGTTTCTCAAAGATAAACTTGCCCCTTTCTTATAGTCTAGGGATTGAAGTCAAAGTCTTGAGCTTGATCTATATTCTCAGGCTTCTTTTACTTTTGTATCCCCTGCCAAACTTATCATAAGTCCATGCAAATATTAGCTTCTCTGTGAATATTTGGGAAGTAAGTACCTCTCTTTTGCAGGGGGGTGAAAATTCAAGTTGAAGCAAATATCTTTGAAGTCCACAGACCCTTCTGTGGGAGGAGGGTGAGTAAAGGCCATTTTGACAACAGACTTTTCTTCCCAAGGACACAGTGGGAAATATCTCTTATCTTTCTGCATTTCTCCTGTGCTGAAATACCACGAAGACTATCAAGTAAATAGTATGCACTAGACTGAAGCTAGGATGCTAAATGGAAAGAATGACAACATTTAGAATCAAGTCACGATGAACAGGTTTTGTTTCCCAAACTACCTAATTCTCTCTTCTTAATAACTTACTTTTCTGCCTTATTTGTTAGAAGATCACATTTGCTGGAAATGATAGCTTGGGAGATCAAGGATACAGTGTCTATTTCATGTTAATTTGGCATCTCCACTGAAAAGAAACAAGTTGATTTAAAAAAAAAGAAACCTAGTTTCCTTTTTAAGTGTCTTTCTGGTAGCTCTTTTCCATTTTGCTTTTTTCTTTTTAAGTGCACCTTTGCTGTCTCTCTGAATCTTCAGAGGTTCTTTTTTTTAACAGCAGAGGTCCTCCTAGCTCACCGGTCCTCTAGGAGGAAGACTGAGCATCATAAAAGCTGGAGAGACTTGGAAACTGAATGACTTAAACACAGATGATTAAAAAGCCATTGTCTGCACTGGAGCGAGCTGGGTTTACCATGCCTTTTCATCTCAACACCTGCCAACATCTCAAGATTCTAATTAGCTGCCAATCAGTGGGGGAAAGCTCCGACTAAGCAGCATTATGCCTGGAATGACTGTGGGGAGTATATGCAAATTACTTTGGGGCTAAGGGTAAGAGGGAATCTTGTGTTTTAGAGATAGAAAACTGTATTAATCTAGGATTATCAAGTGCTGCTAAATGTTTTCCTGACCCTGTCGTGATGCCAGACCATAATGCTGTGATGCAGAGCCAGTTAGGATCTCCTGGACACTGGTAAAACATGCTGGCTCTGGCCTGGCTCTTTGTATTGGGATAGCAGGAAGTGAAGCTATCAAACTGAAGCTTATAGTAATCTGAGCACTGAGTGTGGCTGGGGGCCTAAACCCAGGAGATCAGGACAATCTCTACCCGTGCCACCCACCTTTTCCCATCTGCATCCATCTCCCACTGTGTTATCAGACGCTCCAGATGGAGCTTCCTGTGCACTTGTTAATTATTATTATTATTTTTATCTCTTCACCCATGATGGCTCTGAATCTTCTGGCACTGTAACTGTTGTCTTTGTTATAAAGTAGTGATGGCGTTTCTTTGTGAGCTCTCAGGAGTAATGTGGATACTATTTAAGGTTTTTTTATTTTCCTTAAAAAATAATAATTATGTCCTGACACTTTAAAAAAAAGTGAATTTCTTTGTAATTAGTTCTAGTGTTTAGGATTGCTTCACAATTCACTTGAGTTCTCCCTTGAAATGAGGAGAAAAGATTGTGCTTGTTTCCCTTGTTTGGGATTCTTTGGGATGAAAAGCACTATAGAAATGAAAGCTATTATTAATCCACCCCTTCTCCAGACACATGTCGGCAGGGGCTCTAAAATGCGTATCAGCTGACGGTGAGGCTAGGCACAAAGAAAGCTACAAAATTATTTACTAAACTTACCCAGGGCCTGTTTATCTCAGTGGAGATAAAAGCAGCATCCTGGGGCTGAAGCTCCTGCCAGTTTTGGATGGATGCCACCTCCTGGACCATACTTACTACTTTCCCTAAGTGTTTTGGAGAGCAAATGTGGGGCGGGTGGGTTAGGTTCTGCCTGGATGCAGAGAGATAGACAGAGATCTTGGAGATTTCTTCCAAAGCTCTGTATCCCATAATAGGATCATGGTAACTGTTATCCCTTTGGCAATTGCATGCTGACATAATATAGTAAGAAGATAAAGTCACCAGGTCATGCCCTTATGGCTCTGCCAGCTCTTCTGCCTGAGTAGCACTTCCTTTTCCAATGTTGTCTTTCAACTAGTGTTGACTAACCCCAAGCAATCTGGAAATAATGACCCCTGCTGTTGCTCTCTGAGGGCTAAGTGCCTGCATGTGTACCCACTGTGCAGACCAGTGTGAGACAGAAACAGCTGGAGCCGACATGTGGCTGGAACTAGCAAGCGTGGAACACTGAAGGATACAAATTCATGCTACATACCAGCTAGTGTATATGCATTTGGTAAAATTCTGTTTTTACTGGTATGAGATGTGTAGACATTCGGGCTATTTGCAGTATAATTTGGGAAGTGGACAATAGAGCATAGCCCCTTTCCATTCCCATGAACCCATTAGGGAGGATTTTAGGAGCTTTTGCAGTGTGGGAGACATGAAAACAATTCCTCAAGGCCCTTCTTGGACTCTCTTTCCTGCATAGCTCTGGGAAACTAAAGCTTTCCCATATGTTTGTTGTCTATTTTCTCAAAACTCGGTGCCTCGAACCACAATTGTTTATTTGCTTACGATGCTTTAATTTGGCTACAACTCAGCAAAAACAGCATGATTCTGTCCAATGTGATGCTAACTTTCAAGATGGCTCATTCACATGACTGGCAAATTGGTATCTAGCTGGGGCAGCCAGTGAAGCATACCTTGGCTGGCAAGCCTCCTAGGGTCTTCTCCATGTGACCACTCCATATGGCTTTCTTTAGAGAAAAATGGTCCATAGAAGGTAGGCTTCTTACATTATGGCTACCCTCCCTCAGAGGATGAAAGTAGATTTCCAGACCTTGTTACAGCTTGGTCTTGAAACTAGCACAGCACTATTTCTGCCAGGTGACAGGGGCAGCTCAGATCCCAGGGGAATGGGTACAGGAGGGTAGGAGGAACAGGTGGTGTGGAGTGTGGGAAACTGTCATTGTATGGTCTTCTTTGGCTCTCTACTTCTTATGGCTGTCCCTGCCCTGAGACTTCATTTGCACTTCTGCTGCTCAAAGTTGAGGGACTTGCCTTCTTCTTGCTAGAACTTCCAAGGACTGAAATTCTCCTTTTCAAACTTTCTCTGGGAAGCTATCAAGTTCCTTGCTCTGCCTTGCTGGTTACAACAGTTGACATCCTTCACGAGGCTTTCAAGAGGCTACCTCCCAGACTGACTGGCCCTTCTTGATTTTCTGTATGCACCTGGGTATATGGGCATGTGCCAAGGAGTTTGGGGAATTAGGAGATATAAACATGAATCATCTTCCCTGAAAGTTGATTTCACTTGAAAATATAGATAAAAACTCTTAGTGTAATCATTCTTATATAAAAGCTTTTATATATAAAGAAGTTCATGTGAATATATTATTGCATGTAATTGAAATTCTTCTGGGACATTTGAAACTTTGTATGGCTCCTGGAAGCTGTCGGTCAGACTTTTGGGGTATGGGTGTGTTCCCCAATGTCCCTGTAAACCAGTTCAGTTTTTGTTACCCAAGACTCTCCTTCTAGTTTTGTCTATCCTACCATCCATTGAGGTGCAGAATTAGACTATCTTATGGCATAGGCTTTGACCATGATACTTAAAATTCTTGTTGGTTGTGCCAACTTTCCTGTAAAGAGGGAAAACCATTTGGTGAAGCCAGGTGCTGGTGGCTCACACCTGTACTCCTAGCTACTCAGGAGGCTGAGATCTGAAGATCACGGTTCAAAGCCAGCCTAGGCAGAAAAGTCTGTGACTCTTATCTCCAATAAACCAGTAGAAAACCAGAAGTGGTGCTGTGGCTCAAGTGGTAGAGTGCTTGCCTTGAGCTGAAGAGCTTAGGGATAGCGCCCAAGCCCAGAGTTCAAGCCCCATGCCGACAAAAAAATTTTTTTTCTGACAACCCTCCTAGAAGATCAGTACATGATAGCATAGCTTTTCTTTAAGCCAAATGGTTCTCTCTCTGCATGAGCATTTCTTTTTTCACTTTTTATTATTATTAATAAGTTTTTTAGTTGTGAAAATACCATACAGAGGGCTTACAATTACATGGGTAAGGTAATGAGTACATTTCTTATTAAGCATTGTTGCCTCCTCCTTTGTTTCCCCTTAACATCTAAAAAAATTTAAAGGAGGAGGAAATATACATTCTTTCTGGGACCAGAAACTTGCTTTGAATTGTGTTCCATCAAAACCAAACCCTGCTTTCTACTCTGTGTCCTGTTGTGGCAAAATATTACTATATCCCAAAGAGTTGCTTTCAATAAGTCCAGAGGTGTAAATCTCCTCCTATACCACCATCTTTAGCATAGCACCATGCTGGGGATCTTAGCAACTCCTTATGTTAGATTTATTAGTCTTTTTTGGAGTCTCTAAAGCTGTACTGTCCTATTTCTCCAATAAATACTAGCAGGCTGGTTGAGTGGTAACTCTGGCAGAGCCTCAGGAATGTTAGCAAGCTTTACCTCCTAGTCTATGTACAGAAGAAGTTGAGGCTTTCATGAGCCAGGATGGTGAAGCCTTCCCCTAAAAGGGAAGGTGTAGTGGTGGACCACATGGAGATTAGAGTTGCTGCCAGACCTCTGCCAAGCTCCAAGTAAGCCCTCATATTACTGTTAGGAACAAGGTTGTTCTTTAATTTGTTTCCTAGCTTAGCATAACTAAATCTCATGGTAATTATTTGTCTCTCATCTTTTTCTTTCTTTTGAGGTAGTAGAGACTGAACCCAGGGCTTTGTGCATGCCAAGAAAACATTCCACTTCTTGAGCTTCAACACAGTCCTTTTGTTTGTATTTTATTTCTGAGATCAAGTCTCACTAATGGTGATCCCACTGTCTCCCAACTCATGATCCTTCTGACTCTATTTCCCAAATGTATGGATTCTAAGCAAGCACCACTGCATCAAGCCTATTATTTGTTTATTTGACAAGTAAAATAAGATGTATTTATTGTATATAAAATGTTTTGATATAAGTATAGATTTGGAATGAATACACCAAATCAATTAAAAGCCACATTCTGTCACAAACATACTTATTTTTGGAATGCGTAAAATGAGATCATGAAGTGTCCTGTGATGTTTAAATCTTGTCCTGTCTCACCTTCATTATATCCCAGAGGTGAAGACAGCACTTTTCTTTGAGTTTCCAGTTGTAAAAGCTCAATCTAGCTAGTCGCCTAAAAACTTAAAGACCCTGAGAAGTTTGATGTTGATCTGGTTGTTTTCAAATCTTCACTATATCTCTCCCATGGTTTATGATGCTGCAGAGACATCATAGGTCTATCTCTTGAATGAGCAGACTTAGAGCCTAGACCAGCCAAGACTTCTCTGAGTCAGGCTTAGGTGCTCATTGCAAACTTAGTTTCTACCCATAGTGTTAGTCTTATCTCAGGTTTTTTGAACTGGAATTCTGTGGATACTGAGTATGGATTTGATGACCCAGAGGCCAAATAGAACTGAATTCAATCTCAGTTCAGCAAGAGAAGAACCCTAATTCATAGCTAGATTTTTTCCCACTATTTTCCCAAGGGAATGCATGTTTTGTGTTCTCTTGAGAGAGTGCCAGCTCACCTGCCACTCAGAACAGATTATAGCTCAGCTAATGATTCAGAAAATAAGTAGAGATGAATAAAGAAGCTGTACTTGAGATTGGCATATTATTGCAAGGACAGGCCCTCCCATTTCTTGTTTGTTCTGCTCACAAGCTTAAAGGCAAAAGACAACTTTAATAGGAAGTTTTATTCCCAGAGCAATTTCATGGACCTTTATAGTTTAGTTGATGAAGGTACCTGTTGACATACAGAAATTGCTTTGGGGATTTGCTTATTTGTTGATATTGGGCCCTTAATTAAAAGTATCTTATTAGCAATTTCAATAAGAATCCTCCAAATTCATTGTTCTATTTTGCAGCATCATAGAAGAGCTCCAAAAGGTAGACTTCATGCATTAGGTAGGGTGCCCTTGGAATGACAAGCCAGGTAGTTAGGTTGATTAATAGAGGGCGGGTTTAATCGCTACTTTGATACAATAAAGGCACAAGGGTTAGTAAGTGAACTCTTTGTGGAGGTCAGTGTTATCATGCCTATTAAAATATGAACACTCCCTACTCTCTGGTTGCCTCACTGATCAATTTTTTTCATATTAATTTAGTTTTCAGATTCTTTCCCAAACCTTGTCAGACAAACAAGATAGGCCACAGGTAATAATTACATCAAATCATGGTTATGGTTAATGTCCACTTTCTTGCAACATTCTAAGTGAGGTCTAAGGGGAAAATAGGTCTGTAGCAGGAAAAGGTGTGGCCAAGGGCACACCAAGCCTTCTGTCTTTCCAGTTTGAGAAATCACAGTGCTGTTAAATCTCACTCAGTTCATATTATCTCCAGGGATCAGTATAACTGGTGAGCGAAGTTCTCTTGTGCAGGCTAATCTCAAGGTTCATAGATTGCCCAAACACCATTTCTTCTCTGGACTGACTATACCCTTTTACTTTTTGTCATACCGATTCACACTTCCTCACTAATAAAATCAGGTTGTCTGTTTTGCCAGAGAGAAGGCTGGTGGATTTGTTGGGGGCCAGAGAAAGGGGTACAGGAAAGAAATCAGTGAGTCAATGATTGCTTTATCGTTATTTAATCTATGTCTGTGTGTGTGTGTGTGTGTGAACTGTTATTGACAAAACAATCTCAAATGTCTTCACTGCTTCCCACCCACATGTGGCCCTCTCCATTCATTAGCAACACCTGACTTGCCCCATCCCTAAAGCAGTTGGATGGCACTAGCTTTTAAACCAGAACCCTGGCTTATGAGGACAACTTACAACTGCCAGGAGTCAAATAGTGAGTGCTCAGCAGGCAGAGGCTTTTCCAGTGGATATGGGTGAGCCATGCCCATGTGCCATTCAACTGTCAGAAAGCTCCAGCTCGCTTCTGTCTCTATACTTGAGGACCATGTTGGGCATTCTGACCACAAGTATATTAAATTTCTTTGAGGATAGCTGACATTTGAATTGTCTGTTTCTAGAATCTGTTTTTCTTAGAGTTTTTTAGTAAGACTGTGTTTATATACATATATATATATAGCATTTAAGGGAAATATATAAACTCACTGCTAATGGGATAGCGATGTTTCTGGGTTCTTTCTCTGTCTGTCTGTCTGTCTCTCTTTATCCCCTCCCCCCAAGTCACTGCTAGTGACTAAAATTTCTATCTTCAGCTTTGACTTCTCTGTGCTTGCTAGACGATTCCTTGCTTCCTTATAGCATGACAATCTGATGGCTTCTTTTCAAAACATATCCAATGTGACCATTTTTGTCACCTCTATTGTTATCACCATAGTTTAAGATGATACTAAGGATTGCTCTTTGGATTACTGTTCTCTTCCATTATAATCCCATAGCCTAAGTGACCACATCACTCCCTTGCTAAAATCCTTGGAGGCTTTCAGTTGCATCCATGTCTACAAAGCCCTCCTGATCTCTTAAGGCTCATTTTTCTACTGATATTTCTCTCATTCATGCTGCTCAGCTGCACTGCAACAAATGCTTCAAAACTGTCCCATACCAGAGCCTCAGGTTCTTTTCTTCAAGTATCCTTCCCTCACTCCTTCACCCGACTTGATTTCCTCTACTTACCCAGATAATTTTCATCTCAAATATCTTTCAGAGATGTCTTCTTGCCAGAAACCTATAATCTTAGTTCTTGGGAGGCTGAAGTCAGTCTGGGCCATATAGTAAGACTGTCTCAAAGGAATGAAGGAAGGAAGGAAGGAAGGAAGGAATAGAGGAAAGAAGAAATGTTTTCTCAAATGTCTCAAGTGTTTTAAGGTTGTTTAGCCAAGAGCTTATTGCTTATGTCTGTATTCCTAGCTACTCAGGAGTATAGAGATTGAGTATCATGGTTCAAAGCCAGCTCAGGTTCAAGGTCTGTGAGACTCTTATCTCCAATTAGTCAGAAAAATCAGAAGTGGAGGTAAGGCTCAAGTTGTAGTGCAAAGTTTTGCTTTGTGAGCAAAAAAGTCAATGGAGACCACAAAGCCCTGAGTTCAAGCCCAGTACTGGCATACACATACACACATACACACAAACACACACACACACATACAAACTTGTTTAGATTTTGTATTTATCACTGTATTTCCCACATTTCAATAATTTAAAAACTTCATTATTCCAGTACATAGAATAATGTCCAGGACATATTAAGCATGTAGACATTGAATGAATAAGTGAATGAATTCATTTGTGTGTATATAAATGGTACTTCCAACTCAATTAAAGAAATTGAAATGAATTAAAGACCAGCAAATCTTTTCAGCTAGGGTTCAATATTAAGAGAATAATGGTAGAGAGTGAATAAGGAAGATAGTCCTGGTTACCAGGTAGCTACTTTCTAACCTTTCTCATCTTAATTAAAAAAAAAAAGCTTAAGCTAAAATAAAATAGCATCTACTGGTGATTTATTTTGAATACAGCATGGGAAGTAGTAAATTTGAAATTGTAATACATGATCACATGTATTGTATACACATGACTACACGAGGGACTGATCTTAGTCACAAAGGAAACAGAAAGTTATCAATTACAGGTACGCATTATTGTATAGTAAGAACCAATTCACAAATTCCACAGCATACTCTGCAGTAAGTACTGTAGACTCTAGGATAAGGTCTCCTATCAGTTTTCCTCATGAGTAGTCTTCTTTTACTAAGACCAAGAACATTCAAACTCAAATCACTATGCATAATAGGAGTGGGGAGCAATCCAGCTTTGGAGAAGAGATCTGGGGGGAATCTGCTGACGTGCAGTTGGGACCCTGTGTACCATTTCCAGATTCCTGTGTCCTTCAAGCTCAAACCAGGCAGCTCTTTCCACCTCCTGTGTTAGCAGAAAATAGCACCTCCATAATGTTACTAATCTCACATCGATGTCACCTGTGACATAGCTGGGTTGTCATCTCTACTACAGACTTTACCAACCTGAGTCTGACTTCTGCATCACCTTCCCTGTGCCCCTGGAAAGATCATGTCTAGCACTTGGAAATATGATAGTGAAGTTAACTTTCTCCTGTCACTCCAAAGGAATAATTCTGTTTTTTTTTTTTTAATTTTGTTGGTTTGTTTTAGAGCATTCCCTGGAAGATAGGGAGCTTCCCTATCAAATTTCACTTCCCTTTCAAATTTCTCCTGGCCTTTTATCCTTTTTACTTCTCTTGGTTTGTTCGTTCTCTTCCCCCCCCCCCCCCCCCCCCTCCTCTGCTTTTCCTGTCCTCTCTCATCCTCCTTACCTCTGCCTTTCCCCAAACTCTCCAGAGGTGGCGGTTAGGGACAGCCAGTGACTAATGGGCAGCCTGAGGGACGAATTCCAAGGGCAACTGTGGGAAACCAAACCACACACCACAGTGATGTTTTTCCTTCCTTTCTCCTTGCATTTTACCCCTGATGCACCAAGGACTTGGTTTTGTGTGTGTGTGTGTGCGTGCGTGCGTGTGTGTGTGTGTGTGTGTGGTGTTTGTGCTAGTGCACTATGATGTTATGAAGTCAGAAAAAGAGGAAATAGGAAACAAATGGGGCTTGACTTAATCACACCAGGAGTTCAGTTGTCAGCATACCATGTTAATTTATAGTACCATAACACGGAACATCCTTTTTCAGGATGCAGAATTAAGTCAAGCCAGATCACACAGTTTTTCTGATAGAATCTTTCAGAGGAGGGAGCCTAAAGAGGTAACAAACATTTCTGTTTGCTTTGATAGCCAGAAAAATAACCATTTTCTAAATTTCTAAGGTAAGCTTTGCCTTGGCTGATCTCCATGGGCTGGTAGTGGCCTGGTCGGGCCTCGTCCCACAAGTGGTGACTAGAGCCGGGAGCTCGGCTGGTCTCAAGAAGGCCCTGTGCCTGGGAAGAGAGCCTCAGCTCTTCCTTCCATGTCTCACTCGCCAGGAGTTGAAACCCAGGGACGTGACTAGATTCAGATGCTTGTTGGCTGATGCTGGGAGGTGACTCCTGTGATGGCAGAACCCGAGGACTAGAAAGGAGCTCTGATGTTCTACCTTATCTACTCCTCTTATACAGTGACCGGGAACTGCCAGGGTCCTCAGGTAGTGGTTCCACGCTTATAATTTTGGAAACTTCTTCCTATCACTTCAGTGTTTCTCTTCAGCTGAAAGTTTTTTTTTTTTTTTGCCATTGGCCTTTCTCAGGGATCTTCTAAGATCCTAGAAAATGTGTCGTCTCAGATTCATCGAAAAGAAATATATGTCTCTAAGCCTTCTAAAAGAACTACTTCGTTAGGTCCTTGATAAGTGCATCTGATCTTCAAAGCTGACATAAAAGAGAAAGGTTAAAGCAACATGTACCATGGAATCAGTAAGTTTAACCAGAAAGCATACTTCTTTCTTAAATAGTCTCACTACTAATTCTTTAGAAGTTGGCGTGATGATAATCTTTGTTATTATTATGCTTACTGGTAGTTTAAAATTAAGGGTCTGCCAGGTGTTCAAGCCTGCAATTCGAACTGCTTCTAAGAGATTGTGTTCTGGCTAGCCTAGGCATAAATAAAAATAAAGTTCCTGAAGCTACGTTTCAACTAATGGCTGAATGTGTAGCATGCACCTTTCCAGCAATATGGATAACAACAAGGAAGAGGATAACAGTACACACTGGCCTGGACATAAAGCTAGACCCTACTTTGAAATAACTAATACGAAAGAGAGGCTGGAGATGTGGCTCAAGTTCAAAATGCCTTCCTATCAAGTATGAGACCCTGATTTTAATCCCCAGTGCTGAAAAAATGCTAAGGCCTAAAGACCGAATCAACTCCAAGAGGAAAAAAGTTCAAGAAAATTACCCAAATTATTGAGAAAGCCTCCAAACGATTGAGTCTTCTTATATGATTTTGGAGCATTGGTGCAAAAAGATAATAGCGCTTCTTTAGTAGGTAGCAAGAAGTTGTACATCTTATATGTTAAAAACATTGGGTAGGGCTCGGAAGTTGGCTCAGTGGTAGAGTGCTTGCCTTGCATGCCTGAGGCCCTGGGTTCGATTCCTCAGCACCACATAAGCAAAAAGAAAAAGCCAGAAGTGGCGCTGTGGCTCAAGTGGTAGAGTGCTAGCCTTGAGCTGAAGAGCTGAGGGACAGCACCCAGGCCCAGAGTTCAGGCCCCACAACCGGACCACAAAAAAAACAACAAAAAAACAAAAAACCATTGGGTAGTAGAGCATTAAAAGCCTTCAGCTACTGGATCAAACTAGACCAGATGCAAGTTTGAAATTCTAGATATGAAGGAACTTTCTTCACTCAAATGCTTATTAAAAGTGGGCTTGGTGATGCATACTTGTAATCCCAGCATCTTAAAGGTAATGACAAGAGGGTTGCAGTCCAAGAATAGACAGGGGAAAAAAAAAAAAAGTCGTCTGGCATGTAGGCATACACCTGTGATCTCAGCTACTCTGGATTTGGAAGGAGGAGGATTGTATTTAGAGGTCAATAGGCCAATAAGATCCTATGTAAAAATAAAAGAAAAGCTTAAGGGCTTGGAGTGAGGCTAAAGTGATAGAGTGCCTGACTTGTGAGTGTAAATCCCAGCACAACACACACACACACACACACACACACACACACACACACACACACACCAAGTTTATCAGATCACGTTGGGCACTGAGTTTCCTATGGAACAAGAAAACTTCTCCCTTCACCCCCAAGGCTTAACTTGGAACTAATTTAATCAGTTCCGCTGATGGGTTTAGATGAGTTTTCTCTGTTCACTAATGGCTCTCCTGTTCTTAGCAGTATGAAAATGTAGGTAGGGCTGGAGTTTTACTGGCCCACTTTCAATAATGGCATTATTTTTTTGGCATTATTTTTCTGATTCTTCAAATGGAACCACTAAATCCAATTAGCCATCTGGCTTAACTTAATTGTTCATCGATGAAGAACATCTAAATATATGACATTATACATGCTCACCTATAGTACATATTTACAATCAACCTAAATGCTTCAGTACTTGAATTTTATAACTGAAAAAGACACTATATTGTTAATATGGGGTATTGTTATGAAAATTAGCATTGAGCCCTGAAAACTCACTGCAGCGCACAGTAGCTTTAGCACAAAGCCAGGGAAACATGGTAACTAGAAAACAGAAAAAAACAAAGTTGAGTTTGGAGAAGGGGGAAGAGGTAGGGAGAGCCATATGGTAAAAGATGGCTGGGAAAACAGATGTCCTTCTCATAAATGGAGCTGGTCTGCAAGTCCCTCTCCTGTGCGAGCTAAGGGTTAGGTTCAGAAATAGTTTGTAAACACCTCAACTCCCTCATGTGTGGGCACAGCACTGAGCCAGTAAATACAGTAAAAAAAAAAAAAAGAAGAAGTGGAGCCATTTTTAGCTTGCAGAAGGCAAATGCAAGCTCAGCTAAATGGGTTACCTAAATGGATAGGTAAATTCAATTTGTAACAGTGCCACAACGTCCTGTCATCCAGCCTGACAAGCAGAAAAGATGATTTAAAAAATGAAATCCATTGCCTTATCCCATCAATGGCATCTGACTAGCAAACTCTTCAAATCACTGAACAGATATCAAAATGGGGCCTGTGACCCGAATTCTCCTTTGTCAGCATCCTTTGTCTGGTAGTCTGCTAAGTGTTCTGGGACCACCAACTTCTGCTCTATTCACTCTCTTCCCATCAGCTCCCCTCATTTTTTTCTGTGCTTTGATTTCTCTCTTCTCACAAGTCTAAAGGAATCTGGGGAAGACAATAGAAGAGTTATGGTGTTATCAGGAAAGTTGGAAGGGAAATGTCTAACTTCCCAGCTGATTTAATTTCATTCCTAATTGAGAGGAGGTGAAGTTATTCTGCACTGACCCACACTATGTCCTCTCAAATAGCAATTGGCCAAACCTTGACACTATTGATTTTGTATTTAATTGTTATCTATGTTATTCTTTCCTTCTCTTCCTTCAAGCACCACACACACACACACACACACACACACACACACACACACGTACGTCACAAATTGGTGGGCTGAAAAAATTTGCATCTTTATTGAATTGAATTGAGTTCGTACAAAAATTAAGATTGTTTGAAAATGTATATGGAGGACTCACAGAAATGTGCTAGTCTTAACACAAGACTGGTATCTTTCTGGATGTTTAATTTACACACACACACACACATTGCTAATAACAAATACCTTTCTCCCTTTCACCAATGAGAGATATCAAAAAAGGAGTGTGGGGCTTACTAATGCCATTCTTCTAGGCTGCTGGCTAGCTGTGTGTCAAGTGGGGCTTTTCTCTTGTCTTGTTGACCTTTCTATGATCCAAGGTAATCTCCCAGGAGGTTTGCATATTCTCTCTCTGACATGCCCTCTGTCAGTGGGACCATTCTTATGCCACTGCTCTTTACTTGAATTACACAGATCCAGTACTGAGCACTGGAATTTGGATTACTCCTTTGGACCCGGGTATTTCTTTCAAGAGAGATGAATGCTAATGGATCCATGTGAGTTTTAAGTCAAGGGTTGAATACAGCCCAAGTGAGAGACAGGTGAGTTTGCATTTGTCTCTAGGAAATCAGTAACAACTTTCCTATCACTCTGGTAATGAGTTCCTGCCTGGGGTTCTTCAGAGGCCCGGTACTGTGAATCCATGGTAGGTGGCTCTGGATGGAGTTGCCTTGCTTTGTCCATGAGGCCTGCTGTTGAGGGGAGAAAGAATCCTGACCACAGGAATCAAATAGGGGATCTTCCATGTGCAAAAACATGAGACTTTAGGCATGCAAAATGATCTCCATGGCACATATTACAGGGAATCACTGCTCAAATTCAAGATAACTTTTGGAGGAGAGACAGGAAAAGACACTTATCCATGGAGTGTACAGTAAGGAATTATGGTAAGAGCACAGGACCCACAAGTGAGCAATCCACCAAGAATTTTGGGTGAGTTAGCTAACAATTGGGGTTGATCACATTGGGAAATCACTATGAAAATATGTATTGGATTTGGCTAAAAGGAAAATGCTGGTACACACCCGTAAATCTAAGCTACTTTGAAGTGGAGGAAAGAGGAATAAGAGTTCCAGGCCAGCCTGGGCTACATAATGAGACCCTGTGTCAAACAAACAGAAATGTTGTAAATAGTTGATACTATATTATTCTTTTATTTTCTGTCTTATTTGTGTACTAGTACTGAGGCTTGAACTCTGGATCTGTTTTTGCCCAAAGTTGGTACTCTATCATGTGAGGCACACTTCCATTTCTGTTTTTTTTTCTTTCTCTGATTAATTGAAGATAAGAGTCTCACAGATCTGCTCAGGCTGACTTCAAACCTCGATCATCAGATCTGAGTAGGTAGTATTACAGAAGTGAGCCACTGGTACCTGCTTATTATTTCTTCTATTTGTAATGAAAAGTTTCACTGATGATCCATGTTACGGAAAAGATGAATATGAGCCCATCTTATGTATCATTCTGAAAATGAAAAAATTAAATTTCATCCACAAATCATTTTGTTTTTATAAACTTCCAGTGGCTGCAGAATGGCCCAATTTTTCCAAGTGAGGGTTGCAAGCTGCCTAATGTGGTTCACAGAATGCATTAGTGGTTTATAACAAACATTTGAGAATATGATAGGGTAGGAATTATCAGAGTGCCTTTCTTAAGGTATGGGTGACTACTGCTTTGTGATTTTTGTTGTTGTTATTATTATTTTCAGTAGTAGTAAGAGTAGTGTGTAGTAGGTCTGTAGTTGAAATGTTTGAAAGCTACCATATATAACCATTTCCACTTTGAGTTTTGAAGGTGGAACTATTTTGTTGGATTTCAGATAGTCTTTCTTCTGGAAATAGCACTATTCTCTGTTGAGTAGTATTTGAATTAAAAATGCTTCCATTTAGGACTGCAAGAAAAGGGATGTTTAATTTTAAAAAAAGGAAGAAACACCACTGATTTCTTCTCTAAGGTGTTCCAAACAAATAGAACATTATTTAGAGGAAGCTGCATGATATAAATTATTTCTGCTCTATTGTTTCATGCGTGGGTTTATCAAACTTATCTGGTTAATTGGGAGTGCTCTAAATGTATGAATTACAATATTTGCCTATGTATGTTTCAAGTTTATTTGATCTTGTATTAGACACATTTGTCGGTTATAAACATATTATAAGCTTTGCATTCCCAGATTCTTTATAAAGTAGTCCTACAGAATTTACAAGACTACACATGATCTCTGCTATTTCAGCCCAGCTGTTATTCCTTGAGGTGCCTTTGCTGTTTTCCATAAAAGCCTAGTTTTGGACTTGTGGGGTTGATGATGCACTGTCTCCACAGGCCAGCTTTGTGGTGTGTCATTCCACATTGTGTGGCCAGTGAACCATTGTGGTGGGAAGTGAGCAAGGGTTCCCTTTCAGCCTGTTCTTCTCATGACCCATTGGTCAGAGAATTTGGTGAACCTCATAAAGGAGCCTTGATACCTGACCACAATCTGATGAGGTAAATGAGGTTTTTAAATTTTATTTACTTTATTTTATATATTGGTAGCTCAGAACAATAATAATGTTATTTCTATTCTGCATGCTTCGTGATCACAGGACATAGTGGGATGTGGGTCTTTGGCTACTCTGTGCTCACAAATTTTGTAAGTAACAATCATAGGGCTTTAACAAGACTAACTATGATAAAGTCAAGCATATGTTATACTAGAAGCAACATTATGTTTGGAAAGAAGTTAGTATGCACCTCAAAAAAAGCAGTCTTTGAAACAATTTGAGGCTTGCAGCGAAGCTGTCTTTACTACAACTAATATTTTCCTATAGATTTCTTGCATTCCATCAGCAATAGTTTTTGGCCTCCTTTTAGCAATGCTGAGACAACAACATTTCCTTTCTGTTCCAACCTTTAACAGCTTTAATTAATAGTACTTATTCAGCTCATGTTTAGTAGTTTTATTTTTGCAAAGTGATTTATAATCATTTTTATTAGTTAGTCTAAATTGAGATTTAGAATGACATGTCATAAAGAAAATGCTTCACGTTTGGGAAAGGAGACTGTTTCTACCCAGCATTTGTCTAAACAACATAATTATGGCTGTATTACTAATGAATTGTTTAATTATTTATTCCTTAATCAGTAGATGTAAATACACCACTCAAACCCACAATTATGGAAGGTCTTTAAACCTGAGTTGTAAAGTTCAATTGATATCTGCAAGGATTCCTGAAATGAAAAAAAGGGCATGTCTGTGGCTGAAACAGTATTAAAATCAAAGCTAGAAAGCTGAGCACTGGTGGCTCACACCTATAATCCTGGTGACTCAGGAACCTGAGATCTGAGGATGGTGGTTCAAAGCCATCCTGGGTAAGAAAGTCTGTGAGCCAAATTTACCACCAAAATGCCAGAATTAGAGGGGTGGCCCAAGTGGTAGAACACCAGCCTTGAGCAAAAAATGTTTAGGGACAGTGTTCAGGCTCTGAGTTCAAGCACCAGTACTTGTACAAACAAAAACAAAAAGAAGGTAGAGTGATAAACTATTGAACTTTAATGACAATCTAAATGTTATAGTGTATATAACTAAGCTATGCTATTTAGAGATTAAGAATATCAAAACAGCATTATTCCCTTTATTCATAAAAGTATCTGATGAATAAGATATGTAGTAGTGTCTTTACACCAAGACAAAGATGATAATTAAATACACATTCACATGATGAGAATCAAAATTATAATTAGAATGTTTATGTATTTAAATATTTATTTATAAATCTGGAATTTGAACTATGAGGATTTGTGCTTCCTAGGCAGATATTCTACTATTTCAGCCATGTCCCATTCTTTTAGTTTTTGAACAGGGTCTTATGTCTATACCTGGGCCAACCTGGGGATGCCAGCACATGCCACTGTGCCCAGCTTTCTTTTATTTGTTGAGATGAGATCTAGTGAACTCTTTGCTTTGCCTGGCCTTAGACTGCAAGACTTCCCATCTCAGTCTTCCAAATAGCAAAGAATTACAGGTGGGAGGCCTCAATCCCGGCAGAATGCTGACTTCTGACTTGAATTTTCTAGATTTTATATATCTGGATCTTTTGTATTTCCCAAGGATGAAAATTTAGCATAAGCAATATTTTATTGACTTTGCACTTATTACTTTGCATCCAGTACAGAATGTAATATACAGATTAAAAGCTTTGCTATTAGGAAATTTGAAATGAAATGTCATGCTTTAATTTCATTAACTCAGTCCATAATTTTCAACAAAGATTGGACTATGGAAAGACTTTCTAGTCTTTGCATTGTGCATCTTCATTTGCCTCCTGGGCTTCCTTGAATATTACATCACACATGTAAGAATCTTTCCAGGAGGAAGCTTTGGGGAGGAGCAGAGCTGAAATGCTGACCAGCTTCTGTGCTTGCTCATGCCTTTGTGGAAAGAGAAAAATAAAACCAGCTTGAAAAAAAAATCAGTGTCTGTAATTTAGAACTACTGACCACCTGATGTGAAGGCATATTTTTCAAATTTGAATGCAATGTTCATGCTATTGAATAAAAAAATAAATGTCATAAGAAGTTTCTCTCCCTGTTACTATCGTGTTTACAAGAGAAGCTATAAAAATAACTTATACTGATGGGGAAAAGTTAAAAATCAGAATGTTAGACAAACACATCCTTGACTTTATGTGTCTACCTGTCTTTTTCGTTAGAAACAATAATATAAACAGTAATATAATAGATATTAAATATGATGAATAGATATTAAATATAATAAAATACTTACCAATGTACATCTGAGTCCTGAATGAAAGGAACATCTAAACACAATGAACCCAATTTTCTGCTTTTATTGGTAGAGAAACTAGCTACTGTGCCTGAAAAAAAGTTTAATTTTATTAACAAAGTAATAATAACAAAGACTGATAACAATGTGGACCCCCTGCTTCTACTTACCCAAAGCTTTTGCAAAAAAGCTGGGAGGTTTCTCAAATGCAATATTGAGGTTTTAAATAACCCCAAATTCAAGTGATAATTTCCATGGTGACCTGCCCTCAGGCACTTGCTTGGAATGGCAAAGTACTTCCCCTTGAAAGACCAAATTCCCAAATCCCCTTTGTACAAATGTGCTGAAAAAGGAATGGCTGATTTTGAGAAGGGTATTTGGTGTTGACAGGCACTTTTTATATCAGTATAGACTTTGATTCCTCATTAAACCAGTTTCTAGACATTCTATTGGGTCTCTGTAATTACCATCCATGAGTGTGTGTTCTGGTCAAGGCAGAGTGAGATTGTGTAGAAAGTGTACATGGTCCAGCATGAGATGAATTGGCAGGATGTACTTTACAGATAACAGGTATCCAAAGGTGAGTCTGATGTGAACTGGAGAAGAGAATCCTGAAGTGGCAGGTTAATTATTTTCACCCAGTGAATGTAGTGAATGACCAGTCTTTTTTTCATGAAACACCTGGGTGGATTTCATAATACTTCAAATGTGGCTTATTTTTACATGTGGTTTATTTTAAACAATATAGCAAAAAGCTATAATTATAAAAGAATACAAGCCAGAATATAAACTGGTGACTCAACACCTAGCTACTCAGGAAGCTGAGATCTGAGGCTTGTTGTTCAAAGCTAGCCTGGGCAAGAAAGTTGGGAAATTCTTATCTCTGATTAACTACCAGAAAAATGGAAGTGGAACTGTGGTTCACAGTGGTAGAGAGCTAGTCTTGAGCAAAAGAGCTTAGGGACAGTGCCCAGGTCTTGAGTTGAAGCCCAATGACCCACCAAAAAATTCCCACATAAAATGTGTGTGTATGTGTTTATAGTTTTACATATATAACAAGCAGGAGGAGGAACATACAAAAGAAACAAACAAAAAATTACATAGTACATTAAAAACAACAACAACAAAGAAAAACTTCTTGTGTCCATATCTTGGGGTTTATTTCACTTAGCATCATCGTATATGGTCATATGTACATAGCTTTTGAGCTTTTCTGCTCATCTGATAAATTAGTATAATTTTTTCCAAGTCTTTCCATTTCCTAACAAATGAGGTGGTGTCATTGTTTCTGATGGAGGCATAGAATTCCAATCTCGAACTATCTATCTAGCTATCTATTTACCACATTTTCTTCATCCATTTATCTACTAAGGGGCATCTGGGTTGATTCTATATCTTAGCTATGGTGAATAATGCTGCTATCAACATAGTTGTGTTGGTAGCTTTAGTATGGTCTCGTTTGTGATCATTTGGGTAAATGCCCAAAAGTGGGATTGCTGAGTCATAGGGGAGCTCTCTCTATGTGGAGTCTTTTGAGGCACCTCCATACTTTTTTCCAGAGTGGTTGAACAAGTTTACACTCCCACCAACAATGCAGTAGGGTTCCCTTTTGACCAACCACATCCCCTCCAGCATCTGTTGTTACTAGATTTCTTGATTACAGCCATTCTAACTGGGGTGAGGTGGAATTTCAATGTTGTTATGATTTGCATTTCTTTTATGGCTAGAGAAGTTGAACATTCCTTCGTGTTTCAATTGGCCATTCTTATTTCCTCTTCAGAGAAGTCTCTCTTTAAGTCTTTAGCCTACTTATTAATGGGGTGGTTGTTTCTTTGAGGATTTGTTTTTGGGGGATTTGTAACTCTTCTCCTGAAGAACAACTCAATTCTTTCTTTCTTTTTTAATGGAGTTTAAAAAATTATTGTAAAGGTGATTTCTATTTTCTTTCCACACTTGATCTTAGTCAAAAGGTTGAGAAGTAATTCCATTTCATCTTTGTACCAATTCAATGGGAAGAAAAGGAATCCTTAGCATATACATTCAGATGCCAGTTTAAATACTGAGAAAAGGAAATTAGAAATAGGGAGGAAATGAAAATAGGGCAGAGAGAAAAGGACAATAATATCATGGAGATATGAGTTGAGAAATAAGGTAAAAGCTGCATGAGGACAAAGTAGTCACTTAAGAAAAAGAGAGAAGGGAGTTCCGGGAAGATGGCGGAGGAGAAGCTGGAATCTGAA